>NC_049172.1:51809090-52409090 GCF_009769625.2 Cygnus olor
AAAAACAACCTTAATGACAAAGGATATTTTTGTTGGCTGCTCAGTGCATAAAATATTCTAATGAGACCGGGAAGAGAAATGTTCCTGCTTTGGCTTCAGGGTGCTTGTCAGGAGTGGAGTCCCAGCAGGGGCTACAATCTGCCTTCCCATGATCCCAGTACTATACCCTGCTCATCCCTCCTTTTTCTACATTGATGGTTGAGCAGGGTGTAGATAAGGAACTCAGGACTGCCAGGCTCACATGCGAGCCCAGGAACTGCCAAAAAAAAAGATGAATACTAGTATATTTGCAATAATCCCATGGTATTTTCCTACATGAGCCTTCTAACACTAATGGTCTTGGCCAGACTTCCCCTTTACAGTCCCAAAGAATCATCACAGAAAGCTGTAACTTTTGATTTAACCCGAACATGCTAAAATATGAGCTTTTTTTTTTTTTTTAACAATCAGATTAACTAGGTAGTTCAAACAAGTCTTGATTTATGCACCCAAGTGGAATATAGCAAAATGGACACCAAGTTGTCCATTATTTTCGTCTGTGATTTAAGAAAAAGCAGTAGAGTCTACTCTATTGAAAATGTTATGCTTCCAAACACAGACAGTGTGTAAGAACTTTTGCAACAGTTTGTCCTTCACAGAGATCTTGAGAATTTAGCAATCCAAATATATCTTAATAGAATTAGATTTAGTGCAAATAAATCTCCTTCTGCTCCTTCACCTACCTCTTTTTTGTTGTATGGAAAGACTAAATGATTTGCTGTAGAAAGCTTTTTTAAAATCTGCAGTAATTTGATAGCAGGGATAACCTCTAAGCCCTCTTACTCTACAGATACCAAGTCCTTACAATCCATTATCTGTCACACAATTTCTAAATGCCGCCAACTGACTACTGTCTCCTATTGTCTAGCCACAGTCAGATAGAGGCACCATGTGAATCCATTCTGAGCACTGCATCTGAGACGGCATCAAATGCTTAGCTATTGCCATTACTAGGTGAATCATGCCATGCCACATCATTTATTCAGGCCATCAACATACAAAGCGATATTTCGTAGTTCTGTCCTAATAAATCAGATCTGTTAAGTTGAAAATCCAGTAAGTGAATCACTGGCATTGAAACCTAATGGCCCCCAAATGAAATGCTTCATTTTTCAAAGCCTTTAATGGGCCCAGTCATTTCTTATTTCACAGGCTTTAACAGATTTATCAGCTAAATTAAAAGAACAGCATTGCTTTGCTGGACATTGAATGACAATAAAAATATTGGCACCGAAAGACCAAGGAAAGACATACTGCCTTCTTCTAGACAAAGTCTGAACTTTACCTCTAAACATTTGAACTCATATTCTGGATTGTTCATATACAATTCATCTGCACATGGCTGAAGATGTACAGCCTTAAGAAAATGTATGAATTTAAGAAAATGAGAAGCCAGCTTTGCATTAAAAAAAAAAGAGAAGTCTTTAAAGGGTATCCATTTACTAAAGTATTTCTTTGTGGTGTTCAATAGTAAGTTGAGCATTCACACTCATACTAAGGTTACAGAAAGACTGCACAAGTCCTCAGAGTACAGAGAACAGTAATGAGATGACCAGGGCAATCCACTGCCATTAAGGACAATCTATAGATACACCTACACATTGCTTAGTCAAGTACATACCAAAATTGATCTCAGAGTATTAACTAGTGCTTAAAATCAACAGTATAAAGCAATGCTCAACTCCCAGGAAATCTGAAAGTAACACAGTACAAACCAGCAGGCTACTGCTTCCTTCTGTAGCATTAACTGCCTTGGTGGCACAGGTTGGATTCCCATTGTTCAAATCAGCTTCAGGATCTCAAAAATGCCTTTTCATGCTTATTTTCTGAGGTGCTAATCAATGTTTTATGACTAGTTAGATGCTTCTGTCTTCATAGATTTGGCCTGATTTTTTAACTGTAGAGATCTTACCTGTAAGTGATACGATTTATTTTTCTGTCAACCTTGGTGGATCCGGACCCCTTTAACAAGATGCCTGCTCTATTTTAAAAGATGTATACCATTAAAAAGAGGAAAAAAGGCAAGGTTAAAACCATTATCACTATCAAAAAATATAAAGGTGATAGAGTGCTCACGATTAGGAACAAATCATTGTTTTGCACACATACACATATATATAAACATCCTAAAAATACCTCTTTCCTAGCACATAAATTGTCAGGCCTTGAATGTTTATACTGATAATTTTTCAATATTCATGACTACGTTGCCTAATAAATTATATGCTGCACTCTCTCTTTGTATTTGCATATATCGTTTTTTAGGTCTTGAATTGCAGAGAACTAGAGTGATGTGAACTCTCATTTTCCCAGCTGGAGCTCAGCTGCATGTGTCTGGGTCTGTCTTGTAGGTGCCTGCCTTAATAGACAGCAGAGCACTGTTACAAGATTCACTCAAGCACGTAATGGGTACAGCACAAATTATTTGGAATCTCCGGCTTCAGATGGCATAAAAACAATCCGTTTTCCTACCATGCATAGGTCAGGACTCAGCAGCTTTCTATTTTCTGACAGAGCACTTCAGATGACCATAGATTTTTCTTGCTGTACCTCACATTTCTAATGCTCATGTAATCAGAAGAAAATTGTTTCAACAAATTTAAGCTTGTATGGAAAGATGAGAGATCAGCCTCCTCTTGCCTCACCTAATGAGGTAATTCCCGAGCTGCATCACTATTTCCAGAAGACTGGAGCAGTAATAAATAAATAAATAAACAAACAAACCAATGCTTCAATACTGTGAACAAGAAAGTGACAGATAATAGTTGTTGCAGGCAAAGAAAACAGGGCCATATATGAGTGATGGTACCATACTGTTTTTAGGATTTCATTTGATTGGTATATGGGATATGTTGACTTTACATTTATACTGAACATATTCAGAAACCTCTGGGAGCTGGAGGGGGACCCCAAGAATTAACTTCAGGAGTGTGATTTGGACTCCATTTACTAGGAAGGTAGTGAATTGAGGTTTGCTGCTTCCAAAACAAATGGCTGGATATTGGAGAAGACACTGGAGCAGAAAGGAATAACAACAGCTCTACAACCACTAACTCTGGCTGTTGTTAAAATTAAGCAGTGTGCATCAGATTTATCAGTCATTTTCTGATCGTAATTCCTAAATTGTTTGTGGGTATTCGTACCACGTAGCCCAGCGTGTGAATCCCATGAGGGTTTCAGCAGGAGCTAAGAGCTTAGCTACTCAGAACAGCCTTGTTAGGCCTAAAATTTTATGCCTAGCAAATTTAGGATTAGCCTGTTGTTGTGGTCGTTTCATTGACAGCAATTTTAAACTTAGAATAAAATCCATTTTAGGTAGCAAAATGCTTTTGCACCTTTGAGTTTATAAAATAAGCTGTGTCACTGGTGCAAAGTACCAGGCAGTAATTATTTTGCTGGTCTTTTCTAAGGCAGAATGTTTTCTTTGTAAATTCATTGAACAGTGTGACTCAGAAAAGCAAATGGAAACATTGCCTTCAAAGGATGATTGGGTCTCCTGCTTACAGTGGAACGACTGAGAAGATAACAAGGAACAGAAAATTGCCATAAGAATTGGTATGGAGAGAAAATATCAGAACAGTGAGAAAATCAGTAAAAGAGAGCCTTTGGAAAAGCAGTAGAAGTAAGGTTTGGAAAGGGAAGGCCGTGGTTTTTTACACACATTCTGCTTGAATAATTCCTACTTAAAAGGCAAGTGCTTCAAATTTAATGTCTTTGCCACTTCTTTTATATAGCCATTACACCCTGATCAGTTACCTCTAACAGGACTTCCAGGCCGATACTCTGAAAACTGATTTCTGCCTGACTGAATTTTTTAAGAACACTTTTCGCTGTACATTTGCAGTTTTCTCTGTTTTATCCATATCATTTATGTCCTAATTGTGTTCTTCACAGCCTCTTCTGTTTCTGTAAGGTCTGCAATAGCAGCTTCTCTTCATCGGATTGGGGTGCGCATGGCTACCCACTTCGAGATAACCTGAACCTGGCAGCTGAGGAGACTAGACTTGAACTCTGAATTTCCCTTTGGGAGATTTAGGTTGTGTAGTCTTCCTCCATGCAAGCAGCTGCTACCTCTTAGCTGCAACTGCTGCCAGATCCCCTTTGCTGCTCCTGTCACAGACAGGCCGGAGCTGGAAGGAAGACGGGCAAACAGCTGCTGCCCAAACCAAGCCCATCCCTGAGAGACAAGGCAGGGAGGCTCCACATCAGCGCTATGCTTCTCAGCACAGGGAGGGGAAAGGACAGTGTCAGCATCACAAGTGCTCTCAGCTCCCCATCAGGCCTGGTCTCATGTCTGTGTTCTCATGTCATGCCATGCCACTGGGGTGCCACAACACCTACTGCGCCACCCACCCATTATCAGCAGCAGCAGTAATATGGTTATTTTTACTGCTGCACGGTTGGGGGTTGTATGCTGTGTGAAGTCAAAGCATCCATAAATACAAGTCAGACTGTCTCAGAACAGTGTTTTAGGATGCTGGGTGTCCATTTCACTTAATACCATTCATGTTTGTTAAGTTAAATAAGAAAGGCAATGATTTATTACGTTTTATACAGAATTACCAACTTCAGTCAGTGATAGGCATAGATCTAGAACCCAGAAGTTCCTATCTTTTGTGCTCAGTCACATGGCCAGATTTGCTTTCTATCAGCACTTCAGCAGTGTAAGTGGCTTTCACTTTAAGTAGACACAACTGGATTTTCGAGCATTTTCTTGGCTGTTGATGTCAAAAAATAGATCAAGAAATCTCTTCCTGGTTTTTGAACAACTCCAAATCAAATTCTGATTAAAAAAAAAAAAAAAAAAACAACTGTATTAAAACTTCCAAATATTTCTCAAATACTGAAATATAAAAGGTATTTTCGAGTTTTCATTCTGAAAATCATACAGAAATAGAAATGTCATTTCTGAAGGTGAAACCATCTCTTTGTTCCACACAGTTTACAAGGAGACTGTCTTCTGCATAGTCCTCTCTCCTTGTGCTTTTTAGAGGTGATGCAGAGCAAAGTTACTCTGTAGTGTTCGCTGCTACAAATCACATGCCAAAGCATACCAAGAAAATTTTTAATTTCTTTTTATGGTCCTGCTTGTTACTGTAGTATTACCGATGAAATCACTTTATAGCTCTGATTTCTACCAGCAACAGACTCAGAAAATTTAATTTGTACTTCAGCAGCCATCAATATGTAATTGTAGCTTCTGTCTGCATGAACTTTCAGAATACGGAATAAGGAAAGTTTGACCTGGCTCTTTTGAATGATTTAGCATGTAAACAAACTGAAAAAAAAAAAATCCTCCTGTTGTGGGCTCATACCAGGAGGGAATAATGTTGTCTGGAGCTGCCACCTGGCTGGGACTTTGTGACATTTTCTTCTTTGCTTCTGTGCTTTTATCTTGCTTTACATAAGGGGTTATCCAAGGTTATTTTAATGGGGGAAGTGTGAGAAACAAAGTTGTGTTTTTGCAGTAAAGAACTAATTTTCTGTATTCCAAGGTAGTTGTGTAGTCATAATAAGGAGAAATGCTAAGTAGATAAGTGGACAGTAGAAGGCCTCACTGTTCCAAAATAAGGTAGAAGCTTGAGAAAAACAGGATGAGCAGTGTGAGAACAGTAAAACAAAGATCACAAGTTCTCAAAACATAAGAAAGGAGAAATTAAAGGGTTGAAAGAAAGAAAAATTGTACATATATGGTACAGAGGAGTGTCAAGTAGCTTGTGAACCTGTAGAGCTCAGCCAATGAGGAAACAGGGGAGGTGATCAGGTGTCAGGTAATAGGGAATAAAAGGTTATGATTTGTTTACTAAATTGTGCTCCTGATTGACAGGAAGCCCGCCATTGCAATCGCAAATAAAATAGCTTCACAGAAGATCCTGTCTGAAGAAACTTATTTGAGATGTTTCTCACAGAAGTAAGAAATAGACTGGGTCTCTGCTAAGAGTTAAGTCCTGCAGTTCCTAACTTTATACTTGGAAGAAACAGCCCAATTAGTGAAAAGTGAACATCTACATAAACTGGAAAGTTTAACTGCAGTAAGAAGGAACCCATGGAGTATATCCACAGGCATCTCTAGAAAACAAAATGAAACAACACAACACAGCTTGCTATTATTTAACCATCTATTCCAAAACTTTTGCTACAAACAGCTGATTAAAATTCCATTTTTCCCAGTGTGGGGGGGAAGGCAAAAAACAAACCAAAGCAAAAAAACAACCAAACACCATGCATGTCTAATCAAGAACCTGAGCTTTCATTCTACTCTCACCTGAGGTGAGGTACAGTGGCCAAGCTCCTCTTGAACACATATCTTTGTCACAGGGTTGCCACAACCTGTTTTTACCTTGTTCTCAGTGTAGTCATTGTGAACTTCAGCTTTTTCTAGAACTCTGGGGTTTGTGACCTCAGTGCCTTGCTCTGCTGTGAGGTGCTGACATACGAAGAGCATCACTTATGTGCATTGCAATTCCATGGGTGTGGCAAATCCCACCAGTTTGGATAAATTAAGTAGGATGTCCTCCTGCCCTTTTCAACAGACAACACATCTGACTAGTAGCCTTGAGCCACCATGGGAAGACAGTCCTGTCTCCTGTGAGAGGTGTCCTGCAAGCTATATGGCACTTGGCAGATCAGAGAGAAGTCTCTGGCTTTGGGTGCTTGTGTATCTCTTTGACACACTTGTTGGGATACACTACTTCTCTAAATCCATTTCAAACTCTTTTAATCCCATTGTTTTAATCTAGATCCAGTTACCTATACTTAGGTAACTTAGATCCAAAACAGCATGGAATACCACAAACAAATCCAGCTCCTTCAAGCCTATGTTTCCTTGGGGCTCGTTGCCATCAACCTAACTAATTTGCAGAGATATAAAACTTTCAATTACTATTTCTTCAAGACAGTTTCTCTCTTCAACACCTCCACTTGAAGGTAACTGTGGTGGTAGAATAATCTATTTGGGCATTACTTTTAGCCTCTTTACCTCCCTCTTCTATAGACTCAAGGTACATTATAAATATTTTTAAAAGTTTTTATTTAGTTACTTTAACTATGGTAAGTAAGGGATTCTTTTGAATCACTTTTGCTGCATATGTGAAGACATAACTTTTTAATGGTGCAGGTTTTGATATTCTACTATAGTATATGCACTAAACTACTGCACTTTTACAACTGTAGTCTTGTGGCTTCAATGTTATTAACTTTAAGAATTACTTTAAAACCTAGTCTAGGCAGAGAAAATGAAAATTCAATATTCAATATTCATAATGAATACAAAATTAGGACATTTATTTCAGGCAGTGTAATCTTGAGCATTTGCTGTCTCATATCCTTTGACTGCACTCAGAAATGAACGCCTACGAGAACAGTGTTATTTCAAAAGATGTAAAACAGATATAGCTGTTTTTCCTACTTCCAGCACATGTTGTGTATCTTTCTTCTTCCTGCAGTCAGTTTCTCATTTGTATAAGGAACGGGATGTCCATACACACAGGCATCCCTCCCCACACACAGCTGCTCCCCCAGCTTAGGAAATTTCAAGGGACAGATCCTTTGAATTAACTTGGCTTGCTATGAAAGATAGCTTCACCAACACGAATCATTTTGCAGTTGCTAAAGACTAAGAGCAACGACAAGGTTACTACAGATTAGACTAATTTCAAGTATCTTGGTTATGTGCTTTAAGACTTGACATACAGGCTTTTCTTTAAACGATAAATACTGAGAACCAGGATGACTGTTTAATTTGAAAACTGTAACTGCTTGTCAAATCAGAGCTTAGTAATTCAGGATCCTTGAAAAAGGAGGAGAAAAGGCTGACCAGCAAAACTCTAGTGGGTACTAGTTTCTCTAACACCTTCATTTTCTCTTTCTTCTAATAATTCACACTGATAGAAAGAAATGACTTCCCCTACTCTTATGCCAAAGTCCTTCCTTACTGTTTTTCAAAGATACTTTTGTAAATATCATTTCAGTCAGCTTAATGACACACAGGTGATCTTTCTACAAATTGACTTGGAAATAACAGTCTGTGTCTGTTTTACACTCTCTGGGCACAGAGAGTATAAAATGACCCAGTGATAGCATGACTGACTGGTAGAGGACCTTGCTTCCAGACAGAGCAGGGGATATGGACCCCTGAGAACTCCCTACAGCCAGGTTCCAGTAACAGGTGAGGGAAGGATGGTAGAGGAAGGGGCCCTGCTGTGCACCACTTTCCACACCTTATTGCATTAGTGGGGCTTCCAGATACCCATGAGAGAGAAAATGCTGGGAAGTGGGGAAGTTGAGTTTAGATTTTCTCCTGAATACACATGGGAAGTGGGGGGACGCAATTAGGGCAGGGAGCACAGGACAGAGAAGTAGGGACAGCAGGTGACAGAAATCCCATCTGTCTTCAGCCCATGGAGGACTGCAACAAACTTGAGGCTTGTGACAGTAAGGAGATCAAACGTGAATTTGCTGGATGTGCAGTTACTTTGGGAAGTGGATGTTTCTACCATTTCTATGGCTGGATTAGTGTGCTGATAAGAAAAGGCAATTTTCTTAGATCCAGAGATAATAGGAACAGGGGGAGGAGCTTTCTGTGCCAAACATTTCACTCTACATCTGATTTATCTCAATCCTTAACATATTTAAGAAGTTAAAACCACAGTGGAATGACATTGTGTTGTTAGTGCAATGGTATCTACCTACTAACTTTATCTGAATTGTAAATGAAGTTTTTCCTGAAAAAGAACCCTCCTTACCTGCACACAAAGCCATTTTCCTCTCACCTCTGAACAGCTGAAGCGAGTAAACCCATCTCTGATCTTTTCCTGATGTAAGACATACCAGAATTGTTCTGAAGCAAAGACCTAACAAACATGTCTAAATGTTTGCCTTTTCCCCACAATTTCCACCACAAAATGCTAATTCTATTTTACTGTTTTCTTAATAGTAGATCTAGGGTAAGAGCTTTCTTTCCCACTCATTCGTGCCTCTAGGAGCAGATTTAGCATTTTTATGGGAGTGATTCTGTGGCAGTACTGTTAATGAATCTGAGAGAAAAAGACAAATAAAACAGGTTGGGAGAGCCAGGAAGAAGTTGTACTGTGTTTGTTTGTTTTGTTGGTTTTTTTTTTTTTTTTTTGCTTGCTTGTTGATGTTGTTTGGCTTGTTTGTTTTTGTTGTTTTTTTTAGCTTTCAAATTGGTCAGTTAACAATCTGGGTACACAAACTGTTGAATAAACCCAATCGAGGGGACTGGTAATATCTTAGAAGTGATGAGGGAGGAGGGTTTGGAGTTTCTTAAACTAGATTGGCCACCAAAAGAGTCATAACATGGAACTATGGTTTCTTTTGCACCTTTGTAAAATAGAAAGAAACTACACCTCAGACAAAAGTCATGGACAGAACTGAATGCGATTTATATTCATAGGTTTTTATTATGTCTTTGTGGATGAGTGTCAGTCACTCACTGATCCTTGTAAATTACATTTCAAAGAGCAGTTGGGCATACAAATAGGATCTCCGAGGGGAGTTGGTAGCATAGCTTACAGATGGCTCTAGGTGAAGCAAGCAAAAAAAATGATTATTTTTTAACTGTAGCATTGCCCACCTCACATACAAAGATGTGGTAGATGGCTGTGGCTGAGGGCTGTACAAAATGTAAAAAAGCAAATTCAACAAGCAACAACTAAAGACGTGAAACTAATCCTACATTGAATAGTTGCTATGTTGAGGTTTAAATGTGTACATTTATGCAGCTCAATAATGTAGGGTGATTTGTTTTCAAAAGTCTAAATACTAACAAAAAAGTCTAATACTGACTAAAGGTCAATATTATCAATATACATCGAGGCAGAATTGCATATCCCAAGGTATATCTGCCTTAACTTAGGCAGCTAGAGCTGGTTTGAACATTCATCCCCTCACATTACTCTACCCTGTTAGCATCTGTACCAAGCAGCATTGATTCATTCACATCATATATAACAATTTTCTCCTTCACCTACAAAATATGCATGCTGTGTCTAACCTGGGATTAACAATTCCCAGCCACCTTCATCTCTGACTTTGCTGTTTTCAGGCCATTATTTCTAGGTGAGCTCAGACCACCATTAGTCTACCAAAAGAACTCAGAAGCAAACTTCTGGATGTAGCACAGCAACACTCAGCCTGCGCTGCAAAACCATGAGCTTCACACAGCACTAACCCTAACCCTAACAGACCTCATTACATAGCAGGCTGCTCTCAAAAGGTCTTTCATTGTGCAACATATTTGTACACAGTACCCTTCATCAGAATGTGAAGAGACAAAGTAGAAATGCCTAATGAGACGTGTTGAACTCAGGTGTCTGGCTTAGGAGCATACATCGTACAAGTGCCAGAAAGTCTATGAAACATACAGAGGAAGAAACAGAGTAGTCATATGAATCATTTTGTACCAAAGCCTCCAACATATGCAATGGGATCTACAGGATGTCTCTCCAGTTAGTTATTAAGGTCTAAAGTCAAGATTTAAACTGAATGACAGTGACAAGAGTGGGTTAGTGTGAACAGTGCTTCTAAATGCTACTTGAACTAAGATTCAGCAATAGGCATAGCTGAAGAGCAGGACAGGAAGGCTTAACAGCATCTCACTTGCATGTAGTACCCATAAGTTTAAAAAAAATAAATAAAAAATCAGATTTATCTATTTACCTGATGATTTCCTTCCCTCCCTTTGAAATTTTCCTAGGTCTTATCTTGCTACCTTTTAAATCCTTCTAAAATATAGATTCTGCACTGGGGCCAGACTTTTAAAGCTGTTTTCTACATCCCTAGTCCCATTTGTTTCTGTTCTCTTTCCTGCTTTTCTCAAACGACCTTCCACATTATGTATTATTCCATTCTTCAGTTTTGCTCACTCCCTGATGAGATGTCTTCATCCTGTATGTTTCTAAATAATTAATACTTTGGTATATGTAGCACTTTGTAACATATTTTTCATTCTTGCACCATTCCAGGAACCTCATTAGCATAATGGTAGGATAGATGCATATTGAACTAGAATTTGATTTAGTGCAGTGCTCTCAGTTCCTGTTGTAAGGTCACAATTGGATTTCATTAGAGACTAAGAATAAAGCTGCTGGCATACACTGTCATTGTTTGGTTCTTATTTAATCTTTTGGAAAAAAATATATGTATATTAGCATTTAAAATGCTGAGAAGAGTAAATTACTAGGCACCTAGCAGGACTCCAGATTGGTCAAGCTCCTCAGCTGTCCTGGTTTACCCTGGGCTACACTGGTATGCGCATTAGTGATGTACCACACAGTGAGGATCTTTTCAGACACAAATTTGTTGACACCAGCAGCTGACTGGTGTCAAATTGGATTCCAAGATTGGCACTGAATCACTACCAGCAGAGGAGAAGATCAATCCTAAAGTCACTCCTGAAGAAATCCCTGTTCAATATAACAGCGCAAGAGATGATGACACACCAGTGCCGAATCTTCTCCTGACCTCGGGAGCTTTGGATTTGCTTCGTTTTGCTTCTTTTAAGGGTGGGCTGATCTAAGTGAGGCTTGGAGCTTCTACTGCATAGATCCTTGTGCTCTTCTGCTCATTTAAAAAATGGGAACAACACTAAACTGTGTTCTCACCTCTTCCTTCCAGCATATCTTCGCCTGTATAAGCTACTTGTAACAGTAAAGATAATTTCTTACCATTCTTCCCAAAACAGATTACTGAGTCTGGAGTCATTGATCTCTGTAACAACAGCACTGTCCCAAGCTATTCAAGGTCTACGTATTAAGATCAAGGAGGGAAAGAAAACTTAGCTTAGTGTTCCTAATTCTGAAGAGACTGAACAGACCAAAGGAAAAAACCTTGGCTAGAGATACATGAGTCAAAGGTCAGTTGCATCTCAGGACAGCACACAGATGACTGCCTTGCATTGCCTCTTAGGGAGAAATACATGGTGTGTACCCAGGACCAGCTACTGGCATGCACTTCACTGTTGGAAAACATGAAGGTCAATGTAAAGCCCTAGGAGCAAAACAGTTCTCATCAAGTTTAACACTGGTCACTCCACTCCTTAATGTACAGGCAACCTCTGTGCCTTTACTGTCAACTGTTCAGTCACTACGGTACTTTTACTTTTAATGTTCAATTTATTGATTATTTTTAAACAGAAAGAAACAGTAGACGTAAGAACTGAAGTACATACAGCAGAAGGAACACAAGTTTTATACAGTGTAGCGTGCATGTATCCATCATCTCTAGGGCACAGAAGTTTATTCTTCAACTTCTTAATTTAGATAGGCAAGCTGAGTGTAAAGGATTGGAAGATTTCTTGTGTGATAAGATAGTAAATATTACTTTTTTTTTCTTTTTGTAATTGCCAGTGGTCTGCTGATTTTTACATTTTAGATTGATCATCTAACCAATTCTCTATTATCTATAGGCACTCTACATGTTCAGTTTTTGATGATGATTTAATTCTATTGATATATTAGAAATAAACATAATTTGCTTATTTCTAAATGGATCTCAAGTCCATTTCAATGCAGTTTCTGTTAGCAAAGAATTTAAATAAATAGCAAAGGCTTCGACCAGAAACCTCAGTTGTCTCCACTTCAGAGCAGCACAGTTGATGAAAAGGCACTCTTTCATACATCCTTGTAGAAATAAAATATTCATCCTATCTTTTCAGTACTCAATCATGATAATCTTCATCTTCACTGCTGGTGAAGTGGAAAGACCTGGAAATGGGTTCTGCTTCCTTCCTGACCGTGCAGATGACTGATTTGTTTTTATCTGAGCATCACCAATTACTTTCCCTAGCTTTGTGGCTATACTGAATCACTTCTTTCTATTCTGTGCTTTCACTGAAATTAAAGAAACTGAAATGCTTTGATGGATCAAACTTGGAGACACTTGTACTGATGCTTAGAATTGCAAAGGTTAGAAAAACAACTGTGCCATTTATTTTGCACTCTTGAAAAAATTTTATGGCTGGAAGGGGCACTAGGATTTCTTTTCTTTCCTTTTCTCCTTACCTGGTTTTGTTGGCTTTCTGACATATCTTTATTAACTCTTCAACAATTTGAAAGGAAGAAAAAACATTACGGTGTTGTTTTTATTTGTTTTGTTTTGGTTTTCTACCATAAGGTCACAACCAATATTCTTCTCTTATCCTTTATAACAGATTTGGAAATACTTTTTTTTGTGGCTGTAACTTTCTGTTCTTTAACCATTCCTTTCTCACAAAAATGTGGCAAGAAGGAGAATGGTTCTATTTAAAAAAAATGGGACAGGAATGGGAGAACCATTTCAGCACTGAGGCAGAAGTCACCTCCCTGTGGGATATCCCTTTCACTTATTTTTTATTTTCACTTCACATGCAACTCCTTTTTAGGCACTAAACTGGCTCTACATTCAAAGCTTGTATGTCCTACTTTCTTTTCCTATGATTTTGGAGCAGTTTCTGCCTCTTATCCTTTGGTAGGTGGGTCATGGACCCACTCAGAAAGTTATTCTAAATGGTTAATGAACAGAAAAGGTGTAACGTGTGCTTAATATTCTCAACATGCAGTTAGCCAGAGAAACAGTTAAAGCAGGCTGTTTTTCTTCTCTTATGCAGAAGCGAGGAGAAAAAACTTTTATCATCAAGACTGAAAGACTGAGTGCTGTTTTGTCTAGGGAAGGGAGAACCAAAAGGAAACATCACAGTGGTCTTCAAACACAAGAAATGCTACTGCAAAGACAAAAGGAATCCTTCATACTATGACCTTTGTGTAATGAGCAAAAGCAATTATATCAAATTACACAAAGTGGAAATTTAGGTTAGACATCAGACCAGACTTGACAATAGCAAGGATAATTGAGCACTGGAGGAGACTATGAAATATCCATCAGAGAAGGTTTTAAAGGACAGGCAAGACAAGAATAAGTCTAGAGTGGTAGAGCTACATCTGAAGCTGAGTGATAAACCAAATGGTCTCTTAAGGTCTCTTCCAAACCAATATTTTTTAATGACTTTGTGATTCTACATAGACTTATGGCCTATTCATGCCCCCTAGAAGTAAAACTAAAAACCTAGAATTATTTAATCTGTATTCTATTAAAACAAAACTAAACAACACATAGTGCATTTTTTTCCTCCTGATCAAAAGCACAAGTGGGAAACCTGGATATATGTTTTGTACCTGGAGGTAAAAATTGTAGAATTACAAGTATCTTTCCCCCGTCACTTACCTGCATTTTTTTGGCATGAAGACCTATCACTACATTTTCCAGAATATCTTTTGTCTCCAAGTGGTCCAAATCTGTCCATGGTATGGAATGTGAGGTAAGTGACAGAGACGGCAGCAGAATGATCAACAATGTAGCTGTTTTATTAAGACTATATGAATAATTGATCATATATATTATGCATTTGTTCTTATGACTGCATAGCTTCAATGACATCAGAAGAGAAAGGACAATTATATGACAAAAGAAAACCAAGCACTTCCTTGAAACATGATCAAAAGATCTTGATTTCATGGTTGGGTTGCTGTTGTCTGAAGGGATCCTTATCATACTGCATGTTATGTAAGCCAGCACTGGCAGCAGAAAACAGTGGACTAAAAAACACTTTCAAAGAGATATATACATTTCATACATTGAGTTTACAGAAAAAGATCACAAAAAATATGCAGAAAAGCATTTAGAGAGAACACAGACACCTAAATTCACAAGAACAGCCCAGAAAATTTCTGCCTCAGCTCTTGAGAACTGCAGAGCACAGTTTCTAATGTCTTTGTTTTCATTTTCTGGATGAAATTCGTTGCAAAACAGAAATTCAGCATTCAGAAGCGAAGTCTCCTAAGTGCCCTGTTTGCTGGGCACACGTCTGTTTGTGCTCTAGCATTGTTGATGGACTCTTAATTGGCATTCATATATACAGAAAAAGTCCAGCTGACCACTTTTGAGACTCACCACAAAGTGATTATCTGTGATAAAGGTGGTATTATTTTACCCAGATGTAGAAAGCAGCGTAGGATATCACTGATAGATCATACCAGAATATGTGCATTACTGGGAGATGAAAGGATTCAGGTACAGCAGGCCAAATCCTGGTGAAAACCCTGAACTGCCTCGTGCAGACCATTTATGTTCACGTGAGTTTTCCACATGGAAAACTGTATGTGATTTACACAGAGGTTCTCAGGTCCTGGGTATTTTTCTCTCCAATAATTGTGAAACAAAATCAAAACCCAAACAAAAAACTTTTTTTATATAACATTTTTGGTTTTTTTACTTCAGAAATATACTCCAAGAATAATATGAGCATCTCATTTTCAGCTACTGTCTGTGCCATAGTAACATGTTGGTGACATAGCATTTATTGAAAATGACAGCTTGACGGATGACAGGGCAAACCCTTTAATCCTTGTTTTTTACAGCATAGTAAGTTCCACATCTGATGCCAGAGAACATTTGCCTCACGTAAACACAGCCACATGCCCTATGAAGCTTTCAGATTCCTAAAGATACAATGGAGGTATCAGCTACTTTAAAAAATACTATGCTCTCCCAGATGTTTAATAAAACATCTCTGGTATGATATATATTACATAATATAGCATCTTCCTTTCTTAAGAGCTAGACAGAAAGAAAATCAAAGGGTATAAGAAAGAGTCAGCTTTTGAGGAGAAATTGACAAAAAAAAAAAATCCTCCCATGCAACTGTCAGGAAACAGCAGCTTGCCAGTGTAAGAAACTACAAGAGACAAAATGGCCTTTTCAAGGAAGGGCCGCCTTTTCTTTATATCTTCATCTTTTCTTCATATTTCCAGTTTGCACTGCTTTCCCACAGCATTGACCACCATGTTCTCAGCTGGCTTCTGCTGTGCCAAGAATGCTTTCCAGCTGTAGATAAGTTTAAAAAGCCAGAAAATTTTAATTTATTTTTCATAAGAATAAAGAACAACTGTACTGTGTCCATCTAGCCCAGCAAGTTGTCTTGGAGAATTCAGCGAGAGAGCAGCTAGCAGCAGAAATATATGGAAGAGTGGAAAAATGGCAGGAAAATGTTTTACTGCTCCCCCAGTACCACAGTAACATTTTGTATTTGCATTAAAAAGCCTCATCTGGATCTTCCCTGTATCAAATGGTCCTGTTGCTTTTGGAAGCCTTGTAAGAGGCTAGACTATAAGATAAAGCACAGCACAGCTTTGCAAGTTTTTGTCATCTCACTAAATAGGTCTCTTATGATAAATGTCCCCCATTTAAATTTGTCTTCCCCTTCTTAAGAGCCCCTGTGCTGGAACATGAAGTTTGCCACACCTCCCCTTCTTCTCTTATATCTGTACACATAATAAATTTAACACAAATCTTAGAGCACATAATAACACTGCTAAAAATGGTGATTTGGCCATAGGGTTGTGGAATGAGTGGAGAAGAGACAAGGGCATGAACAGCCAAAATTTTCAAAGAGCAGGTCAGGAAGAATAATTGGAATGGGAGAGGAAAAGTCTTTGTGAAAGACCTGGCTCCTCTGTCTAGGAATAGCACAGGGGGTTATGACTGCCACAATAGTCCATGAGGTACACCCATTTATGTGGGCTACTGGGAAGAAGGTTTTATGAGGGGAAAAGGAATTTAGCATTATGGGTGCTATTTGGTTTTGAATTGAAAGCAGCTGAAAGGATGAAGGTACCTATCCCTTATTCTTAGTCAAAGAGCAGTAGACATTTCCCCAGAACTACCAAAGAAGGCCTTCATTAAGCAAAAGCAGTCATCTGTATGCAAAAAGAGTCTGTGTGATTTGTTCTCAGTGCACTCTTACTATACATCAGTGAATCAGTTAAGAGCTGACTCCTTCCATCCGTTTCCGCCTTCTGAAGTCACTTGTTTGTGGATTCATGCCTTGCCTAAATTGAAATCAGCAGGAACATCTACTCCTAGACATAATCTGGCTGTGTCAGTTGCCAACAGCAATTACGGAAACTCATGGGGAACATTGGCTGCAAGTTATCGAAACAGATGTCGGTTGTAGCAACACAGGCATGAGACTTAATTTCCGAATGCAAGCAGTCCTACGTGCCATGTGGAAGTTCCAACAGCTCCAGCCACAAATCAAACCAGCAGCTAAAAATCACACTTTGCAACCATCATGCACATTCAGAGCACTCCCTGCTTTCATTTGCCTTCTAGAATCACATACAATTCTCAGTATGAAAATGCCTTTTTATTTCCTGTGCTGGGAACCTTACCAGAGGTACATAAAGCAGCGAGGTGAAGATGTGACAATAAACAATTAGAAACATAGGCCCACTCTTACTACAGGAGGACAATCATTTTAGTAACAGAACTAATAAAATTGAGACCAATCATAGCCATAGATTTTTTTTTATCTATTGAATTTTAAAGAACATGGCAAGAAGCATTTCTGCTAGGTTTGTGTTGCCATCACTCACAACTATGCACCTTTTTAAATTCATCTCTCTGAAAATAGGAAAACATTTTGAAAAATGCTAGGTTTGTGTTGCCATCACTCACAACTATGCACCTTTTTAAATTCATCTCTCTGAAAATAGGAAAACATTTTGAAAAATGCTGAATACACTAATCAATGTAATCCATAAGGGTGGGTCCACCTTATGTTTAGATCTGGTCTGAGCCTGCCCCACCCGGTTTTCTATTCACAATCCTATTGTCACAAGCCCAATTGCCAGTCCTTCCAAGGTAAAAAACCCTATAGTAAGAACAGCATTGACTTGGCAGAGTGTTTTAGCATAGCTTTGTATGCAGCACATATCAGGCCTTCGATCTTCAAATACTTTACTAATCTGCAAGTCATCCCAATTCCCAGATTGTGTCTTCTACCCTCCTGATGTACTCTTTGCCCCTCAGAGAAAGCTACAGGAGGTAATACGCAACCTGTTTTCTTCATTATCTAAACATCCTGGGGGAGTGCTGGAGCAAGCTGAAGAAAATGGTTCCCCATGTATTACCACTTAAACTGCTAAATGCAGTCAAACAACTTGAAACTTCTTAAGAGAGTTCAGCACAAAACACAAGTTTTCCACTAACAAGCGAAACATTCACATCACTGATAAAGTGCAACTTAAATGAAATGGGGCACTGTCTAACTTAATGAAAATAACCTGATTTTAAGCAGGCTGAAATGCCAATAAGCAGTATGACAGCTCCAGAAGGCTGGGACTGGATTGATATGGAGCTTGACAGATTACTTGCTGAAAACTATCTTTGGCAGTTGTCTACATAGTTCAAAGCAACATTAGGAGAGGTTCTGTCCTTCCTGCCAGAGGATGTCAAGCACGGTAAAGCCACAGCAGAGGAACGCCGTGAGAGGAAGGTGGAATGAAGATGAGTGTGATCTTCAAGGACGACCCACTGATGATGGAAAGGCAAACACACACAGTCCATAAAGTCTTGTGTGCAACCTGTGTTAACCAAAGTCCAGTGATGTTCTGTAATTCCCTGCTCGGGTGAGTTGTTCAGCCATGATCAAATCATGCTTTCCTCCATGCCCACAGGGAGACAGGTACTCTTTTTGTCGTTGTCTATGGGTGCAACCCCAGGTGCTGAGCGCTCAGCAAATAGTAGCCATCCTAAGCATTTGCCCAGCTTTCCTGCCTTTCCTAGTTTGTGACTATGTGATTTGCCTCCCTGTGCCCCTAGAAGATATGGGAGATGCTGGAGTGATGGATCCTTTCTGTATGCTCTGCCTACTACTGGCATAGTTTCAAGCCTCCCCGATTGCCCACTAAGAACAACATTTAAAGCCACAGATCATGTCAACCACAAATTTATTTCCCTTCCCAAACTGCACTATCCTTGAGGTGCATGAAGACATGCACACTTTTTCATATTGTCTTTTGTGACAGTACTACCCTACCTGTAGAATATGAATAGATTTTATGGGTTTTGACATAAATGGGTTACATTCATTTTTAGATCTTCAAAAAAGAACATGTAAAAAGTGTGGCTCTACAAGGACTTTGTTAAAGAAATCAAGGATGTAATATTAGAGAGGCAGGGACAATTCTGGCCTCAGGTCTTTCCACTCCTCTGCCTGCTGATCAACACCACCTTAGCTTGAGAGGTGGCAACAGAAATCAGCTGAGCCAAACCAAATAATAGGCTAAAGCTGTTTATAATAATAAAAGATACTTCCTGGAGGGTTTGTCATGTCCAAATATCCTCTTTTATCCCATGTTTCATCACATGACCACTCAAAACAAGCAGACTAAGATATCTTTATAATATATAAATAAATAATTTATTTAGGGAATATTTAACACTGTATATATAATAATTTATACCTCTTAAAGTTCCAAATGATGCTAACAAATAGATGAAAATGATTGTACCTTTCAGTGCTGCACTCTGATGGATGTTTTGACTGCCCTCAGGCTGGGGATAGGATGGGTGGGAACTACACTGGCATGTGACTGGATTGTGACTGGATTTCCATAGGAGACCCCCTGATCCTCATATGAGGAAAAATTCCTATAAAAAAAAAAAAAAAAAAAAAAAAAAAAAAGGAAAGATATGCATTTAGAGTGAAAAAAAGTTCATAATGACGGCTCACCTTTAGATCACCCTTTCGTCTCTTGAACTGCAAGAAGCAGGCATGTACACAAGCACAAATAATACAGTCAGCAGAGAACCACTTAGCCTCTGGGGACAGGCAGTCACTAGTGTCTGTAGGGATTAAAAAAGAATTCTCCAGGGAGAAGAATTTGCTTAAGCTTCCTCTGATTCCTCATTTATTTTTAACAACCCCAGGTGGGGCAATGACCTTTATCTTCCCTTTCAGGAAATAACGACCAAGGAAGGACCCAAGTTTCAGAAACCGAAAAAGGGATAACCCTTTTCTAAGCTCTACTTGACAATGCGTTGTTACAGCTAAGTGGATTCAGAAAGCCTCTGGTTAGAATGGTATCGTTAAAAAACATGAAGTCAATTCAAGTGAACATCCATCAGTAGTTTGTTACACCTTCTGCATACTCGGAGCAAACAGACATCCAGACTTCTGCTCAAGACTAGCCTCGCTGAATAGCCAACATGACAAAGGGTACCGAAATATACAAAAATAAGTTTTTATATAATGGAAGAAATTAACTGGAAATATTATATATCAATTCCATTTTAGGAGATTCTATACTTTTTATAAATATGTTTTTGTTGTTGTTTGGTAGGAGCAGATAGTTAATAATTATGCCAACTGCAGAAGCAAAGAAAGGAGGTAATAAGTAAAAACCGTTGAGACTACGAGGTGTTTAACTTTGAGTAGTTAAACAATTAATGCTTTGCTCCACCACAAGCGGACTTTAAGGCGACGAAGACCCAGGGAAGGCAGCGACTGGAGAAGACAGGACCCGCAGGCACAGCAGCTCGGCTCCGCTCCCGTCGGCGTGCTCCGGGGCACGGCGCCGTCCGTGGGGCCGCGCTGCCCCCTGCCGGCACACACGCTAAAAAAATCCGCCAAGGATAATATTTGGAAGGTTTATTAATAAAGACAAGGGAGGGTAAGTCCCGAATACGTTTCTTGAAGCTGCTTTCCAACTGTGGTCTTTCGAAGCTTTTCTAAAAACAAAACAAAACACACGCACACACACACACAAATAATAATAATTAATAATAATAATAGTAAAAAATGCACCAAAAAAAGCAAAAAAAAAAAAAAGGAGAAAAAAGAAAGGAAAAATTAACAAGAGAAATATATATATATATAATGGAACGCAATATTCTTTTTCCTACAAGCACTGATCAAAGACCTCGAGCATGATTTTTCTGGTTCTCTCCTCATCTCCAAAAGCTCAGCATGAAATTTTAAATCTGTGTTTGGTTTTGTGCAAGCACGATGAAAGGAGAACACGTTTATTAGCACCAGGGGGGCTCTCGGAGTTTCTTGGTCCTTATATATGGCATACACACAGACACGTTCCCAAGCTGACCCGCAGCAGGTGTCAGGTTATGTATAAGCTAGTAAAAGAGTTCACGGGCTGCAAAACCAGCGTGCCTATTTCATGTGTGCACAGCTGGGATGGGATGGAGGATTGAACATACCCTGCATATTTCTGTGCCCAGTCTTCTGCATATCTCTGTAGCAACACCTCCTACTTCTGCTGCTTTCTCCCTGGCCTTGTGCAGCACATGGTAATATGCCTACAGCCCATAAGAGAGAGCTTTTAAAAACATCTCCTCAGATCAGCAGCCTCTACTGGATACTTAGTGCTGCAACCCCCTGTCCACAGTGGCTGCCAGAGTAGTGCAGGATGCTCACGCTCAGCAAACAGCAGCAAGGGAGAGCCCCAGGGGACAGGCCAGGCATTTCCACATCCCACGTTGCACGCAACACCTCTTCCTGCTGTCTTGCACTGCCTGCAGTGGAAGAATGTTTTAGATGGAGCAGTCAGCATTGGGGTCAGGCCCTCCTGTTCCTCTGCACTTCACCCTGGCTTCCCTATCCTTTGAAAACATGCTGGCAGGGGAGGCAGAGAAGTGAGAGCAGCTGTCTGTTTGCCTGACAGTATATTGTGACACGGGACTACAAATACACTATGTGCTTGTGTTGTGATTTCCTGAGAGGAGATGATCAGAGTATTGATTTCCCCATTATGCATACAGTTAAAGTGGAAAGTCTGTTCACGTAAGAACCTGAAATGACCGATGCTAGCTAAGTTTTGGAACACTGCCACCTGGGCTGCCATTCATCTGACTACGTATTCAAGAATTCACTCCACATAAACATTCATATTCAGGTTATTCACATTTTTTGGAAGACGTTTAAGATTAATAAGAATTCAACCACCCAGAACAGATGCCTTACTTCCCCCCGTCACTCAGCAGATCACATTCTAGAAGCTTAGACCTGCAGATGGTGGGAATCAGCCCCCCGATGCTTTAATCGGGCTGCCTAACTGGGCAGGCAGGAGTCAGCACACTGAGCAAATGTCCATATCCAAATCCCTTGTCATTCACTCTTGCTCCTTCTTAACAAGTGTCACTATACCCCTTGCAAAAAGGCGTCTAAAACAATCAATCTTCATGATGTATAAAACTTCTATGAAGCACGAGACCAAACAGAGATTCTCTGTAGATGAAATTAATTAATTAATTAATTAATAGTGGCTTTCCATCAGATAGCACTTGAAGTAGGGGCACAACTTTCATCTGAAACCTGCAAAGGACACTGCACTTGGTACCTCTTATTTCTACCCTTAGAAATACCTTCAGTCCACAAAAGACACACATAAAGTCAGGTGGACCACCTATAGTATGCATTTCAGCCCAGGCACATTCCTGGAAGGGCTGGAAAGGCTAAAACATTCAACCCAGAAAGGAGTGGATTAGGAGATAAGAGAGAGATGAGAAAGGACAAAGATGAAGAACATCTAATCTGTGCACTCTGAAAGGAATAATCTTGAACAACAGCTGAGAACACTGCCAGAAATTTCACTCAGCAACATCCTTGAGTACATCAAGAATGTCCCATGCTACAGGGGCACAGCCAGCCACAGATTTATGCACTCATACCTACGAGGCAGCCAGCACTCCCATCAGTAACAGGGGCAAGATCTGGTCTGCAGGGAATGCAGCAGGCAGCTGTTCCTGCTGGTTCAGGCAGAGATGCTTGAAAGAGATGCTCGGGGAGAAACATCCTGGCACTGCAGACATATTAGAAAATGATCTTCAGCTCTCTTTATGTGGATTAATGAAGCTGTACTGAGTAGGAAACTCCAGCACTGAACCCCTACTTTGAAGAATGGAAGAACTGAAGAATTTTCCAGCAAAATAAGGTAAAATGGTGATGGTATGATACTTACACCATGCACCACCCTCCTCATCATCTTGAATGCTTACTCTGTAGAGATCGACTCTTACATCCAGAACCAGCTGGTGCTGGGTAACTGCCTGTTTTAGTACAGATTGTACCAGAATCCATGTTAGAAACAGCACATGGCAAGGGAGAACAGAAACTGAAAACAAAAGCACAGGGTGCTAATTGGCATAAGCACCTGTTGGTATATTCAGGGTATCACAGAATCTGATGTTTCCTATTTTACTGGAAAGTGGATCCAGTTGGATTGCTGCATAAAGCACAATACCAAAAGACATCGCATGCCATGTACTCCCCGGCTCACAGGAACATGGTGAGAGCTATAAAGCAGGTTTGGAGGAAAGCTGTGACAAGCACAGGGATGCTTTGTGAGCAGTAAGCAATGTTTCCAAGTGGATTCAGCCCCTTCTTGTTTATGTCTGGAAGACTAATCAGAAATACACTAATCTTCAGTCACAGAAATACAGAAGGCTAATTGACCCAGTGGCATTAAACAGAGTACCTGGGGCAACTTTTACTCTCTTCAGATTCTTTCAGAGCTCCAAAAATTAAAAACCAGGGACAACAACAACAACAAACTTTCCATTGCATTTTTCCTCCTTCTCCCGATACAGTTATAGCCATTTAAAAGGTTTCAGTTCCTATGCTATTTTATATTCTTAATCTTGATTTGCACACCTGGTACAAAGCAGAGTTTAATTCTGTCTTGTATTTTGCTCTTTTCAGAATCACTTGTTTATCAACCTCTGCATTTAATGCCTTACTTGGCAAATATCTTCATTTTAACCTTTTTGGCTTCTTCTTGGAGTCTTTGCTTATGTCAGTTTAGTACAATGAACTTAACTGCTACCTGTTGTATGAGCCTGTCTAATTTTTATTTTACTATGCAATCTGGCTTTGCAAATCTCCCTGTGACTTCCAGGCATTGGCTAATCATCAGGGGCTTGAAGAGAAGGCATCAGGTCACTGAGTGACACCCTGTGGGACTATAATCAAAATTTGAGCAGCTTTTACTGAACCTCCAGTTTGCTATGGCCTGAGCAGATTCAGTTTTTTCAATTGCAAGGTGCACTCTGTGCTTAGTGAAACCGAAGTGGACCTGCAGTGATGAGCTGGAAATATTTGCCACTCAGGGTATCTGCAAAATGGTGGCCACTTGTTTTAGCCCTGTTAAGGCTGGTATTGAAAGGAGATAAGGAGGGACACAGCTGGTCCCTCCTAGATGGGCAGCTGCTCATGGTGCTTGATCAGTAAGAAACATGGGAGACTATTCTGAAGTGCTTACATGGCTAAATGTTATGTTATTATAAATAGTCCATTTGAGTAATTGCCCTTCATAGGCCCCAATGTTGGGCAGGTTCCTTTATTCTTTGAACTAAAAAGGAGGGAATCTGAGGGAATAACTACTTTGTTAAAAATTAGATTCAACCTTCAAAGTTCAGGTGACCCTCCTCAGTTAAATTTCAATGCAACCTGGTTACTATTGAACTACACCGGTTTAAATTCCTAGTCACTCAAACACAAAAGTTAGGATCCTAAACATTTGGACATTTAAATAAAGGTAATACGAAAAACTACCTGCTCGTAGCAGATATATAAAAATCAGATCACCATGACTAGTAAATGATTTAATATTGAACAGAAGGGGACATTAAGGAAAACAAAACAAAACAAAACAAAAAAAAAGGAAAGAAAATGTATCACAGTTTCCAGAAGCAACAGAAGAAACATTGACATTTTAAATAATGTGACAGTGAGATTTTAAGAAATCTCTAGTCATGCTACTCAAAGGACTGAAACCTAATAAGGACTAATTAAGACTTCACCTAATTGCCTGCAACAACTCAGTGCATGTAGTGAATTTTACATCTACTAACAATTAGAAAGGAAAATCTGAAGAGTTACTTGGGGAAAAAGTCACCCTACTACCCTACCCATTAGGATACCGACAAGGAGAGGTAGAATTGAACATAGTCACAAAAGAGAAATTTGTTGGAGAACATGTCTAGAAAAAGCAGTTGATAATTTTGCCATGTTTGCTAAAAGGAAACTAACATAGAAGGTTGTTCAGAATTTAGAAACAGCAAGAAAAAGTGCAAGAAGTTCCAACAGGTGAATTGTGTATTCTCTGACCTCCACAAAAATATGCAACATGGGGAGCCTATTATCCAAATTTTAATATTATTTTCCATTAGTGCTGAATGTAGTGCAATCTCAAGGTGCAGAAACCAGCAGAACTTGTCTGAAAGATCTCAGATTCTTACAACAACTTCATCTGCAGAGTGATAAACAAAGTCAATGGACTATAGTAGGGTAAGGAACAGGTGGTAGGGTCATAACTGCAAGGTAGGGCTAGGAATGGGATCAAAGAGATGGGAATATTGAGAGAAAGTTGAATGACTTGGGAATGCCAAGGGAAACAGAGATAACACTTAGTGATGTTTTGTTCTGAATAAATGCATTAAATAGTCTGCTATACACAGAAGCAGTTTACCTTGAAAATGTTACACATGGTCCATGTAGGCAGGAAAGAACAGAACAGAAATCTATGGGCAAAATTTGGGTTTTTACATAGGATCTGAAAATCGCAACCTCCACAGTAATATTCTCTAAAATATTCCCGGCAGCACAGAGAGAAAGAGAGGTTCAGAGCACGGCTCAAGAAATGGTGTAAGAAAAAGCATTCTTTGTGGCCCAGTAAACTTCGAGATAAAGACTATAGGAAGAACAGGCATGAGCAAAATCAAAGGGGTGACAAATTGCTGATATTTGAAAGTTAAATTCAAACAAAATATTTTAGTTTCTGCTAAGCCCCAAAGACTCCATTAAGATTTATTTTTGTCCTGAAGTTGCAAATGCACCTTTTAAGCCCTTGGCAAATTGTTAATCCTTCCACACTACCACACTGTAGTGAGATTACGAGAAAACACGTCATTGCTCTCACGTGAACATGACTCCTGATTTTAAGTTTTCCCTCACTTCTACCAGCTTCCCTCACTTTAATCACAGCAATTTTCTCAAGCAGTTATACTCCTGCCCAGTAGAAGATTTACCCTGGTTTTCCAAGATGTTGAGTTCTCAATGAACCCTACAGCATGTACATATAAACACAATTATGCTGCTTGCTTTTACCTTTTCTCCAGTTTCCCCACTCAGTTTTCAAGCACCCTTCAAGATTATGAGCCCTGTCCCAACCAGCAACACCCACCATACCATAACTGTTTAGAATACAGCCCAGCTAAGTCTATAAATCATAGAATCATAGAATGGTTCGGGTTGGAAGGGATCATCCAACTCCAACTCCCCACCATAGACAGGGATGCCATCCACTTGATCAGGTTGGCCAGCCTGGCCTTGAACGCCTCCAGGGATGGGGCAAATCTCCCTTTAAACCAGGAAGATGAGAAAGCTGTGGTTGCTGTACCCATTATTTTCACACTAACAATTATCAGCAGCTTTCACCGCTGCCTCAAGTAAGTTCAAGTAAAAAGAGTTGAAGTAAAAAGCACAGCTTCCCTCCTGAAGATGTCAGAGCTTCCCCAGCAGCCCTTTTGCCCCAGACAGGGGCTCTGAACAAAAGCCTCACCATAGGACCCTACAAGGAGAGCTGGGGGTCGGCCTCTTCTCACAGGTAGCCAGTGACAGGACTAGAGGGAATGGCCTCAACTTGCGCCAGGGGAGGTTTAGGTTGGAAATGAGGAGACATTTCTTCTCAGAAAGAGCAGTCAGGCATTGGTATGGGTTGCCCAGGGAAGTGGTGGAGTCACCGTCCCTGGGGGTGTCCAAGGAAAGGTTGGATGTGGCGCTTCGGGACATGGTTTAGTGAGTGACGTCGGTGGTGGCGGAACGGTTGTACCAGGTGATACTGGAGCTCTTTTCCAACCTCTGATGGCCCGCCCCGTCCCTCCTGAAGGCCCCGCCCGAGGCCGCTGCCCCCCCGCATGCGCGGAGCCTCCCTCCCGCCCGCCCGCTTCCGCTCCTCGCCGGCTGCCTCCGGGTCGCGGCCGGCCTGAGGAGGGGCGGTGGCGGCGGTGGCTCCCATCGCCCTTCTCCCGCTGCCGCTCGGCACCGCTGAGGCCTCTCCTGGCGGTGAGCGGCGCCGGGGCAGGGGCGCGTTTGGTGGGGTGGAGGCGGTCGGTGGGGCCGTAGGTCTGTCTGTAGGTCTGTCTGTCCCTCGGCGGCCCGCCTGAAGCGCCGTTCTCGGGCCGCCCTTCTCCTCTTTAGCATCGCCGCGACCTGGTAAAGCTTTAGCTTGCGGCCCTAGAACTGCGGGGTCTCTGTCTGCTGGGTGTTCTCCTGGAGGAGAGGTGTTGGGTTTTTCAGTGCCAGTGGGATAGCGTTTCCCATACAAAGGTGAGTTTGGTTTGTCACGGTTTTACACCAGCCAGTTTTACACCAGTTTTACACCAGTGGTGTGCCCCCTTGCCTTCTTTTGTGTGAGCAGCAGATACTGTGTCCTGCTAAGCGCTACGGTACCTTAATTCATGTGTCTTCTGAAACTGGTCTCCCATCTCAGGTTAGCTACAAGTAGCGTGTGTTAGTCGGGGCTTGGCACCTAGGAGGCCTCAGGCTCCTGACAGTGCTACCGGGTTTGTGCTGGTACCAAGCACTCTATGGCCTGCAGAGAAAGAAGAGTTGGTTTTGACATTTTTGACACTCAGCTGGTAGCAGGAAACAAGGTTTAATCTCAGTGTTTGTCTTTCTTTGCTTTGTATTTCAAGCAGAATATATTCCTTTTTTTCTGACAAAAATTAGAAGACTGAAATTCAAAATGACTTGCTCCCATTTTGTTTGAACTTTTCTTTGAGTTCCTTTAAATTAGCGTGCAACTTTTAATGCATCTTTTGACTGGAATATGTCACTTGTAGCTTGTTTTTTGATTGTCTGGCAGTCCAGTTTGAACTAGAACTGCAAGACTACAGTACATTGATGCAGGTTAAAAAAAAAAACAAAAAAACATTCTATTTATTTTGTACTATACCTTGTCATTGTAAAAAAGGACTTTTACCTGTCTGTTGTCCAAGAGTTTTACAGCTATTGATGTGGTGCTTATTTTTAAAACTTTATTTTCTCCAGGTTTAAGTTTATTTTACTGTACAAGCTCCTCGCTGCCATAATGAGGCTAGTCATTCTTGAAGATTACGATCAGGCAAGTGAATGGGCAGCAAAATACATCTGCAATCGTATTATCCAATTCAAGCCCAGTCAAGGAAGGTATTTCACGCTTGGTCTACCAACAGGCAAGTCTTATTAGAAGCCTATGTAATTGACTGAACTTAGAACTGTATTTGCATCATTGCTAAAAGATACTGTATTCAAAAGAACACAAACGTACTTCTGGTAATGTTTCAACATATTTCTATTTTAATATGGATTTGATTCTGTGTCAAAAGTGGTGAAAAGGTTTGAGAAGCTGAGAAATAGTAGATGAGAAATAACAGTTCTTTTAATTATGTTGAAAAGCATCATAGCAAAATGTGACTATAAAAAGATTTAAATACACAAAGTGAATGGATATATAGAACAGTGGAAAAACTTTGTTTAACAGGGAGTACGCCCTTGGGATGCTACAAAAAGCTGATAGAATATCACAAGAATGGAGATCTCTCTTTCAAATATGTAAAGACGTTCAACATGGATGAATATGTAGGTAAGCTCTAGTGCTAATTATTTGAGAAGACAGTATACAGAATTTTTTTTTCCTTTATTAACTGTTGTACGCTTCCACAAAGCACAAGATTAGCATTTTGTTTTTATGCTTCTACATTAAACCTGGGGACATTTGAAGCATTTGATCTGTTTATCTACCAAAATGCAAACAATTAACTAGTCCAAGTGGATCCTGGGCTAAATTATGTGATCACAAATCACTTCATTCCTACAGAAAGTGTTGTTCCGTAGCACTATGACTACATTTGTTTTGAAGACTTAATACTCTTACTGATATGATGTATACCAAGTGAAAGTAAAATTGTCTCATGTATATCAACAGGAAGTCTATCTTAGTATAATTTCAAATACTTCTTTGTCTTATTTCTTACTGCTCAAGAAAGGCTTGTCTTGCATGCCCCATGTTGGCTACGTGTAGGCTAGGATTAAGGCTAATTGATGAAGTCTTGCAATATGTTAATTTGATTTTAAATGATTTCAGGGCTTCCCAGAAATCATCCAGAGAGCTATCATTCGTATATGTGGAATAACTTCTTTAAGCATATTGACATAGACCCAAATAATGCTCATATCCTTGACGGGAATGCTCCAGACTTACAGGCAGAATGTGATGCGTTTGAAAAGAAAATTGAAGAAGCAGGGGGGATCGATCTGTTTGTTGGAGGTATGAGGAAATACTCTGTGGTTAGTTATGGTTCAAACAAATATATTGACTCTTTAGACATGATCTTCAGAACATAGCTAAAACTACTTTTTATTGTAGTGTAAGAAAATTCTGTAACTGACAAAGAATTGGTATAGATACCGAAATAGAATGCTTGGTGTCCAAGTTTCTAATGATAATGTAGTTTAAGTAAGTTTTGAATGCCTTTTTTTTTTTTTCTTAATTGAAAATGAGAAAGCAAAACAAAAGAATGAATCCTAAAACCTTTTTATTCTTTCACAATGTTTGAGGATATTTGTTGACTCGCAGGTCTGGAATGATTTGCTCTCTTTAACTTTGAAAAGGCATTGGTCCAGATGGCCACATTGCATTCAATGAACCCGGATCAAGTTTGTCTTCAAGAACAAGATTAAAGACTTTAGCAATGGACACCATTTTGGCAAATGCTAAGTACTTTGATGGAGACTTATCTAAAGTACCAACTATGGCGCTAACAGTTGGTGTGGGTACAGTGATGGATGCTAGAGAAGTAAGAACTCATTTAGTTCTAGTTGCATGTATCTGTTTTCAAGACTCGTTTGTGTTGATATGAGGATTGAAAGTAGAGACCTTTGTTTTGCAGGTGATGATTCTTATAACAGGTGCACATAAGGCTTTTGCATTGTACAAAGCGATTGAAGAAGGCGTCAATCACATGTGGACAGTTTCTGCTTTCCAGCAGCACCCTCGTACTATCTTTGTGTGTGATGAAGATGCTACTTTAGAACTAAGAGTTAAAACTGTGAAGTACTTTAAAGGTGAGCACTGAATCAGAAGTTACCTGTATGAAAATTAAGTCTAGCTACCATAATGTGTCAGAAGGCCCAACGTATAATGTTATTTATTCAAAATACTAAATGTTAACTTATGTCTTGTGAGTGGAAAAGCACTAGGAGATGTGACTTACGTTCCTTCCACCTGAAAGGACAGTGTTGCTTGATACAGTCTTGACAAATCTCCTTTGAATAAAATATTTCCTTTGCTTCCTATTTGACATGATAATATATAAACTTCAGCTGTATATAAGACAGCAGCTGTCTGGTGTTCCAGAATACTGATTTTAAATAGAAAGTGGAAAAGTTTCATTTGCGTTTTCTTTTAAGCCTGATAAATTTCATACTGCTTTTTCTATGGTGTCTTTCCACTTAAGTGTCTTGTAAGTGCTATCTGGTAAACATCAAATGTGTGATACAGACTTTGGAGTCAACTGAGGATGTTTTTCATACAGTGCAATTTGCATAACAATCTATATTGACTGTTAATGCATTGCACTTACTGTGCTTTTTGTATCTGTAGTAGGTATATTGAGGCAGGCTTAAAGTTTGGACTTTTGATATTAACATCCATGAACATGGCTACTTCAGTTTAACTGAGTCTGTAGAAGCTGAGAAATTTAGTTTTCTTCTAACTAAATTAGCACAGCAAATTGTGATTGTATATGTCAGTCATCTTACTGGCATGGTTCTTTGTAGTAGCTGAGGCATCTGGCATCACAGCTGTCATTGATGACCTTTTTTTGAGCATTTTATCACTACTGTCCTTAGGTGCATTAGATTATAAAATCTGGCATTACTGTGGTTTGATCCTGATATCATTTGTAGCTAACTCTAACTTTGGATTTCTCAGTATATTGTTCTTTGCTATGTATTCGGGAGAGGGGTAGTCTTTACCTGTGTCACACTGCTAGATAGTACTTACTGTTTTCAAAGATAAACCTCTTTAACTGCTTGGGTGAATTTTAAACATTATCCAGTGTTCATATAAACAAAAGCTTTGCTTGAGAAAGATATAAACCTACTAACGTACAATTATTGATGAATGATGCTGATATTGAATATTGCTTAAAAAAAAAAGGGCTTCAGTATATGAATGTGTTGTCACACCATATAATTACCCTGTAAGCACATACGAAGTGACAAAATTCTTAAAGATTGTTTTGACTGGCATAATTTTTCCTGTTCATAAATCAGTCAGGTTTTCTTGTTTTAAGATAGAGGAGAAATCAAACCTGGAATTATTTCTGAATCTTGATCTCCAGGGTGCTCATCTTTGTTCTTAGGAAGCTGGGTAGTTCTTGATGACTGACTGCTAATCATGGTAGCTAGTTACTGCAATCTTTTACTATTTAAAAAAATCTCAAGGTACTACTTGAAACTTCAAATACTTTCTGATAATAAATCACCACCCTGTCTGGTAACTAGAATAGCTCTTATTCCCCTTCACTTTTTAACTTGCTGAAACTGTTAGAGGCTAGAATTATCAAGTATACTTAAATGTTATTATCGAAAGAGGGAAAGGTATCCTTCTTTACCTTTCCCTTTATTTTCTGCTTCCTTCTGTAAGAAAGTAAATAAACTTTGAATTTACTAACCAGTCTGAAGAAAAGTTAATTCAGGATAGCTTTTCTGTACTTGTACATGCTCCTAAATTTCTGTGTAATATTTTAACTTGATCCAGGTTGAGTAGGCAGCAAGACTCTTGAAAGACTCTTTCCCTTTATTTACTTTCTTGCAGAAGGAAGCAGAAAATAAACTTTCTTCATTTGAAATAATTGCTTTGGTATCTATCAAGTAAGGGACTCTGGTGCATACCTTTATTTAAAAAAGAAAAAAGCTTTTGTTTCTAACTGTACTTCCTGAAACACATCAACTAACAGGATTTAAATATACTTCATTACATATGGAAGTGGCAGTACTTTGTAGGCATTTTTCATGCCTTCAGGAAGTGGGTAATTCTCTCTTTTCCCTTTTTTTTTTTTAGAAAAGAAAAGCACTGGTTGGAAGTGCAGTGCTTTTAAAGTTCAAAACATGGTTCCAGTTTGAGTAATGTATGAAGCTGTTACTGCTCTTTCAGTACAAATTCCTTTTGTATCAAATTTGTACTTAGTATTTTCCCACTTACTGTCAAACTCCTAGAAAACTTTATTGACTTGATCTTTCCTATGTATGTCAGACAAATAGTTATCCTTCATGAAATTTAAGAAACTCTTCTTTGCGCCTTAGTTATGTTGATTTCCAAGGGTTGTGGTATTTTGTCTTGTTTTGTTTTAGCACAAAGATCTGCAGCTAAGTAAGTCATTACTTCCAGAGACAAAAATGACCTGGGTCTTTTAGTCTGTTCTAGGTGTGTTGGCTTTTTAGTATGATTGAATGTGTCACTCAATAGAAAAAGGAATAGTAGATTTGAATTTTATATTAATTAACCACACAAATTAGAAATAGATGCTGCATAAAATGGTTTTTGCTCTGGTCACCTGAAGCAATGAGCTCAGACTGTACAGTTATTCAGACTTTGCTGCAGTGATGGGAAGTTTGCCACTGGATACATGATATAGCAAAGGTATTTGTATATTCTTTGCCACTGATGATCCCTCAAATGTGCACTTACTGTCAGACTTCTTCCATGGTTTTTAAGAAAATCTCTACTTTTAATGTTGCATATTACTTAAATTTATAGTTTTAGAAGTTAATCTTCAGTTTGGTGCCAAACTGGACTCTCTGCAGAATGTGAATGTCGATCATTTATTTTTACTGGTTTGTAAGGTGAAATAAAGTTAAAAACATACCAGTGACTGAATAGCATGTATTGGTTAACACTTGATAGGTAACACTTCTATTAAGTTGTAACCAAATCATGTCAGAAGCACTATTTTTTTTCCTTGTTAAATTGATCTCTTTTTTTCCTAGCACTCCAATATTTTCTGAATAGGAAATAAAAGCAATACTTCAAGTCACAACTGTGGGTAATTTGTATATGACAAGAAAAAATCTATACTAGAATAGGAACTAGTCAAGTTCTAAATCAAGTTCACAGTTGAACTACTCAAGTTCTAAATCTGCATTAACAGTCTGTTTGATTTCTGCCTGTCTAGGACCAGAAGTATATGATTAATTGCAAAGATACCACAATGCTAGAATGTTGCAACTCAAGCTGTAAAAGTATTAGTATGTATAAATCTGATTTTTATGGCAAATTGTGATACAAAGAATTTTATGTTGCTATTATGCAGTTTTTAGTACAAAGGAGAGATGGGTGGATCTCTCATCATGTGTTCAATTGATTTGGAAGTATTCCAGATCTCTTTGACTGGTTTGTTACAGCTGTCTTGTCCCTGTTCAGTTTATACTGAAGATGGCAATAGTATTTAAGTGATAAAGGAATATATATATATATATATATATATATATACACACACACACACACACACACAAACACATATATATATATATATATATATGCATGCTGTCTTAACTTACTTCTGATTTTAACCTACCTTGAATAGCCATTCTCTTTCTCTTCAGTGAACTGTTTAAAATGTGTAATTTGAAGTAAAGCCCAAATAAAAATGTGGATAGACAGAAATGTTGAAAAAGTATAACAATTGTAAAGCTGGCATTGTTGCTTTCCCCTCAAGGTTTAATGCATGTGCACAATAAACTTGTGGACCCACTGTACAGTATGAAAGAAAACTGAAAGAAGAATTGAAGAAGAACTCCATGTGGGTCAACAGCAACAGTTTTAGGTAGCAGATGAGTTCACTGCTATGCAATATGTTGAAAACTGTTTAAAATGGGGAATCCATGTACTGTATTTTTTAAAGGTCCAATATCTGTACATTTACATTCCATCTCTATTTGCTGTGTCATGCGTTTTGCTTTAACACTTGGAACTCTGTTGGCTGTTACAATAACTAAATGAAACAGAACAAACCTGTGGGAGACTGCATGTTACATAGGGGTGGAGGGGGGTGGGTGGGGCAGAGCACTTATTTTAGCACAGCAATGTAATGCATCTGTTAGAATATCTTATTTCTAAGAATTTATAATTTTGGCTCCATTAGTGCAACTACACTTTGCATTTGTGTTTCTAGGCAGAATGGTTTTGGCCTTTGTTAAATACTATGGACTTGTAATAGCTGTACAATTTCTACTATGAAATGTTCTGTTTACGTGTATCTAATGCACACTGAGCTTTTGCACTTGGTTGCCTTAAATTTATCTTATACAAACAGGTTTGGGGCATCTCAAGTCCTGCTGTACAATTCAGGCAAATAAAAATACAAAAACAGTGCCTATAAACGCACCCGATTCTTGAAAGTGTCATAACTTATTCTAGTTGCAAACATTAAACTTCTGTCATCGTACTTTCTTCTCATGTATTTCAAATTAGTTTAGGATTTTTCAATTTTTTTTATAATTGAGCTTTATCCATAAGGAAAAAGCGAGGTGTTCCTTTCTGGAGATATGTTTAACTGTATCAGCTGTTACCTGCAAAAAGGTTAATTTCTAGGAACATAATGTCTACTAGTTTAAATTATCATGTATTAAAGTCACTGTTAACCACTCTGTAATAATTACCTCTCATTGTATCACTATAAATATTGATCTGTTACAAGGAATGTTATTTCCTACTTTGAAAAAGTAAAATGTAAATATAAATCTATCATTTCCAAATTGTTTTGTTTCTAATGCAAATTCTGAAATGTGCAAGTACTTCAGGCTTTAATGGAGAGGTTAAGTATTTTGTCTCCTTCCATGTAAGAAAGAGGTTAAGAACTTAAGAACTTAATTTACTTTTTTTGGATCCCCAGTGGTAGAAAGAGTAATATATCTAGATGAACAAGAAAATTCTTGAAGTTAGTAATTTTGTTCTGTGTCCTGCTGCCAGTTTTGTGCTTAACGTAAAAAAAATAAAAGGTGATGCCTTACAACATATTTATTGAAGAGCAAAATCTTTAATTACTAACAAACCTCTTTTAAACAGACCCTAAGCTATCAAATACATTTTCAGCCTTAAACTGTAAAACAGATTTTACTAGTGTTTACCAGTGTTAAAAAGTTAAATGAAGTATTTGTTTGAGATATACACTTATACCATATAGGTATACACTTAATACCGAGTAAATTTGAAATTATTAGTTTGACCAGATTTCTACTTGAATTTCTTTTTTGGTATAGTATTTTGTATGTATGTAAAACCCAAATATGGTTTGCACTGGACAGCCTTTTTGAAACTGTTGGTTCCTCAATACAGTTCCAACTGAGAGTGGAAATCCACTTTTATCCCAGCCCATCAAGATCCCTCTGCAGAGCTTTCTTCCCCTCAAGCAGCTCAACACTCCTACCTAAGTTGGTGTCATCTGCAACCTTACTGAGGATGCACTCAGTCCCTTCATCTAACTCATTCATAAAGATACTAAACAAAACTGGCTTGAAGAGTAAGCCCCAAGAACCATCCCTTGTGACTAGCCACCAACCAGATTTCATGACCCTTTGGGCACAACCACCAGCCACATTTTTACCTACTGAACAAGTACACCCACCCATGCCCTGAGCAGCCACTTTCTCTTGGAGAATGCTATGGGAAACAGTATCAATGCCTTGCTAAAGTCCAAGTAAACAACATCCACAGCCTGTTCCTTGTCCACTAAATAGGTTATTTTGCCATAGAAGATCATGTTAGTCAGGCAGGGTCTGTCTTTCAGAAACCCCTGCTGACCAGGATGTCCAGTGCATCCTGCACACATGTAAGAAGAATGTAACAGAAATGAAGCTATGGAATTCTAGATATAGAATTCCACAGCCCCCCCCCGCTTTAGTCCTGAAGATCTATGAACAAAAGCAGCCTTGAGTCTTCTCCAAGGTAGGCAGGTAGTCGCAAACTGTATATAGCATGGTCATTGACTTGTGTTTCTGATTGCTTTGTGTACCCTACCAAAAGCAACAGATACTAGTAAATGCATTTAACTACAGTTTTTAAGTAAGAACTCACTGACAAACTTTAGCATGTGAAGAACATAGATTGCACATTTTACAACAGTAGACTAGCATGAATATTTTATTAGGACATGTCCAGAAGGAAGTCTTTAAGGCCTAAATCAGTCATGTTCATGGAGAAAGCTAGGATTATAGCTTTTCCTGCTGTGATTTCCTGAAAAGAACAACTTTAGCAAGTAAAGAGGAAGTAACATATTTCCGTGGCAATAACATTAAAAAAATATCCCTACCTTTAAATTATTTTTAATATTTTTTGCCACATTTTCCCTGTTCTGTCATACAAAGACTTTCAAGTGTTAAGAGTATCAAACTTGGGTTAAGTTATACTGATAACTTTCAGATTCAGTGAAGTAAAATGAAATAACTAACTTCATGATAATCTGCAACAGTTTGGATATGTTAAGTACAAAGCTTATATTCCCACATATATTTACATTTACATCATTTTAAGAAAATTATAAATTAATCACTCTCACAGTGATAAATTATACATTAATTCAAGTATGCTACTGTAAGAAGATAATCAGCTGCATGGCAGTGATCTATTTGTCAGGCTGTCTCTTTAAAACACGTATAAAGGCATCTTTTGGTACTTCCACATTGCCAACTTTTCTCATCAACTTCTTCCCTTCTGCCTGCCTTTTTAAAAGCTTCATTCTTCTTGTAATGTCTCCACCATACTAAGAAAAGGAAAAATATTTTATTAAGCTTAAATGCAACTACAGTACACCTCAGTAACACTGAACTCAAGGGCTTAAACAATACTCAGAAAGCCTGCTTATATTACAAAATAAGATCATTTTATACTGCAAAGTTATCACAAAAAACAGTAGTTACAAAGAACAGGAGCAACTGAGCACTTTCATTTGGACAATTACAGGTAAATTCAGTTACACATATATTTTTATCACATAAGCCTGGCTGACATTAGATACAACTATGGTATACTGTAAGGTATCCAAATCCTTTTGGAACAACAGCAGGATGCCAGCTCTAATACTCTGGGCATCTTGACTACCACTTACATCTAGATAAATTAACTGAACCCTTATACAGTGTTAAATGAACACCATCCAACATAGGTTGTCAGAACTCTTAACAGTTGTGAGAAAGGGACACTCGCTTAACTTAAACATGTTAGCTTGAGATCTGAGGACAAGATAACTGAGGCATCATGTTTTTCCTATAGGTTTGTCCAGTCCTGTTGGCATTGATTTCTTACTGAAAACCAAATCTGAAGTTTAATTGCAACCAGTCTTTAAGGAAGCACTTTATTATAGTTATGTTAATCGTCTGAAAAAACTAGTTAGGAAATGTGTGAAGTTACACATTTATTATGTGTCTACTACTTTTAGTAAGATATTGAGGAGACAGGAGTGAACACACACTAAGTGTTAAGAGCGTAACTTTGAAAAGGCCAATTACTCCTTCTGATCCCCACTCTTACTGGAAATAACTAAAGGTTACACAAATTTAAAAGTAAAATTTTAAAAGTGTCTGTCAATATTCCATTTGGAACACAAGTAGAACGTGTCTTTGTTGGGTTTTTAAGAGAATATAGGCCATGTTAGCAAAACTCTTGGGTTTACATATATTAGAAATAAAAAATATAAAGAAACTTACACATTTTGCCACAACATTTTTTCTGTAAGCTTTCAGTCTGTAAAATAGAATACCATACATATATTAACAGAGTAGAGCATCTCCTGTAAAGCTGAATAGTGAGTTCTCAAAATGCTGAGCACTGCTTTTCTGCTAGATTTTTAAAAAGCACCAGAATCGTTTTCATAGTTTGTATACAGAAGATGAAGCTTTAAACAAGATTTTAATTCACATTTCTCAATTTGAGAAATATTCCTTAAGGTGCATAACACGTATGTAAAAGTTATTTCATTATGTAGGACTTCTGCTATGATTCACAACATTCAGGTTTCCTACATGCACATATAGCACAAATGCACACATGAGTTCTTACAGCATCTCTGCTTGGAGATGCACCTTTAATTTTTTTTAAACCACAATTTAAATTTAATTTAGACATCATCAGCAAAAATGTGACATGAAACAACAATGAAGTAAACAATTTGTTCTAAAAGTGAGCATTGCTTAGAAATAGCTGTATGTGCTCAGCTTGCAACACATTTCCTTTGCAGTAGCACAGTTCAGTTCTTTATTTTGCTGACTCTGGCAGAAAATCAACTATTCCACAGCCAGATAATCTTTCTCAACACTCAATCTTTTCCCACTGCCAGAGAGGAAGTCGACACACATGTGGCAAGTTATACTTTGGCCATTAAGTGCTGACCACAGGCAATTTAAAATAAGATAGTATAAATTTAAATGAAAATATTTAAGTCCTTATTCATAGTCACAGCTCAGAAGTTTGTTTTTATTCCATGAGGTCTGGTAGCACATACAAGAAAATATCATTCTACAGTAAAACCAAGTATTGTAATGTATAAAATTAGACAAGACATTAAAAGTTCAAACTTTAAATAGCTTAAAAAGAAGGAAAACAATGGTTTCACTTACGTTTCTCTTGCAATTATTTTCTTGCCAATAGCAGCCTGAATGGCTATTTCAAACAACTGTCTAGGTATAGCATCCTTTAAACGTTCGCACAGGAATTTACCGGTAGCATAAGCTTTATCACTGAAACAGAAAGTTTTCAGAAGTTAATGTCAGAAAGTAAGCAACTCCTCAAATATACCCAGAGAACAAAGTGTTTGAGAAAGTTATAATAGAGGTTTTCGTTTTATCTTCTGAGTTAAACTGACCAGACAGCAAGTTTACTTCTAATGAGTGGTCTCTCTATGTCACCCATTACAGAAGGCCTCCATATAAATTAAAAAAATTTGTAATACATATCCCAATCATCTATCACACTGAAGCTGTATTGAAGAATTTCACAGCTTTAAATGTTATTTTGAACTCGAAGTTCAAAGGGAAATTTTATCGATTGTTTCTGTAATAAGTAGATCTTCTGACCTTTCATACCTACATTTTGGAAATACCTTATATTACAATGAAAGTTGGGTTGTGTTTTAACATACTGTAGCAACCTGCTAATCAAAGTTATCCAACCATATTTAGCTTATGCATATACAGCAGATTTTGGAAAGAAAAATGACAGAAGGTCTAGAGAATTACAAGATAACATTTGAAGGAGGACAAAAACACAAAAAAGTTGATCTCAGGATTATTGGAAAGAGATGGTGAAGTTACAGAAAGGAGAACTAACAAAGACATTGTGAGAAGAAAGCAAAGAGACTGGAAACAGAAAGGCATTATTTTCACCAGCAAATAAGTAATTCCTGAGACACTTATGTAAATTGAATCATTTTAGCAAACAATCATCATATATTAGTAATACACGTTTTCATTGTATATTAATAAGAATCTTGGTTCTTTAGATCAGAGAATCCAGTCAACCTACCTGTGTATGATAGTTGCCAGTTCTTCAACTGCATTTCCATTTAGAAGAATATCCATCTTGATAAGGTCTGCTGCCTGGTATCCTGCATCTTCATAATCAAAACTAAACAAAACAGTAGCTTAAATGTTAGCGATGGTTTTGTAAAAAATATATTCTGCATTCTTTGTTCATTAAATTTTAACTTTCTTAAACAATTCTTCATACAACACTTGAGCTTTCTATTAAAATTGGAGCATAGTGTTTAATAGTCTCACAGCAGGTCACTGTTATTCAAAACAACTAGAAATTTGCTGCAGATAAATCTCGTCTCCAAGGCAGCAGAGGACAACATCTTATCTTCCAGCTACTAAGCAAGGCAAATCAATCAAACACCCACATGGTTATTGCAATCTCTTAAAGAGTTTATTCAAACACTTGGAAGCATCAGTTGGAAATTCCTTAAAACTCCAGCCAAAGCCCTTCAACACAGCCTCTAGACACTGAGCATTGTAGATGTCAAAGGAATCAAACACTAACATTAGATGATTTTTTTTACCCTTCTCATTTGATAATAAGTTTATATGATCCGTATTATCATAATCTCTGAAAACCACATTTCTCTCTGAAACAAGGGAATCCTCTGATTGTCCCCCTCTACTCTGTCCTTGTGAGGCCCCACTTGGAGTACTGCATCCAGGTCTGGGGCCCCCAGCACAAGAAGGACGCAGAACAGAGCAGGTCCAGAAGAGGGCCACAGACATGATCAAGGGCTAGAGCCCCACTCATTCTCATTACAGTGAGAAAGACCCATGTAGAAGTGAGTGACACTCTGTAAGAGATACTGGATAAATAAGTATCACAAATGCAAATGATTATTAGGTAGTAACGCATATTAAGTGTTTTTCAGATTTATTTCCACTCTTCTTCACATTGAATCTAATGTATTAGGGTTGAAGTAAAACTAGATTTGCAGCACTAACAAAGGAATATTCTTTTTTGTGCCCTTCCATGTTTTCTTCTCAGATCTTTTTTCATTTCCTCCTCATGGTCCAGGGCAGAGGGAAAAGGAAGAGGGAAAGAGGATATAGTTACCTTGCATAACCAGAAGACAGAGACTTAAGAGCATCATAAAAATCCACCACGATTTCATTCAGTGGAAAAAGGTACTTTAGCATAACCCTGTGTTCATCAATGTACAGCATATCTTTCTGGACTGCTCTACGGTCCTAGACAATAAAAAATATTTCAGGTCCCCTTGAAATATATTTTCTACAAATAAATACAAGGCAGATTAAAATAAACAACTGTCTAGTTACACAAGAACTCCAGTACTTCAAGCCAAAGTAACTCTTCTTGATCATCTGCTGAAGTCTCAGAAGAAATAAATTTCAGCACTATAGTAAATGAACTGGTTGCAACTTAGGTGGACAAATGGTTCAGCTCTATCCCCTCCAAAAGCTGTATTTCTGAAATCCTTAACCACTTCTGCTTATTTCTGTTTAAGTGCATAGGCATTAGTCCACAAAATCTGACTACAATTAACTTTTTCCACATACATTAGAGGATTACACAGTAGGACTGGCATGCTCATGTTCTTTCCTGCCAGGAGGAAATTCTTAAAAATATTTTATGAATTCTTTTCAATAGATCATATAATTCTCTGTGCTAACATACAATTATACTGTTTTATATCATGTATCTTAAAATGTTAGAAGTTCAGAAAAATACTGTGAACAAATTACATAAAGACAATACACATGGTAGTTGAAATATTTTTAGTTAAAACCATTTCAAATGCTGTTTGGGAAATGTGTTTTACTATCACTATTGTAAGTGTACTCTCCAGTGAAGCACTGAAAAACAAATATGAAGCCTCAGTAAGTGTTGACAAGTATCTTATTTCATGAATTTACTTCTAAAAAACAAAAGATCTTACTCTCTTGCTGCAGATTCCATTCTTTCTGGAAAAGAAAACTAGCTATGAACTTTTCTATTACACAGTGCTCAAGCAGGTACTTGATTGTCATTAAGCTTGAACACTAACTTTCAGTATAGGGATTCTACAGAAGTCATTTTACACAGTGTAAAATATAGCTTAAAATATTTTCCTTCAAAAAAAATTTATTGTCAAAGATACTCTTTGCTATTATCTAATATATTGCCATCTAGAATCTTCATTTTTTTTTTTTTTTTAAGTATGATATGAAGATCTTAAATACTTATGACAAAACTAAAACTGTATACCAACCTGACATAAAGCAATTATTTTCCCAATATATTCTTGGGGTGTTACAATAGTACCAAGAACAGTTGGCTCCAAATATTCAGATACTGAAAATTTATCAGGAAACTGAGCAGGGCTGATAATGGTAATCTCTGCTTTACCATACTCCTGAAAAACAAACAGAAGTCAACTAACAGATTTTATTTTACAAGCAGAGTGAATTACATATTTAGGAAATGAGACAAATACAGCACTGGAAAAGGCTAAAAAGTATTTCAATTGTTTAGGGACAACTGTGAATTATGGAACCCAAATTCACACCAAGCACAATTTTAAAAAAGAGACTTCTACATCACATATAGCAGTTCCTGGATCAGCATATCTTTAAACATGTCACCTAGATCATCAGTTGCGTGATGAACTGGAAAAACTGTTTTCTCTGCAATCAGTGAAAATGCAGACTACAAGAACAAAACATGCTATTTCATTTCCTCAGGATTTTTAAGTTCCGTATCAATTTCAAGTATCAATTTCAAAAGGTTAAGTTTCACACGTTAATTCAGTTCTTAGAAAATAGGGCATCTTTCCATTTTTAGTTATATAAATAGCACAATTTATTATGTACAGTGGTAATCAGAGTCTGTATGGATTGAAAGTACAGCATTTTATATGGAGCTACATATGAAATGTTACAGCTGGGAAGTCATCAATGAGGCAGCTGTTGTCCAGCATTTTTGGTTCTCCTTCACTGAGAGATCTCTTATTTATTGCCCATTGTTAAGTTCCCACACTGCCCTAAACATGAAATCAATATTCTCAATCTCTTCACGTACAAGTATTAAAATTTTTGACACTAAAAGCTTGGAATCCCGTGCAGTATAAGGAAGTTGGTCCATGTAATAACTTTGCAGGAATAGCTTAAGAGAAAATACAGTGTTTAATATTATAATAATAAATTTCTTGACCCAATTAGCCTAGAAGCTATTATTCTGTTTTAAACAAAAGTATATGTAGAGTTCACAGACTCAACAAACAACTGAAGATTAACTTGTTTGGAGAAGATTAGAATTTAATAAATTTAGTATTTTCAATGTTGGACTTACTATTAAATAGCATCTTTTTTCACTTCTGAACTTTGAGAACAACTATAGTAAGTTTGAATCTTGACAGTATTTAACCCTCTCACCTCTGTATCTCTCAAACAAAGTTGGAAGACCTCAATGAATATTGTTTTCTATATCTGGTTCCTCAAAGTGCTTTTGGGAAAGATAATAGAAATTACTGTTCACTAGGGAAACTATTTTTAAGCATTTTATCCAGTGTTTTTTTTTTTTAAAACAGAAGTGCTCAGAGCTAGACTATAATCCAGTGTTAATTCACAAAAATGGTATTAGTAGTGGGCTTAGAACTTAAGTTTTCAATTCCTGTGCAGGTGTTTTCATTACCTAGCTTTTCTAGTTCAACATCCCTTTAGGGACAGGAGCTATCCTTCTGAAATATGGACAGAAGGAAGGTTGTGTTTCTTACTGTATGTGTACAACCCACCTGCACAACAAAGCAAGTGATTATATCACTTTCCCCAGTAACAGTGTTTTTGAACAAGGACCCAACATCCTGCATTGTTTGAAAACTTTATTCCAGTGTCCCATACCAGCAACCAAGAACCACCTATGCAACAGAGGTGTCAACTGTTTAATTCATAGCTGCTACACTTCAGGAAAAAAAAATCAAAATAACTGCAGAGAAAGAAGCCCTATGTCTCATAGGTTGCTGTACCTGCAAGGTTTCTCATTCGAGTTTGGAATTCACAGATTTTCTGTAGTGTTTAGAGGTATATGTTGAATAATCAGTCAGCCTATTTGCAGCTTCCTCTGTCAACAGATTTTCTTAAGTCCAGCTTTATCTGTCTGTCTCAAACAGGAATTTTCATTGCAATCAGTTCAATGAGCTTTGCATATAGCTGTATCACTGTGATAAAACAGACTCATCTCCACCAATTCCTGCCAGTCTACAGTAGCATTACATGCTATTCCCAGAAATGTTAATTTTCCAGACTTCAGTCAGAAAATGTTATCTTCCCTGCTTTAAGTTCAGCCCAGTCAATATGCACTTAAAAGAATACAACAAGAAATGCTGCATTATATATAATGTCCTATATAATGTACACTGTATTGTATATTGTGTCTTTTATTCCCATTTTCAAATACAGGTGTACAGGTGACAAAAAAGCACTGAAAGTCAAAAGGGAAAAGAGCTAACATTCTTAAAAAAATCCATTAAAATAAGCTTTAAGTTAAATATCAGTGATCTTAATGTTTACCATAAAATAAAGTACTAGTCTACATAAGAAAGTGTACACATTTATTAGAGGACGCTTTTAAGCTGCTGTTTACTTACCTTTATCAACTTTGCTGAAGAAAGAATAGCTTTATATGGAACAGTAGGTGCAGTCAAAATAACAGACATATTATATTCTTGCTCCAAACGTTGATTAAAAACTTCCATATGTAAAAGGCCAAGAAAACCCAACCTGGGGGAAAAAAATCTTGTTGGTTTAAGTATTTGTTTATCACCTGAAATTTCAGAGTACTTTTTTTCTTCCCTCCAATATGTTTACACAGCTAGTTTGGCAACATCAGGCACAGCAAAGGATGTCCACGAGATTAAATGGAAGTCCTAAAAATGAATATTATGAGTCTCTGAAAACAAACAGTATCACAACAAATTGCATACTCCATGTGAATACAGAACATTAGAAAAACAAATGCTTTTGATCTTTACGTATCATTAAGCTAAATTAAAGCTTCTAATCTTTTAGAAGATGGAAGAAGTTCTTCACACAGAGGGTGGTGAGGCACTGGAACAGGCTGCCCAGAGAAGCTGTAGATGCCCCATCCGTGGAGGTGTCCAAGGCCAGGCTGGATGGGGCTTTGGGCAACTTGGCCTGGTGAGAGGTGTCCCTGCCCATGGCAGGGGGAGTTGGAACTGGATGGTCTTTAAGGTCCCTTCCAACCCAAACCATTAATTCTATGATGCTACAATCCTGAATTCATTTTAATTCAATTTTCAATTGACTTAAACCTGAATTCTCAATTTCTGAACAGTTCCAAAAATGAAAACATTATAAAAGCCTCACCTCCATCCAGCTCCTAAGGCAAGACTACTGTCACGATGAACCGTCACACTGGAATCATTCAATGTCAGCCTTTCCAAAGCACTTTTGAGGTTATTATATTCTGTTTGATCTACAGGATACATTCCTGTCAAAACACATTAGAAGTGCTGTGATGCAGAACTTTCTTTACTTAGTCACACTTCATTTAGTGTGCACTTACCTTTCAAATATGCCTCTTACCACGAACATATTAATAAAATCAGAAATAGCTTACTTTGTTACAACTAGAAATTTAACTTTTTTTCATCTGAAAAATATTGTATTTTAATAAGTCTTTGGAAAAAAGTTTTATATCACCTCAGAAAAACAGGAATTAACATACAAACCATAACAGTAGGTATACTGTACTCATCTCGTCCCTCACAGCTGTGAAAGACGCAGTTCTGAGTTCAATTTTTTGCAGGCCTACAGTGTAAACATACAGCTTCAGCATAAGTAAATGAGCAGACAAGTGTCACAGGGATGTCCCTTCAACATGTCAGAATGAACAGGAAAATAAGAAGGCCATTGCTAATGTTTCTGTAATTTTATAAGTGAATACAAGCAGTTGTCTATACAATTACTGCTTGAAATAGGTTCCCTTTACATGAAGGCACGTGACGTGAAACAGATTCCTCTTCACTAGGATGCAACACATGCACAAAAATCACATTTACAGGATTATACTTTCCCTTCTATATACACACAGCATGTGTAGTAGTTACTGACGATGGCAACAACTCAACAGAACTGACTGACCTTAGTAAGTCAAATATTTTTGAACCATCTCAAGTATTAGCTTTTGTACTTCACCACATTTAACAAAAAGGAAAAAACTGCTTATTTCTTAAAAGAAATAAAGATTCCATAGTAAGTATATAGAAATTAATTATCAAGATGAAAAAGTCTATTCCAAAAAATTGACTTAATTTTTGAAAGTGTTAATCCTTTTCCAGCTACAAAAGTTTACTGGCATCAGAAGCAATAACCACGGCTAAAAATACATGTTAGTCCTGTATTCATCTAAAACCAGTCTAAAACTACTATTAATTTTACCTAAGTCACAAAGAGGCAAAATTACACAAAGCTATATAATAGCATGTGCCTCTGCAGCTTAATTCTGCTAAAATTCTAATCCTTACAACTCTTTAATATACACCTGTGTTAGAAGCTCTAAAAGCTATTAGAAGCTCTAACAGCTTTCCTGCTCTTGCTGCTGGAAAAAAATGATTCCCCTTTAATCAGTTTACTCCTCACCTGCAAAAACCATTGGCTTCGCTGACTTAAAGCCAGGCAAAGGCTCCACTGGCTGTTTATGCATAAACAGTGTGTCTCCTATTTGGGCTTCTGTTACTTCTTTCATTCCAGCAATCAGGTAGCCCACCTGTCCTGCATATCTGAATAAAATTGGTATTATATGGACATGCTTCTTTGCATTACTAATATTTCCACTATTTTTCCCCAGTCCAGCCAGGTGTTAAAATAAATCACACACCCCCACCCCCACCCAAGAGCCCATGCACAGTCCAAAGATCACATTTAAGCTGTTTCTGCTCTGAGTTCTGAACTTCCATCTCAGGGGAAGAACCATCTGTCGATTCAAGTAGATGTATTTTTGTTACAATTAAACAGCACGTTTAGTTCTCGATTTTGAATTCTGTGCTATTCCCAATTTGAAAGCTGGAGCTAGTAGCAAGTTGTCAAGCATTTACGACACAGAAGCCATAACAGTTGTTAGCTGCCACCACAGCAATTCTCATACACTAAATGGGAGAAACAAAGACAAGTGCTCTCCATCAGTATATCACAATGTTGAGGAACCCATGGCAGATAAAAACAATGCACTGTTTTTGGATAGGATGGAGTTAATTTTCTGAATAGCAGCCCCATATTTTGCTGTGTTTTGGGTTCATGACAAAAACAGTGTTGATAATACAACAGTGTTTTAGCTGAATAGTGCCCGCACAACAAAGTCTTTTTCCCATTCTCACTTTGCCCCTCCCAAGCTAGCAGGAGGGTGAGAGGCCAGCAGGTGTCACAGCCAGGACAGCCGAACTGCCCAAAGGGATATTCCATGCCACATAATGTCATACTCAGTAATAAAAAAACAGTGTGTAGTCTTTCCAAGGTGGCCACTCATTGACTGGCTGGCTATCAGGCTGCTTGTGGGTGGTGGTAAACAATTGCCTTTGTATCACTTTATTTCCCTTCCCTCCCTTTCACTTATTGTCATTACATCAACCCATGAGTCTTCCTTCATTTTCACTTCTGATTTTCTCCCATGCCTTGCTGCTGTTGGGGAAGCAAGCAAGTGGCTGACTGAGTGCTTAGTTGATGGCTGGGTTCAACCCGCCACACAAAGTAACAGTCTTTCACTTAAGAATCTCCCAAGAAAGTCATTAACATGTACTTGGAGAAACTGATAAAGCTTCTCCACTAATTCTAGAGTACCTGATTTTCTTCCCATTGCTGCCATGAGGAGCCAGATTCTGGACGCTGTTGCATTCATGGATTTAAAGTTTTCCACCCTCAAAATATGCCACAGCAATTACTAAGATGAAGCCCCATTCCCTTCCACTCTCAAACAAGGTAGTTCCTAGAAATAAATTGGACAGCTAAATAACAATATCAAATGCTAGTCTTAAAAAGACCTAGCTGTCCAGATTTTATGTGTACTACAGGTGCACTGATACAATGGCTCTCTCCCACTGGCAGTGCCTGAAAAGCAGTCTCTTAAAGCTTGTCTCAGCACGCCCACTATGATAAAGACTGTCATTTAGCATTCAATTGCAAATAATAAGAAAAAATAAACAAACCAAAAAAGAACAAAAGCAGAAAACCCAGCCTCACTACTCAAAGTAAAAACAGAAAAAATGCAGGATTTTGTATCTTACATCAATTTATGATTTGTTCCATTGAAAGAAATTTTTACTTACAGTTTATCTGTTGGTTGTTCGTTTGGAGTCAGAATTCCTACTTCATTAACTTCATATCTTTTCTTTGTGTGTGCAGAAACAATTTTATGCCCTTTCTGAATCTCCCCACCAAAGAGTGCAATGTTAGCTATGACACCTCGGTAATGGTCAAAGGTGGAGTCGAATACTAAAGCTTTCAACGGATCAGTAGTATTAAAATGGGGTCTGCCACAAAAGATTTAAAACAATGTAGTTAAGATTATTTATCATTCAATATGAAATGAACTAGCACCCCCCACCCCAAAAGCATCCATGTTAATATAGCTGAAACTATAGAGTAATTTTCAGTAAACAAACACATACCAGACCTCATTTCACTGTTTCAGTATGTATTATGCAGCAGGTCTTTACATTTAATTTTTCCTGTGTGCAGTAGTAGTATGAATAGAAGAGAACCAAATGCATACCCATCATTCCCATTTCACAACAAGTGAAACATGCATAAAATATTGTATTATTTAGAATCAAAAAAATCTGTTATATTCCAACAATCAGGTTAAAAAAAGTCCACCAATACTTTTTGTTATCTTTCATGGAAGCTTAAGCTTGAATTTTCGTTGTGATTTTTTTTAAATATAATTACTTAATATGAAAACTTCAATTATTAGCTAATAATAGAAAAAAGCATTTTGGTTTGAAAAATGGTTTGAATTTTAACTGTAATTTATAAGTTTTGTCATCAAATTCCTAGATAAATTTAAATAAAAGTTAACTTTAAATATTAAGTTCAGGATATGAAACACTAAACTCAGCAGACTTAAATTGCCTTTATCACTGTAACACCATAACATTCAAAAGAAATAATATACCCTCAAACACTGAGCTTCAGAGGAGAAATCAATGTCTTCAAATGGAAGCTATATATTCAATGAAAACATCTTTAGTGGCTTACCTCTCAATTTTCATTATGGATAATTCATTTCCCTCCCCTGCTTAAGAAAAAAAAGTCTTCTCTGCTGATATCCATTAATACTTAACTTCACCACAGATACACACATTCATTTTTTAAAAGGTATCTTAAGTGTGAAGTGTCATTTTTTCCTAATTAGAAAATTAATTCAAAAATTAGATCTCCAGCTCAAAAGTTAGATTTCCCCCACATCTCTTTATAAAATATAGATCTGATATTAATAGTAAGTGCAAAACTAATATACCAATATACCATAAATACAGTAATATACCATAATATACAACTCATGGTTTCATAGATAGCCTTACAAGGTATTGTAACTTACGGTGGAATCTTCTCAATGACCTTTTCAAGAACTTTTTCAATGTTTGTCCCTTGTTTAGCAGAAATCTAAAACAAATCCAACAATAATTTTATCAGACATGTTTTTCACTTATTCAGTATCCATTAAAAGCATCACCTTTACTTAAGATAGTTTTGCTGGTCAGGGGCAATACTACCCATACAAGCAATCTGAAGCACAGGATGCTATTACTATGAAATGCTTACTTGATTATAAATGCCTGTAATGAATCAGACAAATACATGCAGACAGATGACAGCCTGTTGAATTATTTGTGTGTACACATCTTTCCTTGGCTAGAAAGTAGATACAGGTATACTATCAGCAATATTATAAAACTTTTAGAGATCTTACCCTTATACATTCATTAACAGGGATATCAAACAGTTTCTCAATTTGTTTTTCAACTCTTTCAGGGTCTGCATTCTTCAAGTCAATCTGAAAAACAACAGATTGCTAAATATACAGGCAACGGCATCTTATACACAATCCAGCAATGTAGTTCCCAAGTGTACAAATTAAGGAATCTTTGTATGTTTATTCATAAATATTAAACATTTTTAGGAAAAGATCTGTATCAAGAACTTTTCACTACCATGTTTAAAAAAGTGCAATTTTCCATTGTTGGTTATAAAAATACTTCTGCATGTATTTTAGGAAATAAAAACTGAAGTTTCCAGTATTTACTGTAAAACAAAGACATTAAACACAAAAGTTCTTATTACATACTAGTTAATTATTCATTATATGCTCCTATTTAAGGACACATTTCTTAGCAATCTTCTTTCTTTAAATTTATACCAATGAACTGCTTAATATGAAATTAAAACTGTATTACCTTGTTTATGACAGGAATTATTGCAAGTTGTGCTTCAAAAGCAAGATAGAAGTTTGCTACTGTCTGAGCCTGAATACCCTAGAAAATACGCATTAAAGACATTTAACATAGAATTTCCCTGTTTCTTTTTAAGCATATTAAGACTACTTTGCTATTCTATTTACTCCTTCACTTGGGAAGTGCAAAATGGTTATTTGTTATACACATTGCTGAGAAAGAAAATTCCCAAGTATCATTTCTCATTATCTGAAAGTACACAAATTAATAATGCTGTATGTGTAATTACATTTTTATAGATAATTATTTATAGCTAACACTGTATTAAGGAAAAAATAGCATTCATTTGACTTTCATAATAAATGATGGTAAAATCATAAATATGCCATAGAGAGCATTATTATCTAAGCACTCTGTGAGAATATGTCCATATTTAAAATCATATGTCAAATCATTTCCTTAAACAAACTTTAGTTTCCTTAAGCAAACTGCTGAAATTCTAAGCAGGAAGCAAGAAATAAGAAATCCACCTCATTTGCATCCACTACAAGTATAACACCTTGACAGGCAGACAGTGACCGGGATACTTCATAGTTGAAATCTACATGGCCCTGTGGAGAAAATAAATGTTTATTACTTCACAAATTTCTGGAGTCCTTTGCAAACGCTTCTATATTGTAACAGTTTCATTTCTGTATCTGTCCATCCAAAACACAATTCTTACCTTTAATAACAAAAAAAAGGAAAACTAAAAAATGGAGAGAAAGCACTGAATGAACACAAAAAGCCAGAAATCTGATAGGTCATTTTTAAATATAAAGACATAACTTTGTGTGAATGAATCACTGTTTGTACTTAACTTACTGGCGTATCAATAAGATTTAAGAGGTAGTTTACTCCTTTGTGATTGTAAAAGAGAGACGCAGATTGTGCTTTAACTGTAATTCCCCTTTCACGTTCCACTTGCAGTTTATCCAGCACTTGTTTGTTACAGTCAGTTTTAGCAATTGTTCCTAAGATGGAAAAAGTTTCATTAGCCTCATTTAAAAGATAAGCTCTGCAAATAAACCATTCTTGAAAATGCCACTAACCAGAAGAACATGGGACTTGCAGCTTCAAATGGAGCTTTTCCATCTGATTAAGCTAAATTTTCAACTAAAACTATGCTTCAACTCTTAACATTTGTTAAATAGACTTACATTTGAAGTTATGTAAAAAAAAAACTTTCCTGAATAAACAGAACACAAAACAGTACGTTAAGTCTAAATTGGAGATTCGGAAGTAGCTAAATAATTTTGATGTTTAAATAAATTTCAACTCTTATCACTGGAGAGCAACTCTGTGGCTCCAAACAGTGCTCATCTCAAGGGCAAAAGGAGCATTAGTCTGGAAGACCCAAATTCAAAACTCCATTCTACAGCATTCTATAACAAGTAAAACTGCCTGTAGTGACATTTATGAGGTAACAACAAAGAATAACTTTGATCTAAAGCTTCTCTCCCAGGTTTTGTTTTGCCTACTCCTTAAATGCGGAAAAGCAAGACTCTTCCAAAGGGTATTTCTGAGTAGCTAAGTAAAGCTCTCCTCCTAAATTGGGCTTTTCTTGGTAGACATAGCAACTGCTTCATAGCTTACTTCAAAGCACCCTCTAAGGTAACCTTGGTCTCTCTCCTCTGAGGTAAGCCTAGTTTCTGTGTCAGTTATATCTATAGAGATTCCTTAGCACTTCTGTCACACTTTCATTTTTTAAGGGGATTTAGTTTTCCTTCCCTGAATAACAACACAAAAATAAGAACACTGAAGACAGAGAGTATCTCAGAGGAGGCCAAAATAAATACCTCTGAAGAAGAAAGCAACACAACTGCACTAACACTTAAGGTGGAGGAAAAAGCAAGTCTATGAATCAGTTGAGAATCCATAAAATTTACACTTGACTACTAGCAGTTATTCTACACACTAAATCTAAATCAAAACAGAGCTGTACTTACTCATACAGGATTATATCAGCTTTAGTACCAGTGAGCTGCCCCACCATGTGAAACAGTTGTTTACAGTTTGCTCTCAAGAGGGAGGCACACTGTTACTTTCATATTAAGTAAAAACAGTTAGTTCCTCCCTCTTTCAATCACACTTCTGAAAACTACTTTAACCAGAACGCCTAGGTCATGACCAGTCCCCTTTTGTCCATCCCAAAAGCTGGCAGTAAGCCTTATACTTGCTGTGTACTGGTCTAATGGATGACCAGTCAGGAATGACAAGAGTAGCATCTTAAGCTAGGAACCATACTCCTTTTCAATCTCTTTCCGGAATGCATTCCTTCCTTGAGAGGATTACACACTTTCTTACCACTACTCTAACTAGATCTCAACCAGAAAGAGAAGTGCATCATATTCACATATATAACACTACAAAAGTGGCAGCCTAAAAGTACAAGCAACCTAGCAGTAAGAAGAACAAAGCTAATAGCAAGTTCAGTAATAATCAAAGCTACAGAAATTTACATGTCAAGAGAAGGTAGTGTGGATGAGATTAGAACACTTACCTGTAATTTCCAGCAGCCTGTCTGCTAATGTACTTTTGCCATGGTCTACATGAGCTATAATACTGAAGTTTCTTATGCTTTCAACAGAATATATTGACATATCTATTTTTTCCTGAAAAATAGAAATTTCTTTTCACAAACCACAGATACAATCTCTATGTTCAATATGACTAAACCTTTAAAAGAAATGTAACTTTTCTCTAGAATAGGCACAGGTGGAAAACCTTAAATTGTCATCGGTGTTTAAAATGCTAGCATTTTAGTCATACATAAACATGTACTTCCCTGATTTATTAATCAAGGAGTATGCAACAATGTGTTATGAAAGGTACTACATTCCTTTAAATATAGTAAGTTGAAAAACTTGAAACAGTTTAAGTTTGTTAAACTACTTAAGAAAAATGTTGTGACATTACCTGACAATTCAGATAACAATGCCAGCCTTATGATAAGGAGCACCTTTGTTGAAAAGGAAGCTACAGGTAAAATGCACTTTGTCTAAAGCAAAAATAAAAGTAGAAAAAGCCTGACTACCTTGACTCACACACAGAACAATACCAACACTAAAACTTTTCGTTACTCCTGTTCATTCCAAGTAATACAACGCTTTGAAGACAGGCAGCTTTGCTTTTCAAAGCTTTCAACAAAAGCTTTTTTCAAAGCCTTTTTTCATCAGGTACCAGGAGACCCCCAGTAACAATTGCTGAAAAACTGATCCCTGATTTTTGAGATACACTGGCTCATCTCTCCTACCCAGGCTGTGCTTGCAGCTCCGGGCCTGGCAGAAGAAGATGTCTGGAGATCTTCAGCGATGCCCGGAGACCTATGCTAGCATCAATGCACAGCATAAAGCAACGATGTATGTTGTAAGCACTTGCAGGATGCCTCAGCTTGCAAGTGCATGACCTCCTACTGCCAGAGAGCTGCAAACGCTTCTGCAGCGAGAAGCCTGACTCGAGAAGACACCACCTATTTGAAAAAACCACCTTCTACACGTAGGGCCGTCAAATCCGGGACCCGCTCCAAACAAACCCCGAGCAGGCTACTTCGCGGCCACGGGGAGGGGACTCACCTTGCCGCCGGAACTGTAGGGCCGCCGGCACACCACAAGCCCCGCAGCCAGCCATGCCGGCGAGCCCCGCGGGGCAGCAGCGGGGCCGGGACTGAGCAGCCGGGCCCACCACAAGGCCGCCCTGCTGCCGAGAGCCATGACGCCCGCCGCTGGGCTCAGCCCCTCACGGCGTGGTCTCAGCCCCCATGGCGGCCCGCCTCCGGTCGCTACCCTCAGCGCTGCGGCTCCCTGACGGCCCCGCAACCACCCCTCCCGCCGCCTGCCCCAGTGCCGCCTCAAGACCCGCCCGCCGGCGCCCTGAGATGGCCGCCGCCACAGCAGCCGCCGGAAGCAACGTTGGCCGGAGGCGGAAGCTATATGGGCAACGCCCCCGCCTCCTGCCCGACCCTCGCGAAAAAAAAAAAAAAAAAGTTTGGTCCAGCTGCAGTTACCAACAGAATCATAGAATATCCTGAGTTGGTGGAAGGGACCCACGAGGCTCATCGAATCCAACTCCTGGTTCCACACAGGACCACCCAAAAATCAGACCATGTGTCTGAGAGTGTTGTCCAAATGCTTCTTGAACTCTGGCAGGCTCAGTGCTGTGACCACTGACCTGGGGACCCTGTCCCAGTGCCCGAGCACCCTCTCACTGAAGAACCTTTCCCTAACACCCAGCCTGACCCTCCCCTGTCCCAGCTCCATGCCATTCCCTTGAGTCCTGTCGCTGTCCCCAGAGAGCAGAGCTCAGTGCCTGCCCCTCCGCTCCCCTCATGAGGGAGCTGCAGGCTGCCATGAGGCATCCCCTCAGTCTGCTCTGCTCTGCTCTGGGCTGGACAAATCAAGGGACCTCAGCTGCTCCTCATATGTCTTGCCCTCTGGACCCTTCACCACATCTGTCGCCCTCCATTGGATGCTCTCTAATAGTGTTACAACCATTTTATACTGTGATGCCCCAAACTGCACAAAGTGAGGCCACACCAGTGCAGAGCAGAGCGGGACAATCCCTTCCCTCAACCAGCTAGCAGTGCCATGCTTGATGCACCCAGGATATGGTTGGCCGTTCTGGCTGCAAGGACATGCTGTTGGCTCTTTTTCAACTTGACATCAGCCAGAACCCCCAGATGTTTTTCCGCTGGGCTGCTCTCCAGCCTCTCAACCCCCATTCTGTACATTCAGGCCTGTCAGTCTGACCTTGGTTCCAGGAAAAGCTATGGAGCAAATTATCTTGGGTGAGATCACACAGCTCTTGCATGGCATCCAGGGGATCACGCCCAGACAGCATGGGTTCCCAAAAGGCAGGTTGTGCTTGTCCAACCTCATCTCCTTCAATGATCGTGCAACCAGACTGGTAGACGAGGGAAGGGCTGTTGATGTAGTCTACTTAGACTTCAGCAAAGCCTTTGACACCGTCTCCCACAGTATTCTCCTGGGCAAACTGGCTGTCTGTGGCCTGGACAGGCATACTCTTTTCTGGGTAAAGAACTGGCTGGAGGGCCATGCCCAGCGGGTAGTGGTTAATGGAGTTAAGTCCAGCTGGTGTCCCGTTATAAGTGGTGTCCCCCAGGGGTTGGTTCTGGGTCCTATCTTGTTTAATATCTTTATTGATGACCTAGATGAGGGGATTTAGTGTACCCTCAGTAAATTTGATGACGACACCAAGTTGGGAGGTAGTGTCGAATTGCTTGAGGGTCGGGTGGCCCTTCAGAGGGGTCTGGATAGGCTGGACTGCTGGGCAGAGGCCAATGGTATGAGGTTTAACAAGACCAAGTGCTGGGTCCTACACTTTGGCCACAATAACCCCATGCAGTGCTATAGGGGGCTTGGGGCAGAGTGGCTAGAAGACTACCAAGAGGAAAGGGACATGGAAGTGTTGATCGATGCTTGGCTGAACTGAGCCGGCAGTGTGCTCAGGTGGCCAAGAAGGCCAATGTCATCCTGGCCTGTATCAGGAATAGTGTAGCCAGCAGGACCAGGGAGGTGATCATCCCCCTGTACTCAGCTTTGGTGAGGCCGCACCTCGAATACTGTGTTCAGTTTTGGGCCCCTCACTACAAGAAAGACATCAAGGCCCCGGAGCGTGTCCAGAGAAGGGCAGCAAAACTGGTGAGGGGTCTGGAGCACAGGTCTTGTGAGGAGCAGCTGAGGGAGCTGGGGTTGTTTAGTCTGGAAAAGAGGAGGCTCAGGGGAGACCTTATTGCACTCTACAACTTCCTGAAGGGAGGTTGTGATGAGGAGGGGGTCAGCCTCTTCTCTCAGATAACTAATTATAGGACTCGAGGAAATGGCCACAAGTTGCGCCTGGGGAGATTTAGATTAGATGTCAGGAAAAAAATTTTCTCTCAAATAGTGGCCAGGCACTGGAATGGCCTGCCAAGGGAGGTGGTGGAGTCACCATCCCTCCTGGTGTTCAAGAAGCGCCTGGACGAGATGCTGCAAGATATGATTTAGTAGCTTAGTGGGTAGTATTGGTGATAGGAGGACGGTTGGACTAGATGACCTCGTAGGTCCTTTCCAACCTTGTGTTTCTATGGTTTTGTGATATAGCCAGGGTTGCTCTGTCCCAAGTGCAGAATCCAGCACCTGCTCTTGTTGAACTTCATGTGGCTGGTGATTGTCCAGCCCTCTAATTTGTCAAAATCTCTCTGCAAGGCCTCTCTACTGTCAAGGGAGTCAACAGCTTCTTCTGATTTAGTGTTGTCTGCAAAGTTTGTATGCATTTGAGTTCTGTACCCAATGTCTTAGCAAGAACATTCCTAGGATTTCTTTTCTGTTGTACTTTTTCTAAGCTCCATGAAGTATTTAGACAGAGAGCATAAATTTTGCTCGTTATCAAAATGATATTTTGTTTTATTAATCTCAAATATTACAAGCATACCATAGAACTGTCTCCATTATTTTTTTGCTTTTGCTAACCTTCCTTTTTTCATACCTTAGAGACTGTGCTACTGTAGTCATTACTGGCTATTCTTCAAGCACAAGGAAAATGTGTTTGTCTTTTTGTCCAAATTCTAGCTTTCACAACAGAGGGGCCTCTAGCTGTAAATACTGATTTTAGAATTGCTCTTCAGATATGCTTTATGCAGGCAGTTCAGCAAGAAGCAACAAAGAAAAGCTCTGATAGGTTAAAGATCAAACTAGAGGGTCCCATTTTGAGCTTGACGTGAACCAGCAGTGCACATTTGCAGCTGAGGCCAACTGCATCCTGGGCTGCATCAACAGAGGTATGGCCACCAGGTTAAGGGAGGTGACTGTCGCCCTCTACTCTTCCCTTGTGAGGCCCCAATTGCAGTGCTGCAACCAGGTCTGAGGCCCCCAGCACAAGAAAGATGTTGATCTGTATATACAGCAGGTCCAGACGAAGATGATCAGAGGACTGGAGCATCTCTCCTACAAAGAAATGCAGAGGGAGCTGGGGTTGTTTAGCCTGGAGAAGAGAAAGATCAGGAGTGACCTTATTGCAGCTTTTCAGTATTTAAAGGGGGCTTATAAAAAAGATGGAGAACAACTTTTTGCTCGGACAGACAATGACAGGTCGAGGGGGAATGGCTTTAAACTAAAAGAGAGGAGATTTAGATTAGAGGTTAGGAGGAAATTCTTCACACAGACCTTGTTGAGGCACTGGACCATGTTGCCCAGAGAAGTTGTGGATGCCACATCTCTGGAGGTGTTCAAGACCAGGTTAGATGAGGCCCTGGGCAACCTGGACTAGTGGGAGGTGTCCCTGCACATGGCAGGGGGATTGGAACAAGATGATCTTTAAGGTCCCTTCCAACCCAAGCCATTCTATGATTCTGTGAATTCTATGATTCTATGATATTTTTTCCTGAAATACCTATTTGCAGAGAGATCTGTTGTCTTATATGCCTGCTACATTGTCAGCATACAGCTTTCTGTCCTTCTCAGTTGTGGTTTGTAAAATTTTAGGAACAGAAGAATGGTGTTGTCTTCTCAGAGCTGCTTTCCATGCGTTAGTCTTTATCAAAGTCTTCATGGGTTAACATTGCCTTTTCCAGATATTCTTCTAGTCTATATTTTCCGTAGTTTAGCTTGTAGTACTACCCACATGTTGTTTGCTGTTGTTGTTTTGTTTTTTCTTATTTGAACATTTTCCATTAACGTTTCACAGACTTGGGGAAACATATGCAGGCCTAAGGTCACTCCTCAGTTTACATATACTGGCTTTATCTTTCTCATTTGTGCAATCTAATCAGAATTTCAGCTGTAGCTACATAAAATATTTCAGAAATGCCAGTAGGTCACTTAGCTAAGAACACTACAAATGTATTTGTCAGATTCACAATCTGAAGCCATGCCAAATAAAGCAAGATATACTGCATTTTGAGGTTAAAACCATTTAAAGGAGGTTTAATAGCAGAATAAATGTGAAATTCATAAATTCATTTTAAGTTAAAATTATTTCATTTCAAAAAGCTGCATAAAAGTATCTGATAAATAGTGCAGAGGGTGTAAGACTTCTTCTATGTATACGAGCCAGGGAGCACGCAGTAGTAAATTTGCTAGGATAGTTCACTATGCTGTCAGATCACATTGAACTCATGTAGTAATGGGATAGAGACCTTTAGCAAATTCATGAAAATGTATAGGGAACGAGAAGCATGTTCATGAATGGACAATGAGTGTGACAAGAGCCATGAATCCAAAGCCGTGGTCCATAGCATACAAAGAAGTATAGCAGCCATTTTTGGAGAAAAACTCTGTTCTGGCTTGACATAGAATGTTTGATGCACTGCAGACATTGACTTACCTAAGTGTAATAACAAAGAACATAAATACATAGCAATCCCATAACTGCTAAATGGATATTATCTTCACTATCCCAACAGACAAGAATGCCAACAAAGCTAAATCTTTATTATATAGCCAAATCTCTTTAGTAGTAGGAATTAAACTATGCTTTATAGAATATCTTCAAATATCACCACTACAGAGCAATGTAGACAGATACAAAGTTTGAGGAATTCAAAAGAAGAAAAAACCTTCAGAGCTAAATTGCACATTCAGAGTCATGAAAATACCTGCAGAAGCAAAAGTTATTACAAACCAAATAGCATGACTAATGTTGCAGTTATACTCCATGCCTACTCCTTAGAGAACCTGCACATAAGGCTTGCTGAATATAGCTGTGATTCAAGGAAGTGTGCTGGAGAGGTTGCTGAATGAGCTCGTGCACTGCATCTTCATGCTGGAACCTGCCTTGGTGGCATGGCGTGAACAACTATGGAGTGAGTGCTGGTCCACACAGAGAGAGATTGGTGCTTAATAGTGAGCTATTGGCAACTTCACCTATTTTAGCATTCTGAAATAAAAGATGAAAACAAGGAATGGACCTGCTTTTCAAGTGTGACTCCTAGTCATGCCACAACAATATATTAAACAAGTTCAGATCACTGATCTTTCATTAAGCCACAATAGAGCACAGTAAAAATGATAAAGTCATCTGTCTTTACCTTCATTTTTCAGCTTGCACAAATATGTGAAGCAAATGCAAAGATTTTTCAGCTATTTGCTTTTAGCTCCATATGCAATGAAGTATATTTACTAGAACACTTATGGAAAGATGTACAGTTCAGCAAAATAATAAATGTTAACGTATTTACAGGACAGCATATTAGTGGTATAAACGTGAATTTTCAAGTGATCCATTTATGTGTCAAAATGGGATGGATGGATGTACACAATTAACATTTCCTGTACTCCAAAAGCCATTAGTTATAATGAGGGTAAATTAAATGTAGCTACCATTAGCTGTATTGACTAACATTGAAGCCAACTACACAGAATGATGAATTCAAATATTTGCCAATTCATGACTGAAAATATGGGGGGAAAAAAAAAAAAGAAAAAAAAGAAAAAGAAATATAAATTTCTTGTCTAATTCCCAAGACAAGAATTTTATTATAGCTACACATGGATGCAGCATTGCATGTCTTATCAATAATTATTTCAGTTGAAGAGCTAATATAATTCTGACATAGTTTCAGATCAGTCAGTGTTCTGTGTTATTTCCTGGCAATTGTGTTCAATAGAAGCAAATATGTTCCCTAATTGATGTGGTGCCACAGCCTGAATTTTAATAGGGGCTGTATGTTTTCCTATAAACTGACAAAACTGCAGAAGTGAGCATTTACACATTCAGTGATTTTAGTCATCTGCTAAACTTCCTTAAGTGTGACGGTCACACAGAATGGAATAGCATATCACAATGCAGTGAAGAATAGGAAAGGTAAACAAGCATTCCCTCGATAGGAAAATATGAGCTGATAAAATGCAGCCTAGGTTTCTTAGCATAAGATATGTACATATATACATGCACAAGATTGATAATGAACGGTATCTATGAAGCACAGTGGAAAGTATAACACTTTCTATTCAGTCGGGAACATATCTAATTTGGAAGCAATCTTTGATAACACTATGGGACTGTGGAAATGTAGAAATGAAAACAGAATAAGATTTCATGGTGGTTGTTAAAAAAAAAAAGTGGGGGGAAGGATTTCTGTATGTCCTTTGTAACGATTTCTGTGACAGAAGGTGGGTAAAGCAAATCAAAGATTTCTATTCTCCACATGTAGTTAGCTGCACATTAAATAGCCATGCCAAAAACCTTTTCTGTCACTGGGAGGCACAGTTGTGAGCAGGGTGATTTCCTTACTGATAACATTGGCAGAAATTTTCCCTTTCTCTAGAATGTGTTCTCCTAAGCCAAATTCACAGGCTTTCAATTGCATAGTAATGAACTGAATTAAAAGAATAAAATTTACCCTGGGGAAAAAACAACAACAACAAAACACAAACAAAACCAAAGTTAATAAATTTCAGCCTTGGAACTTCTAAACACTTTATATGACAGGTCACTAATACTCAACTTCTCAATGTATGTCTACGCAGCAGAGTGAGGTGCCTGAAGAGACACCTGAATTAAGTAACCTGGTCAGCCAGTGAGTTTCTTAACCAGGAGAGTCACCCCATTTGCCTCAGGTAATCTGTTTGAGTTTGTCAAGTCCGTATTGTTCTTGTGAGGACGGAAAACTAGAAAATCTGTTTTTTTTTTTTTTTCTTATTTTTCCTCTTGCAAGCAGAAATGTTAACTGCAATGTCCAAAAATACTTGCCATTGTATCTGCGATATACCTTTCTCAGCCAAATTTAAGGTGAAGGGAAAATAGTGCAAAGTGATGGCAGTGGCTGGAATAACTATTTTGTCTCTTCAAGTTGACAGTCAATTTCTGTTTTGGAGCCTTTCCTTGACATTAACTTGTCACATTACCGCAATATGTCAAGTTGTTCTCAAGTTGTGCTTGAAAATGCAGCTTAAACTTCTATTTCTCAGCACTTTGTGGTGACAGTTGCCAAACATTTCTGTTGTAGCCAAGCTGACAGAAGTAGAAAACACATGTATTTATTGCCTTAAAAATAAAATATAAAAGGCAGTTAGAATCTTCCTGTCTAATCATCAAAAGCCATAGCAGACTCCGAGGAAAATAACAGTGATTTAGTCTCTGAAAGTAAACACCTGAGATTATTCTAGTCTGTCTAATGAAAAGAAAAAAAAAAAAGAAGAAAAAAGAAATGAAAGCTTCATTTTTTTCCCATAAGTCATGCCAAATTACATGATTCTAGGCCATAGCCTACGGAGGAAAAAGAGTATAGTGAAATACATAATTTAACAGAATAATTGTTAGTTTTCTTCATACCGGATACCTTTGTCATTTAAGACATTCATCTTCTACACTCTACTTACTAGAAAGACAATGCTTTAGAATTATGTTGTGTATACTTCCCTGGGTTCATAATTCCAATGCATTTTACTAAGTAGTAATAATGAATATTTCTTCTCCTACCTCTCCCTCAAATTAAGTTATTAAAATATAGGCTATGAACAGCAGCTTTGCATGAGTTTACTAATCTAATGGAAAATTGCCTGCTTTAAGGTTTTATTGAGGAGGCTTAATGAATGTTAGATGGACTCTCATCCATTAGGAGGAAATACTTCACTGTAAGGGTAGTGAGGCACTGGAACAGGTTGCCAAGCGAAGTTGTGGATGCCTCATCTCTGGAGGTGTTCAAGGCCAGGCTGGATTGGGCCTTGGCCAGCCTGATCTACTGGGTGGCCTCCCTGCCTACAGCAGGGGGGTTGGAGTTAGATCATGTTTGAGGTTCCTTCCAACCCAAGCCATTCTATGATTCTGTGATTCTATCCATTTGATTTGTGTTTACAAAATAATGTTTTATAGGTAGCATCGTTTTAACAAACTGCATATTGAGAAAAAATACATGAACAGTAAAGATTACAGATGAGAGAAGTTTTATTTCTAACGAAACATAAAAAAGTCTCTAAGACTTTCTGGATTTAGTTCTCCTTTTCCCTCGAACACGTTTATTAATAAAAGGATGACATCTTGATTTAGAAGGCTGTCAGTGACACAGAATCTTTTTCCACATGGGGGAATTACTCTAGTAGCTAGCTAGTTTTAAATCTTTTTATAAAGGGATTCATTTCTGTTCTGACTGTATTTTCAGCTGCCTGTTGCCAAGACCATCATAAAAGTTTCTCTCCCATATAAATTCTTACATGATTAGAAGTCTTCCTTTAATCTCCACTTTGTAAACCAAACTAAGTTCCTTGAGTTTTTGATCCTTGGAGTTACATTTCTCTTACTGTTTTTCTTTCTCTATTTCCTAATTAGTTATTTTTCCTATCATATTTGGATAGTTTTCCCCTAATTATTTTGTTTGTTTGTTCAATGAGGAAAGGCTGGTAGCATAACCCTGCCTTCATTATTAACCTGTATATGTATCAAGGACAAATTTTTGCCATGAAGTTTCTGAAGTTAGTGCTGCCACCATGAAAGCAAAGCCTGCTTTCTTTGTTCCTGGATGAGTAACTTTTTGTTTGACCACCTCATAAATACCCAGGTTGGTTATGCTTGCCTAACAGTACAATTCACTCTGCTTTGCATCTGTAACACTTGTCCCTCTCATTATCTAAACAATCCTCTATCTTTGTGTTATCTTCAAGTCTATTGGAGTGACCTTCAAGTCATTTATTTATTATTAGAGGACCTTTGAGTTATTTATCGTTACCTTCAAGTCTATTAGAAATGTATTCTAGAGACAACAGACAGAATTGTTCAAATGTATACGACTAAGGAAAAACTCTGCTAGACTTCCACTAGAAGCACAAGTACTTAATGATCATTTCCTCTCCCTTATAGAGATCTACACTTTTTCTATTGAGAGTGTTGTCTACTACCTCTGTCAACCCAACTTGTAACCTCACTTTAAGTAAAAAATAAGTTACTCTGATGGGATATATTTTTCACAAATCCAGCTTGATTGGCATTAATTATGTTATCCTCCTTTAATTTTTAATTATAGTCCTGTTACATCCATTCCATTATTCTGCATATGATTGACATTAAGCTGACAGGCATATAATTGTTCTCTTTAAAGCTGAAACACATTAGCTGTCTACCAGCATTCTGGAACTGACACAGAATTTCAAGAGTTACTGAAAAGCAATGCACAGAGTCTTATCAGGCAGCACTTTAAAAAGTTTTGTATGCAAATTATCTGGATACAACGATTTTTGAAATTTAACTTTACAACATTTTCTGGTTTGCTATTAGAATGGAAAGAATTGAACCCTCATTATCTTTTGCATGTATAGATAGATAGATGGACATGTGTACATATGTATGTTCGTGTATCTTCTTGGTTTGTATTTGGACAGAAATTAACTGTTCTGTATAATAAATATTATGTTTCATCCAAAAAGTCAATCACCTAATGGGTCAATATGATTGGAAGTCTTTTTCTCCTGAGAAATAGATTTAATTCCTTGAAAACTTTAAATAGTCAGCACTTACCATCTTTAATTCTGCTAAACAACTTTCTTATATGTCTACAGTTCTTATCTCCTTATTTACAGTAATTATTATCAACTCACTTTCTTTCATTTCTGGATTACTTTTTTCTTTTACCTTGTGGTGGTTTTACCCAGCTGGGCAGTTGAACCACAACTGCTCTCTCATTCCCCCTCCTCAAAGGAAAAAGAGGAGAAAATACAATGAAAAGGGTTCAAGGGTTGAGTTAAGGATGGGGAAATCGCTCTGCAATTACTGTCACGGGCAAAACAGACTCAGTATAGAGAGATTAAAATAATTTATTGCTGATTACTAATAGAACAGAGCGTTGAGAAACTAAAAGCAAACTAAAAGCATCTTCCCCCCCATCCACCCTCTTCTACATCCTCCTCCCAGGCAGGGCAGGGTAACGGGAAATGGGGGCTGTGGTCAGTCCCTAACACTTCGTCTCCACCACTCCTGCACTCTCTGCCCCTGCTCCACATGGGGTCCCTCCTACAGGATGCCATCCTCCTGTGGAGGCTGCCCACAGGCAGCAGCTCTCCAAGAACTGCTCCCACATGGCTCCGTACCACAGGGTCCATCCATCAGGAGCAAACTGCTCCAGCACAGGTCCCCCACGGGCGGCTGCTCCCCCCAGATACCCTGCATGGGCTCCTCTCCACGGGCTGCAGCTCCAGCCTGGGGCCTGCTCCTGCGGGGGCTCTCCATGGGCCGCAGCCTTCTCCAGGCCACATCCACCTGCTCCACCGGGGGCTCCTCCATGGGCTGCAGCGTGGAGATCTGCTCCATGTGAGACCCATGAGCTGCAGGGGGACAGCCTGCTCCAGGGGGACAGGGGCCCCTCACAGGCTACAGGGGAACTGCTGCTCCATGCCTGGAGCTCCTCCTGCACTGACCTTGGGGTCTGCAAGGCTGTTTCTCACTCTTTGCTCTCCCAGGTGCTGTTGTGCAGCAGTTTTATTTTTTTCCCCTTTCTTAAATCTGCTCTCCCAGAGTCCTAACCAGCATTGCTTACTGACTCGGCTCTGGCCAGCAGCAGGTCCCTTTTTCTGACATGGGGCAGCTTCAGGGCTCTTCTCACAGAGGCTACCACTGGAGTGCCTCACCTGCTACCAAAACCTTGCCATGTAAACCCAATACATACCTTTACTTCCCTTCTAAGACTAATCTTTAGCTTTAACTAGCCTTTGTCTTCACTGACTACACTGTGGTTCTTTAAGCAGCTAACAAAATGCTTGTTGGTTCTGGATTTCAGACAGAGCCTTGTACCCTAGGCCCACATTTATGTTCTGTTATAGTTAATGGGTATTAGAAGCAGAGTTCCCAACAGGTTACTTTATGTTTTAAAATATTTAGGGTAGGCTTTCTCAAAAACAAATCAAGTCTATGAAATTGCCATGTCAAACTAGCCTGACTTTGAGCCTTACTGCTCCAAGGAAACCCAGATTTAGGATGCCACGCTGCATTTGTTCCCTTACCCATCCTTTCTAAAAAGGTTTATAAAGGTTGTTCATTTTTCAAAAAAGAAATTTTCTTTATTATCCAGGGAAAAGTGGCACTGACAGAATTCAAGAGCCAAGATTCACCATGTCAGTGTCTAGTAATCAGATCATGCTAGCTAGATAAATAACAAATTAAGAAATTGAATATTTTTACCATTTTCTTTTCTTTTTTCTCCATTTTTATGCTACAGAGCAGAATATTTTAGCTTGTTTAGTTCAGAAACCATTTTTGCTGTCTTTCCCTTTGTTAATGTAATTCAGTGATTATTTTTCTGAGTTAAAATTTAATAGCAATACTGCAAGAGGCATTCTGCAATTATGTATGAGTGCAAACAGAGCTAGGAAAGGCAACAGATTTGCTCATTACTATAGAAGATTGATTTTCTGTGCTTGTATTCCTAGCTTGTAGAACATAAAAGTGAGCCCTCATCTATCATAACTATTTCTTTTAACCATTTAATAAATATATTGCTTAAACTTTTTGAAAATAACAATAAACTCTTTTAATGATTTGGGGCCTCATAAGCATTACCAAAAAAAAAAAAAAAAGAAAAAAGCTTTCATACCACACATTTCCCATATCTTCCACCAAGATGTCTCAGTCCTGTATACAACTTTTTTAGGCTTGTTAATACTGCTTCCAGTTTGACCTGATTTATTTATTTATTTATTTATTTCCAAAGTAGTGGCTCTGATACTGCCTTTTCACAGAGGCTTTCAGCCAATGTGAGTCAGTTTGAACTGTCTTTCAGGACAGAATTCAGTTCTTTGTGTGAAACAAGCAAGTATAATATTATTTTACATGTATATCTTCACAACAGTTGCCTGGAAAACAGGTGATTCAATGGTTAACAGAAGGCAGCACAATATTTATTATATATATTTATATATCTATAAGTTTATTATATATTATATTTATATAAAATATTTTTAACCAATGTTACCTGTGTAAAAAGATAAATACATAGTTTTATTTAAAATTACTTCAGTCAGGCAAAGAGTGAGTAAGTCACTGAAGCAGGAACACCTTTCAGCTCCAGCCATCCGTGAGAATGAGTACATACTACTTACTGATATTTTGAATAGTACAGAACCTGCAACAGAGTGATAATAGATTCCGACTTTCATATTAAAATGCTTTTTTCAAGTTTGCTTTTGATACGAAACCGTAAATATCTCTATACACACAGTGATTTTAATTACCACATCTTTAGTGAGAATAAACACTGCTGCTAACCTATATTACTCTGTCATGTCTGTAATATGTGAGGCCTGGAGATGTATTTTCAGAATACCAGAGGTCTACTCAGTGATGCATTGATCAATGCATTGTACATATTCCTAAAGCACCTTTTCCATGGCACTAAAAGAATAAGATTGTGAAGTGTGAGAGTCTGCAAAGGAGATCGTTCATTTTGTTGCAGTAGTGTTTGTTTTTGAGATGGCATGGAAGAGAGCCAGATCTCATTAGAGAAGGACGCACCTAAAAGAGAGAAGAGGAAGACCCGCTAACCACTCACTATGATACCCAGAAATGTATCAATTTTAACTATTTAACTTGAAATGTTTATTAAAAAAAAATGGAATAGATTAACTGAGAAAATTATGTCAAGCAGCTACAGGCACATTGTCAAAATCCCAAGCTCAGGTTTCAAGACAGGTGAGGAACTTTCTTCCTGAGTGTCCATAAGCGATTCAAGTATACTTATGGTTAATATGACAGCTATCCTATCACGTGCTCCTGGTCCACATCCACCGTCAAAAAACAATTTCTGAGCTACTACAGCCTATTGAGAAACTTTTCACTTTCTCTAAGGCATTGGCCTTTCAGCCCAATTTGCATTTGTAGTCTGAGCAACTCCTCTGTTACTAAGCTCCCTGAGGGATAGGTATTTCTTTTGGTGTCACTGTGATTATGCCAGTTGCTGTCTGCTGCAGCTGCTCGTTCATTAGGCTTCCTTCCAAGACACACGTCTGCTCTGTCTTCATTTCAGGGATTGCTTGACTCTGCCTTGGGAATAAATGTTCTGCGTGCCACATGAAGTGTGTCACATGGTAACATACTGTCACATCCCCATTTCACCCCACCCCAAGGTCTTCTGTTTTCTGGTTCGATCGATTTCACCTGCTGCCCAACTGCTACCTGAATTTTACCCTTCCTTGGTATTTACTAGCGAAAAGAGTCGGAGTCACAATTGCATTAACTGGGAATATTGTAGAAATGTGGTACTGCAGTCATTCTGCTTCCCTCAACGACTTAGTACTTCCCTGTGACAGACCTACCAAATAATGTTTTCTCACAACTGGTGTTCAGTTTGGAGCAGCTCAGCTTCAAAAGGATAGGAACAAAAGAAAGTTACTTTGCCAAACTGTTAGAAGAATGAGTTTAGATTCTCCTGGAAAAGGGAAAGCTGGCCAGCCTGTGACTTAACTTAACCTATGCAACTTAACAGTTGCCTGTGGAGAACATATCTGATGGGTTTGTGTAGTGTGTAAGTTTCATCACTACATTCCTGCCACCTCAGCCACCATCACAGCTACATGACTTCTCAAAACTGTAGTGAAACAGCAGCAACTAGGTTTCTCAGAAAAATAAATAAAATAAAACAAAAAATTGGTCAATTCTTAAGACTAATGCATATTTTGCAGGAGGAAGCAGATTACCAATTGTGGCATTTCTTAAAGTCAAGAAAATCAAAGAGTATATATGGGTTAATATAGCTTATTTCATTATCCACAAAAAATGGCCTCACTTTAATTTCCTCATTTGTCTAATAGAACAAGACTTTACATACCTTGATAGACCTAACTCACACCTATCTCTTAATTAATTAGATATATTATTTAAGGTAATTTATCACAGCAGTTCAACAGAGTAAGAGCATAAGATAACCCACATGGGGTGACATGAATAGTTTGCCCAGCCCAGTGTGCTGCCCAGTGCCAGTAGCAGGACATACTATTTACCAGGACCATGCAAGCTTGGCCAGTACAATCAATCCCTTTGCCTTCAGTCATGCTTCTCTTTGCCTTCCCTCCAGCATGCAGAATCCCAGCCTTTTTAGACACACAAGACAGCTGCATCCCTTTGGTTGCCATCTCTCTTTAATTCTAGTAGATTACCATCTCTTCTTAAGGCTTTATTTTCCTGAAGCAGAAAAGACAATTTAGCACATGTTTAAAAATGAGGGCCCTTTATATGGGACAGTCCTGAGGATGACAACAGTAATTCAACAGGGCATACGAAGCATATCTGGAGGAAGAAAATCCATGTTCCTTGCTATTTCTATTCAATTTCCTCCAGACATAGATCAGGCGGAGGTCATTCATCCCTATTTTAATTGCTTTTCTTTACCATTAACTTGTCTGTGTTAGAAAGCTTGACTCATCCAGCTGTGGAGAAGGGACAATTAAAATCTTTTTGATGGTTATTGCCTAAAAAACAGTTACAAGTTAAAAAAAAAAAAGTTTCTGAGCAAGAGAGAAAGGATTGTTCCTATTAGACTGAAAGATATTCCAAAAGGACAGCTTTGAAGATTTGATTTTTAAAACCTGATATCTTGTGAATGAGAGTTGTAACTCTACTTTATATTTTCAGCAATAATAGAAGGATACATGTCTTCTGTACTATTGTGTTTATTATTATTATTATTTGTCCATGTAGGTTTCCCTTGAGCTAGCAATATCTAAGCTGCATGACTTGCCCAGCCAGATAAATGAACGTCTTTGTTTGAAAATTACATGGTATATTTCTGGGTACTTCTTCAATCAGTAACAATAAGTAAGAATTGGTTAATCATGTAATCATGACAGGCTTTTCTTTATCTTTCAAAAGTGGGATTCAAAAAGAATAAACTGATATGCAGTAAGAATTCTAGTAAACCTTGCCATAAAACTTTTACATTTTTCCCTTCCTAGTTATCCTTCTCTCCGTACTCAGCTTAATGTTAAATGCAGTTAATAGTGAATAGCGATAATTTTAATAAGCACTTCCAAAAGCACTTCTCCCATTAGAATTTTGTATCTGATATTTGTACACCTATAGCTGTATTTTTATTTTGTTGTGGATCTTTTCTGGGTTGATAGACAAAATACCTTAGTCCCATGTTTCTTGAACTTATGCTGTTGGCTCTTAGCCATAAGAGAACACGCAAGAACTGGGCTAAACAAATATTAAATGTTATTCAGGTGCTGAAAAGTTTGAAGCGTGAGCTTCTCTTTACAAATATGATTTAAATTAGTTTTTTTTTTCCTCATGTATTAGCGTTTATTTGATTAAATACTTTTTCTTTCATAAACCATATCTTCTTTTTCCTAACATAATTATCAGAAAATAGTAAGATTTTTTGCACTGAATTTTCTTTGCCTTGAAAATTAGATGCATGGGGCATCTTAAGATTTTACAAACTTATAAGCAACAAGGTCTTTACATAAGGTCTTTAATTACAGCACAGGTTATGGCACTAATCTGTTGCTTGGTTTATGACTGAGCGCACACTGTGTCACGACAAGCCTGTACCCTGGATGACCTTAGCTGAGATGAATGCTGAACTCACAGATCTCTTTTGCTCCAGTTTGGCATCCAGCGTTGTGTCACTGTATAGAATTCACTTCTGGACAAACATGGCTTGTGTATATTTTTCCTATTCAAATTGTACAAGGTCTAAGAAGGCCATCCTCATGTGTGATGGCAGATTTTGCTGCACAAGGGAACATGCTCTGTGCCACTATCCCGTTTCTGTGTTAGGAGCTTGCAGGATCTATGTTACGCCTCTCAGACTTTTGGCAAGGTCAGCTAAAGAGAAATTCATTAGGAGGCCCAGATTAATTATTTGTGAAGGCTTTCTCCCTGTGATTTAGGTTTGTTTCCAAGATTTGGATTTATTTCCTCTTCCTTTTCCTCCCCTCCTGTGGGAGCAAAATAAGAGTCTTTTGTCGCATGCTTTTCTCTTCTCTTAACATTTCTGTCCTGTACAACCACTATATGCACAAAATAACAGCAACAAAGCACCATATATCTCCAGAGGTTGATTGTCAGATTTATAAATCATCAACAACTTTTTTTCTGCTTTTTATATGGCTCCAAGCCTGGCTACACTGCTCTGTGCATAATTACTTTAGGCACAGGAAGGAAACTGAAATTTTGCCTGAGAAGCCCTGTAAGGATACTGAATGCATCTACATATTTTCCAAAAATCAAACTCACTTTCTGGAGATAACATTCCCTTTAGGCAACTTGTGATCCATAGATTATGGACACAAAATGCTGCAGCTGCTCTTGTGAAACCTTTAGAGCTTATGAGCCCATGTGCGCTTATTCTAAAGAAATAATTACAGTTTGTCCTTAGGAGCTTTATGACCTCCACATAGAAGAAACTTTTTGCTGAACTGTTATAATCTCTCCTCTTCTCAGTACAGTTTCAGAAGATTCATGGTGATTATGTAGGATGTATGGTTGCAGTTTAGCTACCCCACTAAGAGCCCTTTGAGAAGTAAGGAACAATACTTCTCAAATGTTGAATAGCTTGTGCTTGTTAAAAAGCATCACATTTTATTTTAAGGCTTGTGGTCTTATAGAAAACTTGTCACAGAACCAATATTTCTATGAATAGTAGAAGAATTCTGTCCTAGGTCTGTCTTAGAAGTTTAAAATTCTGTTCCCATGTACATTGTTGACTGAGTACATTTTAATAGGTTGCCTAAACTCTCTTTTCAACTGTAAACAGTAACAATACCAGCTTCCTGAGTAAAACACTTCATGATCTATTGTGCAGAAATTACTACAAAAAAAAGTAAAAGATTAATGTATTTTTATGTGTTAACTACTAGAAATATAAATTCTGTTAGTATAACACTAGATACCTTCACTTCAAAAAGTATACCTCAGGAAATGAGTTTTCTTTTCTTCCTCCTTAATTGTGATTTATTTTTATTTCAAATTTGAGCTCTCCTGGAGTGTAAATACATATTACCCTTTTCATGCCTCTCTATTTTAATGTCTCCACAAGAAGATTTGAAAGAAACTGCACTAGGTTGTGACACAACAGAAAGTATGTGGAAAAAACACACGGACCATATATATATATATATTATTGGCTTTTCTTTAATATGAGAATCTTGTTTTCTATAGATAAAAGACTGCTGCACCATGCTGCTTAACAGTAAGATTGACCATATGAGTAAAAAGAGAAAGTCTGTTTAGGCTAAATTTCTATCTTCATTAAGGACAGTGACTGGATGCAAGGGGAAGAATATGAGTGCTTCCTCTTACTACTTTCTTAGTCTTCTACTCTTACCAGCTTATGGACTTCTTGAATTGCATACTGTTTGTCTGTATTTAGTAAATCTTAGTGGATTTATCTTTCATGGACTTGCTCCAGATTCATGCAAATGTTCTACTTGCATAACTTCCTCTGAAACAGACATTTCATAGGTCTTACCTATGAAGCATAGGTAATCTATGGTGCACCCATGCACCATTACCTTTTGTTCCTTTATTTTTGAACCTAATACTATCACTTTGTGAGTTTTGTTCTTCCAAAAGATAGAGTCAGTCTATCCCTACCCACTATGCCACTCATAATTTTATAAACCACTGTGTCATATAACCCCTCCACCAACTTTTGCTTTTCCAGGCCAAAAATTCCTTGCTGACCTGGTCGTTCCTCATGTGGAACCCGTTCTATACCCTCCTCTCATGCCCTTCTATCAGGACATAAGATATCAGAATGAGACTTAGCACTATTCAAGCTGTCAGTGAACCACAGATTTATACAGTGGTGTAATGATGTTCTCGGTTTTATTGTCTTCTCCTTTCCTAATAATTTCTAACACCATTCCGTTGTTTTTGACTGCTAGTGAGTATTGATACATAAAACCAGTCATGCAGGAACACATAACTTCTCACTTGTTTGTTCAAGTCTAACAAACTGTTCAGCATAGAGAATGCAAATGCTACTTGCTTTGGATTTTACTTCCTTTTTTTTTTTCTTCCTTTTACCCACTCTCTGAAGACCCATCATAAGAAAGAATTAGGGTGTTACAATTGCTGTGTGAGCCCTGTATACATAAAATTTAGTAGACACTTCAAATAATTAATTTGGTAAAAAATTATTTTGTAAAAGTATTAAATGGTATATTTCTTAGCAATTAAATTTTCCTTTTCTTTAATAACATATTTTAATAATGTCCCACTTATAAAATTATTAATAGGACCTGTTAATGTAAGTAATTCAGTTTAAAGCTTACTGAATTAATCCTTAACGTGATTAATTTTTACATTTAAAAAAACCCTACAGAATAATTGACTAATTATTATAATGGATTTTCCATGGTCATCAGTTAAAATTGAGTAATAAATATAGGGTTAAGTAGCTGATTCATTCTACAGTGAGAATTCTATGGCCTTTCCTATGTTATTCCATTTAATCTTGTGTTATCTAAATTTAAAAAAAATAAAAAAAATCATTACAAATTTTTAAAATACTTTAATTACCATATTTTGTCAAAAAAAGGAAAATGAAATTGTCTTCTTTGAAAACTGATGTTATTTCATTTTTTCCTGCTTTGTCTTTCCTTTTCATTCTTTTGTATGTGTGTGTGATAGAAAATCAGGAATACATAGGAAAAGTAGTTAACAAAAAACTAGAGAAAAAGTTCTGTCTTTCTTGTAGATTTTTTTCACATATTTCATGTATGTTAGTCATCTTTTTAATACTCACCATCTTCAATCCTCATTTTCTTTTTTCATGGTTAGACCTCATCCATTTTTTTTCCACTGAATTATTAACATCCTGTCTACCTGTCAGTCAAAGAAAGTATAGTTACATTCACATTGTATTCTAAAACCTTGAGGTACAGCACTTTATTTTTTCCTTATGTTGATGAGTGCCAGCCTTCCCCATTGCGGTGGGTCAATGACCTCTGGCACCTGACGGAATGCGCAACTCAGGTGTCCCTTTGCTCTGTCTACTGCCCTGTGCTAGTAAACATCAAGTACGTTTTCTTTTCAGACCAAATTTCAATATTTAGTGTTTGTGATAGCCATCTGTTGTGAGCATGATCACATGTAGTGCTGGTAAACTTCTCTGTGGTCAACTGCAGGTGTCACTCTGAAAGTTGCTGAGCTCATTTACTTTGAGTTTCATTTTACTTTTAGATATAACTTCAATAATCTCTTAATTATTTGCTGTCTATTTTATCCTAACAGATTCTGGTCAAATCACCCTGTAACTGTCTCTGATTGGTAGATTTTGCTTCAAGGTGCCTGCTAGATTAGTTTTACAAAACTTCTGTCCTGCAAGACACCATTAGAAAGTCACCTCCCCCTCTTACAATTGCATTTGAGAGGCATCAGATAGCAATTATTTAATCAGTATAATGGCTCTCCCATTGAGTAGTGATGGTTCTATATTTATTGAAGCAAAATCAAGTAAAATGTCTTGTATAAATATAGGTCATCCGTGGTTACCTTTCCCAAATACAAATCTCATTTAAAAAATAAATTAGTTTGAAATTACCTAGTTTCCAAAAGCCCACGTTGATGGGATTCATCGATTCAGTTATTTATTATTTGAGCCCATAATTTGCTGGGATTAATCTCATGTTGAAGGGCCAATAATTACTCAGGGCATCTCATTAGCCTTTTACAAAATGGCATTTTTACTTACTTTTGGTCTTTTCAAACTTCCCTGTTATTTTGTAACTTCTCAGTGTAGAAAGTTCTTAATTAGTTTTTCCAAAACTCTTAGATACAGATTTTTAAAGTATGTAGCTGAAAGCAAATGTTTTATATTCTACTTACATAGAGTATATTTAAACATCATTTGTAATTTTTAATTGATCATTTCTGTCTTTTTGTTTTATTGATGGGTTTTTCTTCTCGTAGGAGAGTGACAGTATTGGTACTATTTTATCTGTTTCTAATAAACTTGGAAATTCTTTGTTTCTATTGATCACTTTTCTATCAAATACTTAATCTTCTTTTTATTTTTTAATCAGTTTTCTGCATTATCGTTTCTAACTAGTATCATTTTCCATGTTTGTATGTTAGATGTACATTTATATGCTTACATACACAGGGATATTCATGTAGTATAAGTTAAAGTATAATATGTATAAGGCATATTGTATTTCAATTTTATATATGGATTTAAATATATACATATTTCAATTTTACTTTAATTTCTCAAAATATATATATTTTTATTCTACCTGTGGCTTTCTTTTCTAACTTTTATATGTTAAACAGCTATTAAAATATTCTTCAACAAGTCCCCGCTCTCAGTCACTGTATTTTTTTTCTATTTCAATCCCTTCTTCAGTGTGATAATTATTTTAAGTCCTTATCTAGCAACCAGTATGCATATATGTATGCGCATATTTGTATGCATGTATACATATACGTATGTGCATATTTATTTATTTGTGTGGCTGTTTCTAATTGAAAGTAGTAAAAGTAGCCATATCATTATTTGTAATTAAACAGGTATAACCCTAACAAGCAAGTATTCTTTATTCGTCTATCCCTTTAAAAAAATAAAAAATAAAAAATAAAATCTTTTTCATTCCCCATCTTTTCTTTCTAATCTTTTATCATTCCCCACCCTGATTTGTTATAAATAAGATTAAACACTATTATCTAAATACAGATGATTAACCATTATCAAAATTAACAATTTGCCAAGAACTGAAAATTCACCTTATAGCAACATGGAAATGGCATGACAAAAAATTTAACAGAATGAGGGACTCTTAACAACAGCTATAACAAATACCATAGTTAACTTATCCCAAATTAGAAGAAACGATGCTTTATTTTTCTACATCCCGCCGTCCCTCGGTTCTAGTTTCTTGTGGGGATATGTACCGAGTTAAAACTTAGTATACTTCATTTTTTCTTCTTTGAAAATGCAGCTATATTATAATTGTCTGTAGGTCATGTACTAACAGGGCATGATTATTCTCCTAATGAAATGGAAGTCATTTGGCCTTCAACCTTACAAAATTTAGTATGCGCCTGAGGCACAGATTAAGTCTGATAATGCATCCCATTTAATGCCCCATTCCTTAAATTAACCAGTCCAAGAGCTCATTGGGAAACTATCCAATAAATAAGTGAAAAAGGCAGCACCTGTTATGACTGGTTGAGTACCTGGTATTAAAGTATGTGGAAATAGAAAGCTTTCCTTGAAATTTAAGTACTATTTCAAAATCTGTGCTGTGCTGCAAGTTTTCTAGCTGTCAGGACTGTAGAAGAGAAGTTCCTAAGGCTTTGTGTGTAATGGGTCGCAAAAGTGAAGGCATATTGTGCCGAGTGCTCTGTGGGGGCGGGGGGGGGGGGGGGGGGGGGGGAAGAAAAAAAAAATTAACCAGGCTCTCTTGTTTGCACAATCAATAAAGGCCCTCAAATAGCGATGAGGAGGGTTCGTCATCTATTAAGTGGAGACTTGCCATGATTGTGCTGTGCTGTGCTGTGACAGACTTTCTGGTAGGCTGGGGCTGAAGCAGTGGGGCAGGGGAATGTGCCTCGATGTGTCTTTCACTGTGGGATGGACCTGTCCCTTAAACACTTCTGTTCTTCCTCTGTCTGCTGTTATGGTCCCAACAGGCATCGTGTTCCCTCCAAGATGCATGCAACAACCAAAAGGTCCTTCTGCCAGCCACAAGGAGCAGCTTTAAGGCTACATATGCAAGGCCCAAAATGCACCTTGCAGGAGTAACTGCTAGAAGAACCCCTACCCCGCAAAATATATTTACCCTACTACCTTAATGGGTATTATTCTGTATTGTTTTAATTGTTTAATGTCTAAAAGCTCAGCTCATGAGGGCTCCAGCAGGATCTTTATAAATACCTATTTAATGAAGAAGCTCTAAGGTGCAATCTAGACTATTGGGCTGAAATATATATAACACAGTTTTTTTGTTCTGCTTTCCTTGAAGATTTCTATCCTTTGTGCTTATTGTTGTTAGCTCCTTTGCATGTGTTGTTAAATGCTGTCCATGATATTGACAGCTTGTGTGTTTTTTTTCCTTTGCATGCATCTGTTCAACGATCAAATTTAGAATCTTATAAATAGAACTAAGCTCATCCCCGTTAAAAGCAAGAGGATATTTTAGGTGTTTTCCAACATGTAAATTCAACAGACTGGAGCTTTCATCGAATATATTAAAAAGTAAGTAACCTTAGCCCCAACATTTTTGAAAATAACTTTTATCTTTTCTGAACTGTACCACAAAGATTGTAGCATACCTGGTTAAGTAATTATTTAATTCCTCATAGTGATAGCAAAAGACATTAGAGACTTACTGTAATTGAACTATTAGGCTGGAAGTACCAACTACAATTTTTAAATATAATCCATGTAAAATCTTTATTAAACAAATGTATAATTGGCCTGAAATTACAAATAAAATGGCAGCAAATAATTTAGTACAATTAATTTGCAGTAATTCATCTTTACAATATAGAAGTTTTTTTCTTTCCTAAATTTGGAAATCCTGCATGATTGCTCAGCAGTACAGAAAATAATATTATATAAGTCTAATTTCTACTTTGAATATTCCAGATAAATGAAGAAATTAGGACACCACAGATTTAATATGACTATGGAATACAGTTTAGAAACTTTAATATGCAGTATTCAAGGTCCCTGATGAAATACTAATCTTTATAACTTTTACCTTACAAACAGATTTGCAAAGATCTCTTCTGTAAGCACTATGTACCTGATAAATGTAGAGATGAATTAAAATGAAAAGAGTGTTTTGGCCAATGGCATATGGGATGTTGGAAAAGAAGACAAAAGTAATGAAAAGAGGAAATATTAGGGGACACTATTATCATACGTGAAAATCTAAGTGAATCATACATGGCTATGGTTATGAGTCAGGTCATTTAACTTCATATGTTTTCGGAGTTTAACCACTTAAATGTTAGCTAACTGGTGAAACACATACCTCATCTGTGCGTTATAGATGTATATATCTAGGCAAAGGTCCCGCTCAGAACTTTGTTTAAAACACCAAAGAAGTTCAGTCTGGAGGAGAGAGAGCTCAAGGGGATCTTAGCCACTTGATGTGAGGGAGTAAAGATTAACACAAAGTAAAATAAATAAATAAATTAATTAAAAAGTAAAGTAAAAGTAAAGACCGTCATAAAGATAACAATGAGGTGAAACAGAGTCAGTTCTTAATCTTCTGGATACTCTTACTCATGGCATGGAATTTTTTATCTTATATTATTACCTTGTAATTTTGATGATGTTCTGTGGATTTATAGTTAGCTGTGTTAATAACATAAGAAACACCTAAACCTAATCTAAGAATTACTAAAACATCTGCGCGATTTAAAACACTGTATGACTATAAAAGCAAAGGTACCTGATGTTTTAGAGAGCCAATGTGCCTCTTATTTCTTATGCTGCTTACTTATGACCTAGACAACCAGTTCTGCCTATACACAGGATATGCAATGTAGTCCCATTGTGTGCAAAATTAAAATAGTTCAAAACCAGGAAGGACCCTCATGTACAAGAGTGAGTCCTCAAAGACATCCTAGGTTACCTCATAGAAGGGAAAACAGCCTAATTCTTCCTTTCTTAGTCTAATCAGTCTGTGAATACAGAGCTGAGTATGGGTCAGCAGGAATGAAAGATGTGTTTACCACATTTTCTTTAATATACAGTCCTCCTATGCTATCCTCTTCAAAGTCGTGTAGCTAACCAGTAAGAATGTTTCCCTGGTATTCCTAATATTCCAGCTACAGTTTCCTTGAAATTAAATCACAATTTCAGTGACTGTATATATATATGTATTTTCCTAGTATTTTCAGACGGTCATATATAACAATGCAAAACACAAAAAGCTAAAATTAGTAATTGGTTTAAAAAACTAAAATAGTTCTTAAATTCCCTAGTTTGTAAGCATTCAGACTTGACCACAGTTTTCTTTTAAAATAAGAAAATGAACTGTTTAAAATAATAGTTTACTTGATATGCATTCTTTCAAAATTACTGAAGTAATTTTTGATAATACTAACAAAGCAGGGCGTCAAGTGATAGTTATTGGAGCAAGTTTCTTTCTCCATTCTTATACTATGTAAAAATTTTTATACAGTAATGAGGTAACAGAAGTTTAATTTCTCTTGTTATACAAAAAGAAAATAAAGGATCCATTTTTGTCCGTTCCAATTTATCATGAGTTTCTACAAAAAGACTCTCTTGAGTTTGTGACTTCGTAATAGTAGTAAACTTTTAGGTTTACTATTAACTTTACTATTTCCTTTCCAGGTTAGGAAACGTCAAAACATAGATATTTCCTTGCTCAAAAGACTACTTTATCAATATTCACCATCTTTTTTCTCACCAGAATGTCAAATTTTGAGCAGTTTCGCTATGACTTTTACCAGTCCAATTATACCATAGATGACCAAGAAGAAGGTTACAACAGTTATGGGTCTAGTGAAAATCTTAGTGCAAGAAGAAAGTAAGTATGCTTATGTATATATATATATATATTTAAAAATTCAGATTAAATTAGTGACAAAAGCATGCAATTGCAACAGAAGGATTGTGTAATCAACACAGCTGAAGTTTTAAGAGAGAAATACAAATACAGTAGACAGATGGAAAAAATCCTAGTATTTCATTTTTTTCATATATTTTTTTGAAATCTTTTGGTGACTTCTGTCCCTGGAAGAGAGACACTGAAGAAGAGAAGTTCTGAGTTTCCCTTTAAGGAGATTTCTATGTGCAGGAGTCTGGACATTGCTACAGCCTTCCTGTTCAGCAGCTGATGGACCTGGGTGGTCCCAGGACTTGCAGAGAGAGTTGAAATGGCACAGACCAGGTCAAATCAACAGCATTCCTCCCTGTTGTCTAGTTAGGTATCCTGTCAAAAGTGCTTAAAGCTAAACAGCCTTTAGTAAACAGCTCTTTACTCACTTCTACCTGTGCTGGTAATGCTCTACAGAACCTGCATCTCACTTCTGGAAAATCTAAGGAAACAAAGAATAGTTTTAGCTAAAGCACTGAGATGGTAGTTAAAGGATGAGAGATTGGCCCTAGCTGTCCCTGTGCCTTCTGGTCATACAGAAATAAAATCATATATAATAATAATTAGGGAATCACAGAAAATAGAGCAGGAAGGAGCTTCAGATCATCTAGACTTTCCCCATGTCATAATTACTTAAAATTAAACCTTTCCTAAGGTTTTGGTATCTGTGCTACTATTGAAAATAGTTGAAAATGTAAATCATGGCACATGGCTGAGCAATTCTAAGGTGCCATGAAGTTGCTCATTGCCATTACTTGTTTTACTGTGATTTGTTTCTTGTCTCAGGTGCCAGATAAGAGACCAACCTCCAGCCAATGCTTTTGTCCCCTTGGAAATGCTTCTGCCCTCTCAGAGTTACACAGGTCAGATTTTACAGCCGACATACAGTCCCAACACACTCTCTCACCTTAGCTACACTGATGGTTTTGATGAGGAACCTCCTTTGCTAGAAGGTAAAAATAAAACCAAGGACAATGCATGTACTTGTGCTTTTGTTTGCTAACCTGCATCACTCACTAGAGCACCTACAGCAGAACTACCCTGCCTGGCTCTTAAGCTTGTTTCTGTGTATGCAGCCTGTATGAAATTCAGTCATCAGTCCCTAGTTCCCAAGCCTACATTTTCTTTTCTGAGATCTGCAGGGATTCGTTCGTTCTTATGGCATATAGAGTGTATACTTTACTACCACTAGATGACAGCATAACAATAAGTTTTTGCATTCACATTTCTAAATATTTTCTCCAATCTGTGTTTACTCTACATGCATATTGGAACATCTATAATTAATAAACACTTTTGATAAAAATCCTTTTTGCTTATCTAGTAATAAATTTAATAGTTCAAAGATGCTACTAAATAGTTTGCTTCGGTGGGAAAGAAATTGAAAAAGCTGCATTCAGCTTCAATTAGTTGAACGTTTAACTACATAAACAATATCATTCTTTATGATAATTGAACCATCCTAGTGTTAGTGGCTGATTTGTAGATGAACGCTTACTTTACAAAATACTGGTACAGCATTAAATAAAAAAAAAAAAAAAAAGAAGAGAGAGGAGAAAAATTGTTGGTGATTACTTCAGTATAATACAAAAAGGGCATATGCAGCCTGCTTTGTATTCTAGAAGACAAGTGGGTATTTTGCTTCTTAAAAAAAAAAAAAAAAAAAAAAAAAAACTACTAAACCCTTAAAAATAGGAAGATCATTTGATTTGAAACAGGTATCTGTTACACCTCCAGCTCTTGGTTCTCCAAGTGTTTAACTCCACAGGCAGCTCACCCTGTGAAAAGGATGCTGAAATGCAACTGCTTCTGATCCACAGTGCTGCAGAGATGTTCATGACTGTGTGCCAAATAAATCTGACCAAAGACAAACATTTCAATACAGAACAACTTTATAATGTTTTGGCTCAGCTCGAAATGATGAATTGGTGGAATAAGGTAAAGACTTAACTTTCCAAACAGCTCTAACACATTGTCAGTTTCAGTAATTCTGGCACCCAGTTCTGAACCTAGCTTTTCCTTGTTGGAGTATCTTAAGGAAAATGATTGCTCTTGCAAGCTGAAGTGTTTCCACAGAAGTTATAAGAAATCTTTGCCCCAGTAAAGTTTGTGGCAGAATTCCCATTGGCTTTAATGGGGAAGAATTTTGTTCTCTTTTCGGGGGCTCTCAGTAATTACTTTTTAAATGCAAAAAGCTTATAAAGCACTCTACGAAGAATTATTAACTTGCCTTGAAGGGAAGAATGTCATTTTTAAGTGTCTCTGGCACTTCAGGCTTAAGACGCATCTCTTGTCAGATTTACCAGAATTAAAGCATATATCTGTGTCTTTAGTGTTTCAGAGTATCTTGAATTCTGCAGTTACTGTTAATTAGCATATTTTTCAACATCTGATTTAGTGTAGCTTATATATATATATATATATATATATACATATTTAAAAAATATATGGGAAAACAAATATTAACTCCAAAATGCTGAAGGCATTTTTTGGTTCACTGGATTTAATAAATATTGCCCGTTTGAAATCAGAGCTGACTCTCAAATATACTGGATGAGCAGGTACAGCATGTTCATACTACAGTATACGTCATCCTATAATATTATCTTCATTAAAGAGATTAATTTGTTTTGTTCTTTTGGGTTCTTGTGATATCTAATGAGTTTTTGTAAAAGTGTTGTTTTCTTGTAAGCAATTAGTTGTCATGGAATTTCTCATTGCAGAACTTGGGATCAATTTTGAGCATATATGGCAGAAAACCTTAACAGTTCTAAATCCGATGAAACCTGCAGATGGCAGCATTATGAATGAGACAGACCTCACAGGACCTATGGTTTTCTGTTTGGCCCTTGGAGCAACGTTGCTGCTGGTAGGATGTGCTAGAAACTTAAGGGATTCCTCTTCTAACAAGATAACACCTAGGTGATAACGTATGTGAAATAACAGATGATGTAGTACTGGCATAAAATGAGTCATTTGCTGCCATTTGTCCTGAGATTTTATATAAAAAGTCTCCTTGCTTGAAAGTGCATAATGCTTAATTGTAATGTGGATGTAATACAAGTGAAGTGATGTATTACTTACAGTGGAAATAATATTTTTTTGGGGGGGGGAGGGGAGCGAGGGGGAGGTGTGTTTGATATGAACAAAGGACAAATCTGCACAACGTATATATTGGAGAGGCTCTGAGCACTTGACACATGGCAGTGTGACCTAGATAGGACCTTACAGGGAGTTTTCAAAGGAGAATTAAAGGAGGGAATTAAAAGGTATGGCACACCAGACCAGTTTTTCTACTACTCTTGCTACTGTTTTTAAATTACCTTCCCTTGTTGTTATCCTGGGGAGTGCAGAAATCAAAATCAAAAATATTTTTATGTAACTAAAATCATTCCAAAAAGAAAATAGAAACTTCTTCCATTGTACCCTCAAATTTGCAATACCTTTTTATAAATTTTGCTAGCACTTCCTTAATTTATATTCATTTTTTACATCATCTGCAAAACAAAATATGATAGCCTGGGTTTAGGCTCTTTCGTCTTTATGAATAGAGCTTTCATACAGGAGGAATGTTGAAACAGAGACTGTACACTACTCCAAATTCATCTATTTATCACTGACAACAGGGGCTTTACAGTGCTGCCGAAGTACAGCTCTGATTGTTGGCAACAATTTGTCAGACAGGAATAAGATGGGACTGTTCTGGGAAGGGCTTTGCTACTCTAGCAACTGAGGTAAGAGAAATGGGTCTCTAATTCTCCATTTCCTGTATGATAAATAGTGCTGAATCAGAAGACTCCTGCAAGTTCTTACTCAATTTGTAATGGCAGTCCAGTACCTTGAATGTGCGAACTGCAATATAAAAGGCAAGTGTTAGTATTTATGCCCCTATAAAAATAAAAATCTTTTAAAAGGGTGAAAGCATCAGGAGGAAATAGAATAAAGAGAAAAGAAGGTAGGAAGCCAGAGAAGATGGGCATAAGGGGAATAAAAGGAGAAAGCTTTGAATTGATTATAGCCAGGAGGATGGAAGGAAAGCTAAAAGGAAAAAAAAAAATGAAAAAAACAGTTGCTGTTGATTTTTCTCCGTGGACAATGAAAAATTGTAATGAATATTTAACTACTATTATTGAAATAAAGCATTTTAATTACCATATTTATTCTAATATATTAAACATTTTAAGTGTCATTAGAAAAACAACTATTTTCAGTGCTCCAGTTTTTGGTCAGAAGAACTCTTCTGACACAGTCTAGTGTTTTTGTGCCACAACTTCACAGAAAAATGTCTGTGGGATTTCCATCACCATTTTATAAATTCAGGCTGCTCATTTTTATTTTGGACACATTTGAATACTAAAGTGGCTCTTCAGCCATGTCAACATGATGTCCTTCTGTACTTGAAGAATTCTTTTCTAATAACAGCAGGAATATAATCTGGTTGAGAGCTCATTTTCAAAAATATTTATAATTTATTTTTAGTTTCATTTTTTTTAATTTTTGAAAAATATGCAAAGATATTTTTCAAATAGTATCACTACTTCTGAAGCACAGAGAAAAGGAGAAAGGCTTTGTTAACCTGGCAGCAAGACTTGATCTTCCGCACGCTGGCAGAAAGCAGGGCAGCCCCGTTGCAGGGAGAAAAAAAACAGCAGTGCGAAAGTTAGCATGCTTTACATTTTACATAGTCATTTGCCATCAGTCTTCTCCATACCCTGAAAGTAAGGGTAGCAGTACCCACTCCAGGCAGATGCAAACAAGGTCTGACTTTCTTCTAACCTTGTTCCTTGTGCAGGACAAATTTAGTGCTTTCAATTCATCAAAGCCTGCCAGGCTAATCAAGCCTGATTCGGGTTTTGCTTACAACACTGTGAACTGGGAGTATTCCCATGTGCGTGAGTCAGTGTAGTATTTACATAAGTTAGGAACAGCGACAATTGGAACCAACACTTTCAGCTGCTTTTTCTCATTCTCAGTCCCCTGCACCACAAAACAAGCATTGCACCAAGAGGAGATTTCAGTTGGCTGCTCCTGCTTGTGCCATCCCTCTCTCAGTAATTTGGTAGTCTTAGATTAAGCTGCTAAATAGTGCTGTGTGGAATAATTAAAAACACTGAAACAAACAGCCTAAAATATTAGCTTACAGTAGTTGTCTCTCTTTGAGGCAGAGCTTTTCCTAGTAGGTTGATAGTAAATGCTGCCCCAAACAGCTGCAGATGTTATGCTTACTACAAAACTTGAATGACTGAAATTGTGGCAGATGATAATCTGAGCTACTATTGCTCTTCCACACTGTCTCTAGTTATCATTAATTTTATTTGGTGAACAATTATTTCCTAAATGTTTTAGACCAGTACTATGGAAATGCCAGCAAAGGACTCTGTACCTAAATAAGATTTCTTATGCTGCTAGTTCAGGGATAGATTATTCTATCCATGCTTTATGGTGGCATGCACTGTCAGGAGAAAGGCCAACACTTGGAACAATGTGAGGATATGGGCAACCTGACTGTAGATAACTTCAGCCCAGGGACTGGAACCAGAGGAGAGTTCAGCAATAAGCCAGGCTGAGTAGAAATACAGGGTAAGAGTGTTGATGCAGTGGCAGGCCTTACTAGCTTGAGGCACTTATCTTGGTAAGTGAGCTGGCACCAAACTGCAACTTCAGGACTTCCAATATTGTGTGATCACTACATTAGGCTCTCTTCTCTGCATTGCTTTATATCTGCCCAGGTCAAATGTTGTTGGCATCCGGTGATTGATTTCCACCCAAATGGATACAGGAAGGTGGGGCAGAGAAGCAAGTTCCTCAAAAATGGTTGATTTCCCCCAGGATTAATTAAAACGTGTTGTTGAGTAGATCCTCTCAATCCTCCTTAACCATCATGGAGAAGATACTTGGAAATATTCCAAACCAGGAAAAACCTTCAATAATATTTCCACCTTATCTGTCACAAGATAATCCAAACATAAACTAAAAAAATTAATTTAAAGCTGGGAACCTGTCTTAGTTTTGATTCTCATGCAGTTTATCCTCTGCAATACATGTGCAATATATAGGTGTATACACAAACACAGCTGTGGTATAGGTATGTATATATGTATTGTTATGTATTAAAGAGATGGTGCACCATAACCACCACCCCTTTTTAAAAAATGTAAAAAAAAAAAATTAAAATAAAAAATGAGGAGTTTATTCCAGAGTACAGACTTGAGAGTTGAGCCCCAGGTTTGATCTAACTCCTTCATAAATGCATGTTATCTTCAGGATACAAAATTCTAACACAAAATGAACAAAACCATCTTCATCCCAGATCACTGGTTATTTCTGATGTACAGATGTTAAAATCAGAGTATTGCATACCTGGCATTCAGTAGTTCATTTGTTAGAACCTTGAAGAGAGGGGAAGAGATTTAACAATCTATTGGGAGTGAGCAATGCTCTCGTGTCTGGAGGTGATCCTCTGAAACAATGGCAGGAGATGAAGAAATCGGTGGTGTTGTGGCCACTGTTGTACTAGTTTTGTGTATAAATTATAGAACATCAGGCTCCAGGCTGTCAGACTGGTACCTCTCACAGGCGCTAAAATCACACAAAGGAATAAAACCTGGAAGAAAAACAAACAAACAACAACAAAACACCTGGGGAATTTTTCTTTCACTGGAGCACAAAAGAACACAAGCTGACAGTTACTACTACAGTAGTAAAAAAAGAAAGAAAAAAAAAAGCACAGGTGGGGTTTTTTGATTGTTTGTTTGAAAACCTGCTTAAAGCTGTAATAAAATGAAAAACATATAAAGTAAGTGGGGTTATCATTTTACTTAGGATGCTTTTCCACAATCCTGTGTATAGAAATTGTAAATATTTTAGTTTCCAATATCTTTGAAATTGTAAAGAATGGATTTTTTTTCCTAATGGAAAAATGTGTTTTCAATGTCCATAATTTCTTCTCAGTTTGTTACCAGTTAGACCTGTCCAAGGCTCCCTAACTAACTCGTGTTGTACTTCAGAGCCCAATGACAGCGAGACTGACAAACAGCCTTATAACTTTACATTAGTGACAAGCACATTCTCACAATTTTATCTTGGAATGTTTTGATGCAAAAATCACCAAAAGTAGCAGCTATAGTTTACATTTGAACCAATGTAGGCAAAGTGGGGAGAAGGGGATTGTCAACATGAAAAAGGAACAGACTTAGTGCTTGTCTTCTGACAGCCCACCGCCTTTCGATCTCTTGTTCACTTCCAACATTTTGTGCTTACTTATATTTGTTCAAGGCAGGAAAAGTTCACTTTGGCTATGTGTACGGTGTGAGTGCCATTGGGTGTCTTGCTATACATGCACTACTGAACCTGATGAGCATCTCTGGAGTCTCACATGGCTGCGTTGCAAGTGTTTTGGGATATTGCCTGCTACCCATGGTGATTCTGTCCACTTCTGCACTCGTCTTCTCACTACAGTAAGTACCAGTGTATGGCAGCAGGAATCATCTTAAGCACAGTATGTTAGAAGGCTATTGTCATGCAAAACATTTTGGAAATAGTTATCTAGTGAATTTGAGCTTCCAACACTGAAGAAAAACACCATTCTCTGTGTGTGTGTGTATAGATGAAGATGGGCAAAATGGAAGAGGGTGGGGTGTCTGTGTTTGAGAGAGGTTATATATAATTATTTTAATACAAGTCCTTAAATCCATTGTTTTACACTTGGACTGGGAGTGGCTTTGATTTTTGCAGCAGCCTCAAATGTGCTTTCTGTTTTGAAGAGCCAACAGTGACTAAACTCAGCATCAATTTTAAAAGCAATTCATGGACTTTGGTTTTATATAGCAGGTTCTCCTGATCCTGTTTTTGTTCATAGTATCAGGCTCCCATCCTTGTATTTCCTTTCCTTCTGTAGACTGACTTCTGTGTGACAGAATGAAATAATCAGGCAACCCTTAATGATCTGGAGCATTGGGACAAACGCTTAAGATATAATAGTCATAATAGTAATGGTGTAATTGCTTTGAAAAAAACAAATGTGGCGTTGTATGTATTTGTGTGTGTGTGTGGAGGAGTTCTCAGTAATATAAATATGAATTAGGAAATTTGCATGCAAGCCTTTCCTTTCTTCTCATTCTGTAAACCTCTTGAGATACAGATTGTTGACCTCCCTGTTCACATACAGCAAAGTACAAGGAAGCTCCAGGTCTTGCCTGAAGGCTTTGAGCAGTGCTTTTTGTTCATAGTTAACACATAGTTAATAATGGTTTCCCTCCTCAGTCTTTCTGAATACATTTTAAACCTTCCAATCTGCAAAATATGGGATTTACCAGTTGATGAGCAAGAAAGTGACCCTGTTTGTTTTATGTGGTAAAGCAGCAATTTTACGTATGTTTATTTTTTAAAGAAATGAAATAGTGGTATCAAGACTTTAGCACAGTCCTTGTTGCATGTTTCTGCAGTGCTACGATGGGTTAGCCTGACCATATTCCATGTATTCAAGTATTTCTGAGCTGTCCTTGACAAGATGAACAGCAATGACACCGAAGAAGCCACTCATTCTCTGTTCTCCTACACTTCCCATATTTGCTTGATTAACCTGTTTAATAATCCACTTGAATAAAAGGTGTTGATATGTAATCATAGGACAGATGGGGCTAACTCGAAACCAGCTGTTAGAACTGCACAGGGTACTGTTGTCTATACAAGGAATTCCCAAGCACGACTGTACGCTTGTAAAATGCTGTGAATTTAGAGAAAACACATCTTTTGAAAATCTATAAATAGTGTACTGAGGTAGGCTTTACAAAATTAAACCATTATTTCTGAAATGAATTGATAATGTTTAGTGGTTGTCTACAGGATTCTGCGGTCCTTTCTCATTCACTATATTAAACTGCTTGAACACAGCAAGTACTGAGGTTATCTATTACAAAAAGGCTATTAAAATCAAGTGGCAACTTTTAAATCCAATATGTCTCATTATTTTTAATTTTAAAAGTTATTTAAAATGGCAAAAGAGATACAGCAATACCTTCATGATTTTTTTTCCTAATATTGTAAAAATGTTATTTTGTCAATTTCAAATTGTAAAGAATTGAATAACTTCAATCTGTTTTCACAGGAAATATACCTAAGATAACATGCATATCAAATCCAAAGACAGATACTAATGCAACAATTGTGGTATTCATGATTAGCTATTTCAGTGTTAAATAGGAATGAATCAAAAAAAAAAAAAAAAAGAAATATGTTGTTTGTTGAATGGCGCCAAATAGAAGACCAGTTCTCTTACTCAGACTTGTGTGGAAACAGACTGCCTCAAAGCTTTCCTTGTGCCCATCTATGCTCGTATCATGTCAGAGCCCAAGCTGATTAGGCCACCTTTCTGGGAGAAATATCAGCAGACGTTTTTCCTGGAAAAAAACGGTAAGTCTTCACTATTGAATCCATGAACAGACTAGCCGTGGCATCTCCTTGACTAAACAGTGAAGGAAGTGAGTGTAAAACAGGCGAAAGGAACTCTTAGACCCTGCTGATGTAAAGGACCCGTGTGGTGACCATATCTGCAAGTTGTGAGAGAGAGAAGTGGAGAGGCACCACTTATGTCTGCCCATCCCAACTCAACCTTCGTGTCAGTACACCCTCAGTCCTCTTGGTCACTGTGAGCACAACACCCCCTTCTTGCCCCTCTCCTGTGGATGAGGGTTTGAGCCTCATGGATACACCAGACACATGCTCTCTGCTAAAGCTAGACCATTCCTATTGGCAGTTAAATCACTGTTAGATCAAGGACTGAATATATAAGTGCACAGACGTATCTCTTGACTGCAAAATGATTTTATGTCACCTTTCCTTCCTGCTCACTGTCAGTCCTGGAACAAACGATGAGAGGCCTTGTGGCCGAACAGCCACAGCTCTAAATTGTACTACCTTGTAATAGCCCCATAAACAGACATTATACTAGCTGAAAATTATCATCGGACAGTGTGTTCCTGTTACATCCTAACCCTCTGCCACCATGGGTGCCTGCTCACAGAGCCATCCATACTAGCTCTGAATTGCTGGCTAGATGTTTAAGTGAGCGCTGTAGAATCTCTACTTGGAGCAGAGGCTTGGTTCACAGGGCCCAGTGTAATTTCCCTGAATACCACTGTACAGGTTTAAAGGAACACTTCAACTGAGAATATTAAATCACACGGTCTTTAATGTTTTATTTTTAATGGACTGAAGTTGCAACAAGGTGCTGAGTCATCTTAAAATCAGTTCTCTCTCCCACAAAGTCACAAGAGCTGAGAACACCAAGTACCTTATTGGCCTGGAGACTGTTTTGCCAAGAAATGAAGTATGATTAAGTAAACTGAGGCAATTAAAAAAGGAGAGCTTTACTCATCATGGTTTATTTGCAATAACAAGATTAGTGGAGATTATTTTTGATAAATGAGCCTAAGGAGGTATATGTAGTCTGTTTCTCACTTCTGCTTCTGTTTTGCTGATGGTTTGAAAGAATAGAGCACCAGGAAATCATTTAGCAAGTGGAAAAGGTTCATTCATTCTGAAGGCCCCTGAGATTGACACAGTGAACGTGTGTAATGCAGCAGATCTCATTATGCACCTCAGCAGCATGTTACACGCATGAGCTCATGCATTTTACAGAAGCAGACTGCAAATACAGAGTGCAAATAAAGCATATGTGAAACATTATTTATTGGCATGGTCTTTCTCCTACAGGGTTTAATAGTGAGCTCTTTATAATCTGCTGGAATTTTTCAGTGGGCTTTTGACCACAGTCCCATAATCATCAGTTCTCCTGGCCACCCTGCACCTGAGAAACAGCAAAATTTAATTTCAAAATAGCTCAGCTGTCACCGAAGGGCATTGTGGAAAGCCACAGTGTGGAGAAGGATTTCTTCATGAGCAAAAGACCAGCTGGGCTCTCTCCTGGGTGCCAGTTGACACCTTCTGTATGGTCAGCCAGGGTGTAAGTCTTTAAGAGCCACACTGCTGCTCCTCAGAGTCTGAGGCACGCTTCAAATCTTTGACACGTATTACAAAAATACATTGCCTCCAGGTCACCAGGCTGCCGATAGAAGATTAGGTTTGTAGTGTCATTACAAATCCTAACAAATTATTCTTGATGATTTTTGGCTGCAATAAGATTTTCGCTAACTTAAAAAAGATCTTCAGCTGCTGCATCTGTTGGAGCCCCAGAAGATTTACCTGGAAATACACTTCTCCTTCCAGCAGCATGACTGGTGACGCTGCTATTCTTATTCACGCTGAAGAAATTACCTGTTAATATTTTAATTTGTTTTTCTGATTGGACTTTTGTTATGTCAGTCAATCCTTGGTTCTGCCACTGCCTGCAGCCTTACCAGTAATGAGTTGCCAGATGTGAACTTGAGTTTCTAAGTTTGGTAAGATTTGATGCTACATGTGCTAACAACTGTACTCTTTTATTATTTTATTTTCTAGGGGGATCCTGGGAACTTTGTTAGCCCTGTTTATTATTGGATGGTGCAGTTTGTCAGCGTCCAAAATTTTTACCTCTGCCTTGGCCATGGAAGGACAGCAGCTTCTTATTGCATACCCGTGTGCTTTATTGTATGGACTCTTTGCACTTCTAGCGGTTTTCTGAAGTGTATTTTCTGATAGCCTTATTACAGTTTGTTTATGGTTGTTGGAGGGGTAAGAGGTTATTTACTTATTTTTAGATTGCCTAGAATTGCATTAAGTTCTATTAACAAAATTAGATTATACAATTTACCTTTTATTTGCCTAATGGCTGGTAATAAAATAATAATAAAAAACAAGTAACAGGTAGCAAAGAAAACATTGCTGATGTTTTGAAAATCTTACAGCATAGAGAAAAACATTTGTATTGAGAAGGTACTAAGAGCAAACAAATAAATAAATGTTAATTTTTAAAAATATATTGTCTTCTGAGTGTTTAATATAGCTAATACATTGAGCAGAGAGTAACTGGAAGCAATAATGCAAATATTTAATGGACCTAGTAAATCAAGTGAAAATACATATTTGTTTCACAAAGAAAAAAAAAAGAGAGAAAAAACAGCTTATATGATTACTAATAATGTTACTGAATTTATGTGTTTTTTATTATTTTTATTTTTATTTTTTAACAGAAGGGTGAGTGGCTCTGCTTTGTGACGTTGAAGGATTGTCCAAGCAACAAGAACAGGTTGCTACAACAGAGGAAGGAAACTAGGAATGTCATCTTGTTTTATTTTTAAGAGGTGTTGCTGTCCAAAACATTATTGTACTGTTTTTAATGTACAGTAATGTTACATTTTAGAATTGCCACTAAACCACCGCCTGCTGTCACTGCAGAAAAACACTGCACAAAGCAAATGCAGCTCCTAAAAATGTCTCGTGAAAGGCAGAACTGTATTTAAGCAAGCAAAATGCAAACCTCCACAATGTTATCTGTCCATCCCCCCCCCATCTATTTGCTGCTTTCAGTGTTACAGGAACCCAACATTTTTATAATAGCAATCAAGCACAGAATGCACAAGATGATGTTTCAAAATATAATAGTCGAAGTATCAAGCCATCCAGAGGAAACAGAGATGTGTGTGCAGTCACAACAAGTGCAAAATCCAGCAGGCGGTGGTAGAGAAAATAAATGTACCTGTAGAAAGGGTTAGGGAAAAGAAATAAATGAAATAAAGGGAAACATGAAGGAAATAAATGGCAGGAGACTATTTCATCAGTGTGTCTTCTCTCTTGATTAATATTTTTATGATTTTAATTATTCTCCAATTTAGTCATTATTTTGAGCTGTTAAGTGAAATCCCTGCAAAATATTTCTCTCTAGACAGAGGACCAATGATTCAGTAAGAGAGTCCTGGTACTGCAAAAGCACTTATGCAGAAGCTTAACATGAAGAAGCCGCTCAATAATACGTGGAAAGAACTCTCTTCCTAATCTTTTTCATCCTTTTCAGGTCAGAGGTAAGTTAGATAATCAGTTTGTTCTCACACTAGTGATTCTGTTTCTGAATTGAAAGTGCCTTTGGTAAAAAATATTTCCCATTGCTCACATATTTATTTATTTTTTTAAGAGCGCTTGTGGAAACCTTTTTGGAATTCATTGTACTAAACTCCAGTGGAACTAATTCATACAAGTGGTCTTAAGAAGTAAACAAAAGGTAACGTGTACTTAACCAATCCTTAAAAATCACAATTCATTTATAGAAAAGGATTTGTTGCATTTATCTATGTCTTTGTTGCAAGGCTAGGAACACAGGTGCAGAGAAGCAATGCTGGAGGTATAACCCTGGCAAACTGTGGATATATCCTAGCAACTCTGGATATAACCACACAGGATCTAGCTGTATATAAGTGGGAACTTCGCGAATTTGGAAGATCAGCATTTGTGAACACAACAGATTTGGCCCTGCTGCGTTAGGGAGTAAATTTGCCACTAATGAGGTGCAGAAAAACACATCAAATGACTCTAGGGTATGGTTATAAAATCAGACAGTTTGATTTACCATGCACTAATGGCATTCTTACGTCTGAATAGGAAAAGATTGATATGGCTTCACTTCTGGAGTTCAGAAAAGATCGCTGAGAAACATTTAGATCCACTTTTGTTCCACACTTCATATTATCATCCATACAGACTAAAATAAGTATAAAATTCCTCTGTTCTACAGCACTTTATATTCATTTTCATCCCAATCTGCATAATATGAATGGCAGGAGAACCAGTGAATCAAGCCATCATTTTGTGTTTTGATGTCATAGACGGGTCAAATTACTTACAAAGAAAATGAGCACCTTGAAAATTTCCCATTATATTTACAAAGCAAATGCTAGTCTAGCTATAGTGTTGTTTGTTATTTATTCTCTCAGGATTTATAACATTTTTCTTTCCGTCACCGAGATGTATTTGCCTCATTTCACATGCTAGCTTCTTAATTTTAATTATTTCCCTGGCTTTACTTGTTATCCATGCTGATTTTCTTTTACCTTTTCCCAGCATATTTTCACCAAGTGATATGCACTGGTACTACCTCCCAGCACCTTCAGGGGTCCTTCAGGGGTCTCTATGCCACCCATTAGGCACCTGTGAGGATATAACTCTCTTAGCCATCCTCCTTTGACTTATTTTAAACAAGAATCCTCTTTTTAACATAGTTCACCTTTCTGAAGTTGAACACAGCCACGGTGCTGCTTTTGGCCCCAATATTCCTGTGGTTCCTCAATCTAAAAATATTATGGTCACTACTACAAGTTGTTACTTCCTCTAAAATAAATGTTATTTTGATCTAAAATAAAACGAGTTCAAAACATATATATTCAGTAACACAATCTCTTTGAGCAGGCCTTCCCACTGCCACCTAGCTTTTCTGTACCTTGTCTAGGCCATCGTATTTCACTCCCTCACATCACTCCATGAAAATTTAAATACAAGCCTGGCAAGCTATTGCTTTCAACTTGCCAAAGAGAGGATAATAAAATAGTAATGGGTCAAAGACTGATTTTTAATTCATGCTTCCCACCCTGAAGAGTTACAAAAACAAAAGACTTAAACATAAGCTTCAAAGAAAAAGGAAAAGAAATACAGTTTTAGAGGGGGAAAGTTGCTGATCTGTCTATGGGTTTTTGATTTTCCTCAGCATGCACATGAAAGTTCAATTCTGAATGTGTATTTGCACACAAAAATGTGTAGTGACTTAGTTCCTTTATGTTTTTTTTTTCTTTTTTTTTTTCAAATGGTGGTACCAGCACTGGACCCAGGTGGTACAGAGGACAAAGTATTTGCCTGTCTTCCACCACATTTGCTGTGTGCCAGATGTCTTCAAGGTCACCTTCAGAAACTAGCCTGCAGCATTTTGCAGTAGTCTAAACATTTTGTTGTTGTATTGTGACAAAATACAGGAGAGTATTCAAGTGAGCATATTGTGAGTGAGGGGAGACTACAGCATTGGCTCAGAGTATGCAGTGATGATAAAATGGGTATCTGAACAGCCACGGCTAACAAGTCATCAGGTTGCATCCAAAGAACTGGTCTCCTTGGCAAGCCAAGGCCCAGGTTAGTAGTAAAAAGTTCCTATTATTTATCAAAAATCATCTTGTCAGATGTCATCTTTAAAAGGTTATAACACAGGCCTAGAATAGTTTAACTGTTGGTGAACTGAATTGAGGATTGAAAGCTGCTGACACAGTAAATTGGGCACATGCTGTGTGTCTTGGTGAAATAGCTCCCTTAACAAAGGGTAATGTTTTCTGCTGTTTTTAGCATGGAAGCCACAGGATTATATACAAAAGCAGTGAAACTGATTTCACGACTGCATTGAATATGTCGTTTGAGAACGAGACATGACAGCTGTGTCTTGTCCTAGACCTCTCTTGCCACCATGTTTATTTTAGTCCCTTGCTAAACAGCTGTCTTTATATGATAGCATTTTCTGTCCACTGAATGAGCTTAAGTGAATTTTGCAGTAATGTTGAATTACTGACCTTTATTCATATCCATAATGGGTATGAGTGAAGGCAAAATTCAATAAATTGTGCCTGCTTTGAATTTCCTTTTCCTCCCCTATTGTCAGGAGCATATTTAGTGGTCAAGCTGCTGTGGGCTTGTTCATGCCTGATAGCCAAATATATGCATATATATGATAGGTTGCAAGGCAGTGAAGCTGCAACAAGTTCTGGACACCGCTTCTGAGGTCATAACATTAGCAATCTAGTGGCCCAGCATGGAAGATGATGTACATCCTTTCAAAGAAATCAGTGGTTGCAGCATCTGATAAGACTTATGGAAAGTCACTACACATAATGGCAAAGCTCACAGTGACATGATGCATTTGGTGGTTAGTGTATTTTCTGACAGATAATGAAAAGCCACTGGATTGACAAGGAATGGGCTACTGTTATATAAAGTCTACAAAAATAAACTGGATAATTAATGTCAATCTGAATAGATCACTGTAATATGAAACTGACTTTTACCTGTGTTGGCATTACTAATGGATATGTTCCTTTTCAAAATCTGTTCTCTGTCAAAATTTGCCCCTCACTGATTCCATGTTAATTTAGCTGCCTGCATGTTTATTCTAAGCAAACTGCAACAGTGCTGTTAAAAGTACTGATTTTCTAGCTGTAGGCCATGACTCCTGTGGTTAAACAATCTTACCTGCTCAAGGTTCCTGATGGTGCATTTTTAAGAGAGGTCAGAGCATGCACAAGGGCTACGTTTTATTCATGTTTGCCAAGCGATTTTGAAAGAGTAACATCTGTAACAATGACAATATGTTTGCTGTGATTACCAAGAACATTTATTAGACTTATGGTTTCAATGATAACTTAAAAATGCCCGGTGACCTTGTTGCTGCACCGCCGAACTAGATGAATGATGCAATTCACAGTGATCTGCATACAGTTGCATAATAAAGACCTTGGACAACACATCCCCTCTGCTATGGCAGCACTTCAGTTATAATTGAAAAAAATATATTTATTACTCTTCTTTTGGCATGATATTAAGTGCAGTGGTAATGAGTGAGGAGGCCACAGAAACACCAAACATGCACAACTGTAAACAGACCCCGTGCAAAGTCACCACTTTGCAGAGAACAACGGGTAGATTTTCAGAGGCACAAAGGTCAGTCCTGCTGAAAGTCACTGAGAGCTGAGCTCAAGCGTGTACTTTGGTGATTTTCCTGACAGCCTCTCGACAAGCACTCCTGAGCAATCAAGGAGCAAGGAGCCACCGGGTTACCACAGTCAGTCTCCCAGGAGACTAATGACCCACGTGTAATTCTGGGTAGAGACAGCTGTAGCAATCAAGCATACGAAGCTATCCCCACGTGTGGCTGCAAAATGTGATCCCTGGCTGAAACAGGGCCTTTGTTTTATTCCAATTTATTTAACACTCATCCCTGGACGTTGAGTGGTCCCAGCTTGTCTTACTCAAGTACCAGCTGCTTTTTGTCTCAGCTCTAAATGTATGATACAGATTCTGGCCGAGCTCTGGCTTTGCTTTACAGCTTAGTAAATTGTTTGCTCTCACTTCTGACCCTTAGCCCCTCTCCTTACTATACCTCTTATCCCAAATTTCTTCTTGTTTCTAAATTTAGCTTTCATGTCTTCTGGTTCCAAGTTTATTGTTTTAGGCATAATCTTAACCATTCAACAGTTTGGATCCTTGCTGTATTTCTTTGGTGCTCTACTTCCCTTCTAGAAAATAAAGCAGATGAAGGAAGAAGGAGTGCTAGTGAGTAATGTGAGAACATTTCTGGAAAAAAAAAAAAATCCCATTAGCACTTGACCATCATTAGTCCGTTTGGTCTACTTTCAGTGAAATTAACTGTGCAGTTAGGATTATATGTCATCTCAAAAGTAGTATTGAGAGATAATCCTCTAATATGTTTTATGAGTAAAAGTAGTATTTTCACTAGAATACCTTCCTGAAGCCTCAAATATGATCAGGATCTTAGGAAAAATACAATTGCATATCTAGATGAAAAGGCTCCAGAAAAGAACATCCTAACATATAAGAGGCATAAAGTGATGCATTAGATTTTATCTCCCCATTGTAGAACAATATGATAGTTGTGCATTACTGTTCAATCGCTCTTCTGAATTGCTAACCGAATGGAGGAAGTACACTGTTGATGCACTGCAGAATGTGAAATAGTTTAGGCAGTTATTCCTTGTGAAAAGTAGTAATGGCACTTGGCTCTTCGGAAGAAGTAGGCGTGATAATGTGATCCACTTTAAAGTGCACTTGTGCATTTTGCTTGGTGAGTCAATTTGCTGGAGGAAGATGATACTAAATGACACTAATAACCACAGAAAGGATGAGTGCAGCATAAATTTGCTTATATTTCAGACATTGTGCACATGGTGCATAGAGATCTGCAGAGTGTTGCAGAGTAGCAGCACTGCGATACATCTCACCTGCATAATGAGTGCTGCTGAATAACTGTTGGCACTGCATAGGAAACCCTTTGACTGAGATATGAGCATACCTAATGCTTCCTGCCTTGTAAAAAGGACCACTTCTCAAAAGAGAAATTCACCCTGGAGACGCATGAATTTTTGAGGGCAGACACTGAGGTGATATGTTTAAAAGAGCACTTTGCTTCACCACCACCACTGCCTATATACTTTATTGTCTCTTTCAAGCACACTGGTCTGATTATTGACCACGTCCTGCTGCAGAGGTGGAGGCTCAAATCGCTTGCTAAGATCAGTTGCTGAGAATACCCCAAGGTGCAGCAAGGATCTCCTCCATGTAAGTGTCCATCAGAGCTACAAGCTGGGTGTGATGAATAAAGTGGAGACATTTTTGCTAAGATAGAGCATACCAACGTTGCTGTTGTCTCTCCCCCTGCTGCTCTTGGCCAGCAGATACGTGTATGCACAGCAGTTCAGCTCCTTTGCTACGTCTGTGGCTTACCAAAGAGCTAAGTTCTTGACATGACCACAGCCCTTACAGGTCCTATGTCTGGGACCACCAGATGAAGTATTGCTTGCATTATATGATCAAGCAGAAAGAAAAATGTTTTCCTATTTCACTAATTAAAATTGAACTTTCTAACCATTATAGCAGCTGAATAATCATAGATTCGATCAATCCTCTACCACAAAGAAGGACTGACAACATTTCTGACACCATGATACAACAGAGTGACTTTCAGTAGAAACTTTAATCTTTCTCTCAGTGGATCTTCCAAATAACTGTACTGAAGTTATATGCACCTATCTTTTGAATGGTAGGTGTCATCTTCTGGGCAGTGGATGTTTGTTTTATGTACAAATATTTATGTACTGGCACAGATGCTAAAGGCACAGTAAAAATCTCCTGGTTTTCTGGTTTTGAGTCATTAAGTTACAACAGAGAAGATGATGCAACTGAAGCCACTAGAAGACACCTAGAGAATCTAGTTTCAGATTTGACATATGTAATGCTGATTGCTGGGGAAGAGTCACTCTACGCATGCCCACTTTCTCCCATTTTTTGCTAAAAAATATACTTTTGGCCACTGTCAGAAACGGGATACTGAGCCAGATGGGGCTTTGAGACCCTGATTCTTATGTTTATAATTTTTATTCTCATCCTCACCATTATTATGTAGTGCCTAATTGCTAATCAAGAATGATAGCTAGGCAAGGTACAAGCAGAAAATAGTGCCTCTTTCCCACAACAGCTTATACTAGCAAAATATGACTGTGATAGCAGTGCACAGTTGATGGTAACACTGCATTAAAACATGGCAAAGCTTTCTCTAAGTATAGCCTGACTGGTGCACCCCAGAAAGCATTTTGCTCAGTAATCGCTGCAGTATGGTACTAATGAGCTTGTTAGGATTTGTCTGTTTTACTGCACAGTTTGCATACTTTGTGCTGTTGGAGTACTTCAGTGTTTTCTAGCTATGCCAGTGGTATTTGTGTTCTGATTGCTTAACAAAACTGTGCTGTACATATAAAGAAAGTTGTAATGCAAAAACAAAGCTTGGCAACAAAAATAGTATCCTGTGTGCCTACAAATCCCAATGCACACAATGGCATGCATTCAGATGTGAATGATCTGGACAATGTGAAGCTATAGGCATTGGTTTGTACATAAATTCTGTGTATGTAAATTTCTTGTACAAGTTTTTACTTTTTTTTTTTTTAATAGCTCAATGAGTTTAGGGAGGAAGGTTTTGTCTGCAAGAGAAAAGGGATTGTGGCTAACACAATAGATTGTGGCTGTGCTCAGAGGTTCAACTCACACTGGAATTCCTATGGGACACTGGGCAGTGGTTTGGGCTTTGAATCCCAAAGGTGTTTAGTGATGCATCCTGCTGATTTCCTTGAGAGATAGGCATCTGTCAGGATCTGGTCTTGGGATTCCTCAGTGAGGATAACGATAGTTTCACATTTTACAAATATGCTGAGGGGAGAGCTTAGCTCCTTAAAGGTTACCAGGCACTCAGCTGATGGAGCCTGAACTCAGTTCTCACAAAATAGTATTGAAGAACAATTTCCCAAACTAACAAATTATCTTTTCATAGGGACACAAGTTCTGCATGACAGATGGCCCCCAGCTTTGATACCTAATGGTCTGCATCTCAGCTGGGACAGCCCTTATCATGAATGGTGTATTGCCTGCCTAGCCTGCTGGAACCAGATGGCTAGCCTCAGACTATCAGGATGTTCTCCTGTTTGCCATGTTCTCCTCCTCCTTCTCTGCCTTTTCCCTTGTTGCTGTCCTTGTTCCCTTGCTTCTTCCTAGCGGCCACATCTCCCTACGGTGAGGAAGCAAAAACAAGACCTCAGAGTCCCCCTCTCTCTACCTTTGGTGATCCTGCAGGGATCAACATGAAGAGTGGAAAATACAGGTGGACCAAGGTTAAAATGAATATGAAGAAAAGTTGTGAGCAACTCACAGTCCTTGTTTGGGTGTCTTGATTCTAAACCATGGGGGATGTAAACTACAGCAGAACCAATAAGTGTTTACACAGCTTATTGGCGTGAGGGGTGTGTCCTATATGACACAGCTGAGAACGCTGGAGTTGTTTATATCAAATTAAATTCAGCACTCAAACCTGTGTATATGTTGGCCAGTGGGAAGGCTTAGCTGTCTGTCCCACAACAACTAAGGGTTAGGAAATGGCTTCTACCAAAAATCAGTTCTGAAATTCAGACTCCAAGTCAGAGTTATTGAGTGACTCTTACCCAGACATTCAGCATCCCCAACTTGTGATGTGACCTGGTTTATTGTGGTAAATTTAGTCTGTCTTGCAGGTCTCCTGACTTGTTGGTTTGCAGTCACTGTGTGCAATGATGACTTCCAGCTGTGCACACAGATCACAACACCAGGCTGGCTGGCAGAGCTGGATCCAGCACACCACTCCTTGTTAGATGGAACTTGGTAAATTGCTCAAATGACCCCTACAAGACATCAGTTCAGTAGTTCTGAGCTAAATTGACAAAGAGCTTGATTTTATAAATAGCCTGTATTGTTTTAAAAAATCAAACATCTGTAACTCTATCAGTCAGTCTGTTTCTGCAGGTAATAATCAGTTCAATGAGTTCCAGAAATATCTTTGCAGCCAAATCCACTAATACTATTATTATGCAGTCCAGTGTGACAAGATAATGTGCATGGTCAGCAATAACTCATTGCTACAGTTAATCCATCATATGCTGTTGATATTCTGTTTATTACCAACTATTTATAGTATCTTCTTCTTTTTGTCCTTGACAGGGCATACTCTATTTTAGCAAATAGATGCACATGTGATTTTTTGATAGATCTGGTGGAAAGTTTTCATCTGACACAGTTTTCCTGACAAGTCTGCCTATTTGTTCAAAGCAGAGATACAAATCACCATTTCATCTTAACAAACAGCAAAACAACCTGCGTACTGGAAATGTGAGGGGGAATTAGGGTTTCAACAGTTATCAAAACTTTGGAAGAACTGGAAAATCCTACCCTGTTTTACTTCAGTAAAGTAGAATAGAATGGAATAGAATAGTTCAGTTGGAAGGGACCTAAAAAAATCATCCAGTCCAACTGCCAGACCAATTCACGGCTAACCAAAAGTTAAAGCATATTAAGGAAGGCATTGTCCAAATGCCTCTTCAACGCTGACAGGCATAGGGCATCAACTACCTTGCTAGAAAGCTTGTTCCAGTATTTGATCACCCTCACAGTACATAAATGTTTCCTACTGTCCAGTCTGACCCTACCTTGGCCCATCTTTGTGCTGTTCCCATGCATCCTGTCATTGGTTATCAGGGAGCAGAGCCCAGCACCTCCATCTCCCCTTCCCCTCCTGAGGACATTGCAGAGAGCAGTGGGGTCACCTCTCATCCTCCTTTTCTCCAGGCTGGACAACGCACGTGTCCTCATAGGGCATGCCTTCCAGACCTTCTGCCAGCTTTGTTGCCTTCCTCTGAATGCATTCAAGTATCTTAATATCATTTTTATATTGTGGAGCCCAGAATTGCATGCAATATTCAGTGCTAAATATAGTGGGAGAATAACCTCTTTTGAACCAGCTGGCTTAGCTCTCTTTAATGCACCCCAAAATGCAGTTTGCCTGCTTGGCTGCCAGGGCACACTGCTGACTCGTGTTCAGCATGTGCTTAACTGGACTATGTTTACCAAAAGAAACCCCCACACCAACAAATATCACTTGGTGGACAGCAAGTTTTGTGCAGGCATAGGCACAAATAGATAAGACAACCAAAAGGAATAATATGACAAAGCTGGTCTGTTTTCAGTTTCAGGAATACAAAGCTGACTTAAGCTGTTATGTCTCAGGTTTCAGTTGACTTGGATCACTGAAAAAGCACTGTGTAGTTTTTTATTACTTGGAAGTATGGAGAAGAGGAAATTGTGCTATTCTCTATACTTTTTTATACAAACACAGGGAAATAGTTCAATGCCTTCATCACAGGAGTGCTTGTATTATTTTGCTTATCCCTTTTCTCATGCAGTGGTATTTTATAAAGTTGCTTTCCATTATTAAGTAATTTGAGCTGAAATCAAGCAGCAAGGAAAATGAAAGATAAGATTTTCTGTCAGTCCAAAATGTTTCTTTCATACCAATTAATCTGATGCTAGGCAAATACTTCTATAACATCAAAGCAATTAGACTGAGTAGCATATTTTCATTATTTTCTTTTTAAGTCTGCTGTTCTTTAGATCAATTTCTAATAAACAGCAAGTAGTGAAAATAGTTTTCTACCTCATTTGGATCCTGATCCATCACCCATCAATGTCAATAGAAATTCTTTCACAAGATTTACTGGTGTTAGGGCAGAGCTTTTAGTGCTTGCTATGAAAATTGAGAATATACAAGTTCCTGGAAGTGATGGTGAATGCCATTTGAAATGTTCATAAACTGTACAACAAAACCAGTATAACAGATATCATCACATATCCCAATATTATTAAAGCTTGTCAACTAGGAGAAAATGAACCCTGGAAAAGCATACAAGGAGCAGGGGGAGGTCGTGTCTCTTTTTTGTTCCACTTGTTAATCAATCTGGTTGGTGGTTAGTCTGGGATCCTTAGGATTTTTATGGAGGTGATGACTGGTTGTGTAACCCCGTCGTACTGGGTCATTTTGTTCAGGCACCATTAGCCTTGCACAAAGAGATGCTGTGATCAGCATGTATCTGGCTTCAAAGTATAAAATAATTAACTTTATTTTTGGTCTTTTTTTTTTTTTTTGTCTTTTTTTTTTCTATAAGATGGCTAGAGGATTTAGTGAGTTGCTATGCTATGCATGCTCACCACCCAAGAAGATGCTTGAAGAGACTTTCTGGCCAGTCTTTCTCAGTCTCCAGGTGCTGTCCTCCAGCTCCTTGTGTTTTCTTTTAGTGTTTTATAACCTTCCTATGTTTCTCCTTACGGCTCTGCTACAGATTTCTTCACAGCTCTTTCTCACAACAGTGAATTTCCTCAGCCATCTGAGCCAAAGTTTTGCAGTTTGGCCAGTCAGAGCTAAGCATTGGGCCATTCAGATGAACTACTGGAGAGATGGTTATACTGTAGTCAGAAATACAAGATGCTGCTGGACAAAGGAAATGTGATCATTTTTTCATGATCCCTTCTCTTCTGCAGTCCTTTATCACCCCACTGTCACTACAGTGCCCTCATCCACTGTCCTTCCTAGGCCCCGTGGTCTCCTTCCCCCTGCTTTAGCTTCCCCAAAAGAGAAGTTCTTGGCAGGGTCCGGCATCGTGCTGGGGAGTGATATGCCAACAGTAGACTGAGAAGCAAGGAAGGATGCCAGCACCTCCTGTCTCTTCTCACCACTGCTCAGGTGGCACCAGGAAGCCATTTAGGCAGCACATTCCTAGGTCTTTTGAAAAGCATGGGGTGGACAGAAGTGGATACAGCACGGTGAGTATGGGCAGTACCAAGTGTGGCTCTGCTGGGCACACAGACACTAGATTATTTGGTATTATTTATCGTCATATATATTTACATTAGAAATGATATTATGATAGCAATGCATCACTCACCATATATTCTGAGGGCTGCATCCTCATTATATATAAATCAGTATATTATGGTAACTCTGGGGAAGCCACTACATCTACACTGTCTGTCACAGAATCACAGAATGGTTGATGTTGGCAAGGACCCCTGGAGGCCATCTGGTCCAACCCCCTGCTCAAGCAGGGACACCCACAGCAGGTTGCCCAGGACCATGTCCAGGTGCCTTTTGAAGATCTCCAAGGAGGGAGACTCCACAGCCTCTCTGGGCTGCCTGTGCCAGTGCTCAGTCACCTGCACAGTAAAAAAGTGTTTTCAGTTCAGACAGGACATCCTGTGTTTCAGCTTGTACCCTTTGCCTTTTGTAAATCCATCAATCTAAATTGTCATTTAAAGTAATAAGGAATACTGATCCTGTAGGCTGACCTCCAGGCTACTGTTGAATGTACAATTCCATCCACAGGTTCCTTCAGTAAGGAGAATTTGTCTTCCCTCCAAGTCCAAGAATGATACTAAGCACAATTTACTCATGATCGAAAACTAGTGCAAAGAAGATCAGGTTTTACTCTGAACTACACCGCAGTAAATCTGGAATAAAGTCATTAAAAAATATCAGTGAATGGATCTTAGGAATATCAAGACATGAGATTTCTGGGCAACACCAAATACCTGGGTAATGGCAGGGTTTAGGCTTAAGGACAGAAAAAAGAAAAAAAAAAAAAAAGTTTTTGACTTTCTCTGGAGTGTAAAATAACGTGACATTCCTGACAAAGAATAGTTTGTGATAGCAAAATTGCTTTCACGTTTTTAATGAAAAAACTTGAAAGCAGATTCCTTCTGGTTCAGACAAACATTAATCAGTAGAAGCAGGTTCTTGTAAATAAATTAACTGATGCCATAGCCTCCTGTAAACTTTTTTCTCTTCACATGCTGAGAAATCACAATATACCTCAGGGAAAATGGTCTTATTTGGTGTTAGAATCTAAAGATGTTCTCAAGAAAGAATAAATACAAATCAGAAGTAAAATAAAATGCTTGTCTCTAATGAAAAGACGGAGACTGTTTGATTGGATTGTGATTGTTAGCATCTACAAAATTGAGGTCACTGTTGTGAAGGGGATCAGTCAGTTTCTAATCTATTTCTTTAGTGCAGTACTACCAAATCATCAGAAAGTTATAGGGAGAAGTCCAGCAGAGCTTGAGGCTTGGGCAGAATTCATTACTCAGTACCCAACTTTCCCTTCATGAGATGCATATTTAGTGCAGCGGCTGTATTTGAATCCACCAAAGAACTCTGCTTAGATCCCAAAGGTTTTCCTTGATAACATTCTGAAAGGTCTCTTGAAGGTGTCTAATCTATAGCAAGTCTGTATGTATCCTTAAGGGTATCAAGGAGTATACCTTTACTTACTCTTAAGGCTGTTTTTGTAAACTAACAATGAAAAAATTTACAAACATTACAGATGAAGTCTGACTATTGATCCTATAAATCATGCCTGTAAAATCACTTCCCCAAGCACTATAATGCACAGAGTACATACATTTACTCCATGGGAAAAAATAAAAATAAAAAATATTTCACGATTATTTCTACTGTCTTGGTAAATGCCAGCCTTGATTTCTCCCAGTAAGTTCTGCCTTTCCATGATCACCATGCTTTCCACATGCAAAATGGAAGAATGGTTTGAAGCTTTGCTACATAACCAGATTCCTCATTGCCTTTCATATTTGTACTTATTTTTTGCAGAAAAGAAATCAGTTGTTAAACTATTTTAACCATCAGTGTAATAATCCATTTGTAGATTAAGAGCAGCTTTCTATATGTATCTCTACTGAACTAAGGAGAGAAAATGACAGAAACACATCACAGACTCATAGAAATGTTGTTTGGAAGAAACAACAGAGGAGCACGTTGTCCAACCTTCCCCCTCGAAGGGTGACTATCCCCAGCACTGGGCTAGGCTTTGTCTAGCCAGGTCATGAATTCTTCCAAACATGTCTGCAGCATTCATGGGCAACCTGTTCCAGTACTGCACCATCTCCTAATGTCCAACCTGAACCACCTAAGCCATGTTTTGTGGCTATTGCCTCTTGTTATGCCATCTACCACAGCTGAGGAGTTAGGCTCAGCATGTTTGTAAATTCTTCACTCAGAGGGTGGTGAGGCACTGGAACAGGTTGCCCAGAGGCATTGTGGATGCCCCATCCCTGGAGGTGTTCAAGACCAGGTTGGATGAGGCCCTGGGCAAGCTAATGTAGTCAGTGGCATCTCTGCCCATGGCGGGGGCGGGGGTGGAACTAGATGATCTTTAAAGTCCCTTCCAACCGAAGCCATTTTATGAAATTCAGAAGAAAAAAACTTCAGAAAGCTGCAGTCTGCCCTTAGGCTGCTCCTTAAACTTCTCCTTGCCTGTCTAAACTAGTTTTGCTCCCTCAACCTCTCTTCATAGGGCATGTGCTGTGAATAAACCTTCTAACATCGAGATAATTCTCAAAATTTTTGTACCAAAACTGCCAATAACTTCAAAAAAGTAAACATATGAGATGATACATAACTATTTATAATGAGGGCCTGACGGTCTAGTGAGATATCTAAAAAGGTCTGATTTAATGAGTCTCACCTTACTGTATTTTAGTGAACACATAAAATTAGACTGCCTGCTTTTCTTGTAGAAAGTGGTCGTACAACACAAAAGATTGTTGGTTGAAGAAAAAACACCAAAACCTGTAACATATACAGTAAAAGTTCAGATCAACACAAAATGCAAACCACTGTCCCGGGAGGACATTATGAGACGACTTCAGTTTTGTCAGCTTGTAGATTGCAACATGGCAGCCACTGGGAACATTATAGCAATTCCACAACTGTTTAATTTAGCAGACAATAAATGAAGTGTTATTTGTTCCCTTTACAAGTGGAAAGGGGAAAACTTAAAATGGAGTTTGGTACAAAGTATGCTGTTTCTCTAATTTCACAGCAGAGCAATCAGAGACTACTTAAAACCACAAAGTTGTGAAAAAACTCAATGCTTCTAAAGCAGATATCACCCGCCTGGGCCTTATTATATTGAAGGTAACATAAAACTGTAAACAGCATATGCTGAGCTTCTGTACTGTAAAACAAAGGGTGAGCATCCTCTGTTTCAGAAAATGGCTGTAAGAAGCTCATTTGTAATCAGCAAGGTATAAAATTCCTGCAGATTCCTAAAAATGATGAACCCCCATGAAAAGTTAGCTATACTCAACACAAGGCATGAGGGATCTTTTACATTAGAAATGGAACTTTGGAACATATGAAAAACAGGCATGTGCTTGAGTTTTGCCAGTAAAGCTTGGACATACAAGACATACATTGTGAATTTCTGTATAACTCTGGTGAGGCTATCCAAGCAACTCTAGTCATAAACATAAAGGTGGCTCAGATATGTAACAGTACTCCAGATATCCATCTTGTAGAAACTAAGCTTTGACAACACTGAGCAGTTCAGCATGTATCTTATGCCTGAGGCCCAGTAAAACTCCCAGACTGGACATCTAATGTTTTTCTCACTGGAGGAGGCCAGTCTGCTACAGATGTTAGTATTTATCTCCTGCAGAAGGCAGGCAGGAGGAGCCTCCTAGGGCTAGAGTTTGAGGAGTCATTGAAAATAATAGGTACAAAATTATCTCTGCATCAGAAGTTAACCCTACATGTTATTCATCCCAACAACATGCTTTAGACTTGGACTAGAGAGTATTAATGGATCAGACATTCCCGGTGTGCCAAGACTATTTACTCTTTGTGTGCTATACATGTTCATTGGTCACAGAAAGAAACAATGATAAAAGTACATTTTAGTGTAGTTTACACTGGAAGATTTGCAAACATAAATTCTGATCCAGCAATTATATAAATATTTTATACAAAATATATTGGAAGAGATCAAGAATCTTCCACATGATATAACTTATTATGCTGTGGGAGATGTGGATCTAACTCAGGTAAGAAATCAAGCTGTGCCTCTCCCATTACAGGACTGAGTAAAAAAGTGGCATACTACCTCCATGCTAATACTCTGAGCACAGGTAAGTGACAACCAGTTTTGGCAGCTAGCATCCATACTGAATACTGAATTCAGCTTAACATAAGGAACTGGGTGTTTCGCAGCACTTAGGAATGGCTTGTTAAGCTTTCTGGCCTTTGTGAGCCCATTAATTTTATAAGGGACCTTAGATGACTAGCTCTGAATATGGATTCTGCAGAAAGTTAAATACCATGGCTGTTAGGATTAATCCACCCCCTCCAGGTGTTCTCTCACTAACTTTAGGGAAAACACCTCATACATACCCTTAGCCAAAAAAAAAAAAAAAAAAAAAAAAGGTCAGATACACATATGATCAAAACAATAAAGGCTTTATTTTCCTTCTCCAAGCAGATCAACAGAAGGGTGCCCAACTCAGTTAATACAGCTAGTAAAATGGAAAATTTCTGCTTGTATTCCCTCTCTCTCTATTTTTTCTTCCAAGGGTTTTCATTTTCTACCTATATCATCTCCCAGATATACAGTCTGTCTCTATTCTTTCCTGTTCTCCCTAATTTTGGTGCTTCATACCTCTTCAGTACTTGTGGTACGTTTGCACTGGTAATTTCTATCTTGATCAGCAATTGCTTTAACTTAGTAACCTTCTCTTCTAATCAATAATCTTTCTCATTACTGCTACTTCTTATGTCACCATGTCGTTAATGTAGCCACAAGTCAGGATTAGATACCTGCATATACCTTGCTCCTTTTTGTTGCTCTCTACAGCATTTTATAATTTCTCCTGTTGTTATTTTGTTAGTGTAGCTGTGTGTCAGGGCTGGCCATATGCATATATATGTACCCTAACAAGAGTCTGTTGTGAATCTAATACACTTTACATGTATTCCTCACTGTAATGGAAGATTGATTTAAGGTGTCCCTACTACAATAGCAGTACTTTGTGGGTACTCGGTTATCTGTCATTCTTGGTTAGCACAGGAGAAATGTTGCTTCCTCTGCATTAACTTTTAGATGTTGGCGTATAAAACCTTCAGGAAGTTTCTGCCAGAGATGAGAAGTTTATATCATCCAAAGCTGCCATGATACAAGAACTTAAAGTTACTTTAAGTTGATTCTCCATATGGAAGAATAGTAATAATTCATACATAGAAGATAATCATATTATAAGGACTGTTGACTTCTAAGGCTCTTCCAGATTTGTCCAGATTGACATAAAACCACTTAGGTTAGTCTGGAGAATTAAAAAAATTAACTGAGGGCTGTATTTGGTTAAAAATAATCAGTTTCTTCTTTCCCTTTTTTTCACCCCTTAAATAATAATAGGAAAAGATTAGCAGCTGTCTCTGTCCTCATTGAACTCTCTCTTCTTGGAAGATTACTGCTGTTGACTTTGGCTGCTCATATTGACTGCATGTTTGCATTCATTCAAGCTCTGGTGCTCTGCCACTCTAAAATGTTTTCCCTGACTGCAGGAATGCCCTTCAGAAGTCAGTCTCCAAGTGTAGCTCCTACAACTCCATGAGGAGGACTCCACAAAAATTACATGGATCACTAGTAGAATACATGCTTATATATATACATATATCCTGTATATACATATATTTTTGTAGTGGATGACTAATGTAAATGGCTTGAATTATTCCATATGTATTCAGCTAATTCAGCCCAGATGGTGAATTCTTAAGACTCTTCTCTTCAAGGACAGAGAGCTTCTGAACAGATTGTATGTGACAATAGAAATCAATTCTTACTCAAAGAGTTTCTATTATTTGTCAGAAAAAATCATATCAAGCATGTCACATCAGCTCTTTACTGTCCTACCACAAACAGACTGACTGAAAGATATATTGAGACATTTCAAGCAACCAGTGGCAAAGCCCTCCTGGAGATAGTACCTTTCCAGGTACTGCCTTGTGGTTTGAACACTCTCTCCTCTCCTGTAGAAAAGCAGTAGATAATTAGCCAAATTATGTCTTTGAAATGTTTTCACAGAATATAATTTAAGGTTTTTAACATCAACAGAGTAAGCATTAATGAGTTCAGCTAGCTGAAAACTGAAGGAAACAGTATTGTCATTTACTGGTCCACTCTCTTATAATTTTGTCATGGATAACATAAATAAAATATGTGGTTATATAGTTTTGATACTTTTTTGTAATTACAAAACAAACAAACAAACAAACACGTGTTTCCATTCTTCTTTGTACAGAATATTGGGTATGCTAGGATATGTGTTGCTGTTGTAAGTTACATTGGCTGATGAATGTGCTGCAGATAAATTATATAAAAAATTGTTGTTGTTGTTCATGACTGAGCTTCCAAATTGTTCACTCTGCCCTCTAATATATGTGATTTCAAAGGGGCAGCTCAGAAGCTTAAATAGTGACATATTGCTGAACTGCAGTTTTCTGTGACTTCATTATTCATAAGTGTAAAGATCATAAGAGAGCATAATGAGTGAACGAATGAACAAATAAATAGATGGTACTGTTCCAATAAATTAAAAACATGCAATGCTTTACATGCCCATTTCATGACCTTTTGAAGAACAACTACTTTTACAGATAAAAAATTAAGCACAGGCTTAGCCAAAATGAATAAAGCAATTGGAAAAAAAATAACTTGTGAATTTTCTTTGTTGTATTTGATTGGCTCAAAAAAAAAAAGTGATTTTTTTTTTTATATATATATGACATGACAGTTTTCTTGACTGAAACAAAAACAATCTTCCTCTGAAGATGAAACTATCACCAAAGATCTTCAATATCGGAACAAGAGCTGTAATGCTCTGATGAATTAAACCTTCTTGTTTTGCTATGTTTCTAGCAGACTTATGTGTGTGTCGCAGGATCCACACCATCTTGAGAAACTGGGGCCACTGAAACCAGCCAATTTTGAACAATCAACAAACTGTAATAAAAAAAATATATAAAAAAATCTTGAAATTTTGAGCTCTATATTCACTATTTATTAATACAAACATCAGCTAGTCATTGAAAACAGCAGTTCTTACTATTTTCTATATGACTGTAGACATTAGCTGAACCTGTCTGAATGTTACTTTTGTTGGTGAACTGTAATGGTTAATGGGGAGGGGAAAAGGAAAGGAAAGGGGAAGAAATTCCACTGAGTGACTAGAGGGAGAATGGATGTAGTATTTACTGTTCCAAGAGCTTATCTGAAATTGTCATACACTGTACTTGAACATTAATTAATTCTAAAAGTACAGTTCAGTAAACAGTATATGCATAAAAAGTAGACTTTACTGATTTTAAGTTATGAATGGAAGTACCTGCATCTATGATCATTCCAATATTATGCATTGCATCACTTCTGGTAAAAATGGAAAGGAATCAAGTCCTATCCTGATCCTGAAACATTAAACTACCTCAAATAAAAGTCAATAAAAAGCACAGTTGTATATAGTGTGATTCCTTCAGGCACTTGTTCAAAAGCTCCATCAGATTGTAGCACCACTCCATTGCTAAAACAAGATACCAAGAGACATAAGACATGACACATTCCTCTGCAAAGTCCTTTTTCCCAATGCTGGTACTTTCTACAGTGGAATAATGTGCTAGCTCCTCTCATGGTGGTACTTTTAATATCAGATTTACTTCCATGGAAATGATATCTCTTTCCACCACCTTTTATCAAGGGGTAAATATACACTTATAGCATTTCTGGAAAGTTAATCCAACAAGAACCAGACCTTAGTTAGCAAGGAGAAGTTCAGAAGTACGAAGATTCAGATGGGTAAATCAGGCTATGTCTGCAGCGTGGGATACAAGAATCTTGCCCAGCCCTTGCACTGTGAGGGATGACCTCCAGGCTTTCAGACTCCTTGCCAGAACAAGACCTGAGCATATATCCCCTGCATCTGCACACCTTGGTTTCTGTGGCCGTGGGCCAGGAGGGAGCTGCCAAGTGCCCTGCAGGGTGCCTGACCTGAACATCAGGGATCTGCATGGCACATCGGTTCTCGGGCACACAGAGTGTGACCTGAAGGCTGAGTAGACATTTTCCTCCCATTTACCTGCTCCCATTCAGCAAGGTTTTTAAGGAAATGAATACATTACACCCTATTCCAAAAAATTCACAAGCATCAAATAGCTGTGGATTGCTAAACTAGTTTTCTGTATAGGCATCCCCCCCATCTCTTTGTCATCTGTGACAAGGTGGTATTTCCTCAAAGGAAAGGAAAGTGTGATCTTATGCAGGGAAATGGAACTGAGGAATACTATTTGATTCATACTGGGAAGTTTATAACATGACTTTCCTCTTTTTGATTGTAAATTGTCAAAAGAAGTAATTAAATGGCTCAGGTCTCCTTGTTTTCTGGATATTTAAACATTTGGGCTAATTTTGCTTGGTTTTAAATGGAAAATAGATTTTGAATAATCACATGTTTCTGTAGACAGAAAACAAACCAACACTTCATCCTTGAAGGAAAAGTTGAGAAAAAAATAATCAAACATAATATTTTATAAAAATGTAATATTTAATAATGTTATTTTCCATTAGAGAAAAAGAAAGCCAAACAAAACTGATCACCTCTGCTGAGACGTGATTCCAGGTGAGAAGATTAAGTTCATTTTTTCTAAGGATATTTATACTGATAATATTTGAACATGGCTTATTTCATAAAAGTAAACATTGAAATCGGTCATTAAAATTCAGTGTCTCTCACCAAAACCCATGTCTGGAAAGTGATAATCTACCGTGGGATAATTATACAGAGATAGTATATAATGTAAAGAATGTCATCCCTGTTATACTAACTGTTTATAAAAATATTTTAAAGACAGGTGCTTCTGTCAGTAGTTTCTCTGTTCCTTTTCACTACCAGGTATGAGTCAGATTCAGAAATATACAAAAATGGCATATATATGTATGTATTCATCTGGAAGTTGCAACAGAAGTGGTACCTAAGAGATAGTTTATACGCTTTTGTAGTGGAAATTGATGGAAAGTGCAAGTAATGTGGAGTAAGTAATCTATTAGATTGATTTGTCATTTTAAATACCTTGACTGATTTTTTAAATCTTTGTAGTAATCATATAACATACGTGACAAACTGATTTATATATATATATATATATGTAAAATCCTTAAGGCAGAACCAAATAAACACTTAAAAGCTAGTTCAAAGAGAGAAAATTTGGAAGATTTTGAATGGTGTCTTAGAATACATAACTGTTTTTATCACTCAAAATTATTTGTCTGTCTATTCATTCAGCCAGTATAATCTGGGTATTGAATTCTTTGCTTCTGCTGCTTTCACAATTGTTTTCTTAATGCAAAGCCTATGAAGACACACACTTATCCTGCAGGGGATTAACAAAAAATATAACAAAAGGCAAAATGCAATAATTTGTGTAGTCATATCATTTTGCTCAATAGAACAAAATGGAGTTACTCAAAAATCCTATATAATTTGTAGTGCGTATCACAAGAATGGTGTGTGTCACCATAACTACATCATGCTCTGCTATTGTGAAGTTGGAACTGTCAGCTTTTACACAGAACCCTTTTTGTTCAGTGTGTTGCTCCAAGTCAGTAATTATTGGTGCCAAAAAAATAAATAAATATTATATTAGCAAAGCAGAACACATATTAGAATTTGTTGGGGTTTTGTTTGTTTGTTTGCTTGTTTTTCTACTGATGGAATGTTATAGCAGGAACCAATCTAATACTTATGCAGAGGAACAACTATTTTTAGTAAAGCAGTTTTCACTAGATATAATTTGTGTATGCTGAATACAATATGTGAACCATTGCAAATTTAACTCCTCTGGGGTAGGAAATAAAGTTGATGGTGTACATGACTAAGGTGATTTTCATTTCAGAATATGATATAGGTTTTGATCTGCTGTTGCAAGGTCCCCAGTTGTAAGATACTCCTGCATAGGCAAACAAACACGGTATTCAAGGATCCTTTTATAGCAAGAATACTTATAGATAAACTGTGATTCAAATTCATGTAATTTCTTACTGTAACTTCTTTTCATTAAGACAGATTGGCTTCAAATATTTGGAGGACATACCCCAGCAAAGCACAGCTATTTTCATTTTGCACAGTGTAAGTGCTCTACGTATTCCACATTTGTTTCTTCCAATCCAAATATATTGTAAAAGTAGTGATTTGTATTTGTCCATTGTAGGTTCAGCCTATTAACTCTTATCTATTTATTTGCCTGCATAAGTAAATTTTTCATACGAAGCCTGTGAAAGTAGTATCTAAGCAACAGCCTGAACATTTCAGCTTTGTCCTGAGGACTCCATTCAGCATTTAGAATGGAGCATAAATGTCGCAAGTCGTAATGGCTATCAGGAGTTCCACCACTAGGGTAGTTTACCTGAGTGTGTTTGAAGCAGCTGTAAACAGCATGATGTTTAAATAGTTACACTCTCCTACTTGAAACAGCACTCTCACAGTTGTTACCAGTAATGAAACTACCTCAGAGGTGCTAACCTAGAGAAATGTTAAGATGATACTAGAAAAAATAACACTGAGAAAAAATAAAAATAAAAAATCAGTGCTATACTCTTGTTGCAGTCTTTGCATCTGGTTGCAGGCATACATGGGATTTAGTGGGATTTACTTTTCTGATATTCAAGGCAGGCTAATAAGTAATGAAAGCTTATGATGTTATTTGGATTTTATTCTAATTATACGTATATTGAAAGGACCTGGCATATTTTTTAACCTATCGGTCAATGTGTCTCTTGAAGGCTACTCTGAGAACTGCTAATTCATGCTTCTTCCCCACCAGTACCTGAGAGTGTGGTACTCACTGTTGTGGCAAATTTCCTTCTCTTAGCTAGAAAAGCTATGTATGAAACATATGCTCTTTTGGCTGGCCATATATTGTGAGAAAGTTGTTTGGCAAACTCATCTTGATTTTTTACCAATTGTGATAAAACATATAAGGAAAAGTTTTTGAAAGATGGCATGAAAAGAGCTACTAACCTTGATGTGTGAGACTGAGTTTTCTGTTAGCTGACTTGCCTCTATTATTGAAAACAAATGAAAAGCCATAGTCTCAATCAGGAAAACAGGAGAAAATAATCAATATGTAAATCCTGTCTGTATTAGAAAAAAAAATACCGATTGTATTGCAACTTTGATAGTACTTCCACAATTTTTTTGCTGCAAAATGTGGGAACATCAGATGTGAAATATTTCCAGCTTAGAGAAGGACTGAAATGTCATATAAAAGAACCAGCCTTAGGCTAAAGCAAAGCTGAAATGTAATAATATTAAATAGGAGGACATGAACTTAGGGACTTACAGTAAGAATTTATTCTATAAACTGTGGACTCTTCTGTTGAAATGTCAGAGTAGTAAAAATACTTTCTTTTCTGTTAAATAACTCCTGGCATGTGAAAAGAAAAAGATAAGATGCCAATGTGATATTGCCATGAAAGAGAATTGGAGAATTTATCTATGAGAGGAATCTAAAAGACTTAGCTAATGTGTTTGCCTGTAATAACGAGCAATGAATAGTGATGTCCTGGGAATTTTCACCTAACAAATTCCCAGTCACTACCCAGCTCTGGGACACTGGTTATTCTTCAGAGTCTCCCTTTTATCCCTTATGATACAAATTCTTGACTTTCACATACATTGAGAAGTATTTTGCAGTTTTCTGAACAAAATGTTTATAACATCTTTTTTGCATTTTCACTCCACTGGACTCAATGACCTAATAATTCTTATCAGAAGAATATTCCTATACATATTCTGGGAATTACAATTGCCAAAATTAAAGAAAATCCACTCTATTATTCAATTTGCTGAGAGAAAAAGAAAGTTCTTTATGAATAACTGGAATTTTCATGGCCACAATGTCACTCCTGTGTGTGGGAGTACTAAAAATGTATTTCAGCAAAGCAGAGAGAACTTAGGGACAGTTAAGAGAAATAAGGCTTGGAAAACTACTCTCGAAAATCTTGGCTAATGTCCACATTTTTACTGTGCCTAATAACGTCTTGGATTATAGCTATGCTCCTCTGTAGTAATTAATATTGTTACAGAAGAAATCTGGTCCAGAATTATTGCTTATTCTTGACTGCCCTGTCCTTTTATTCCCAGATTAATAACGAAAACTTTATTATTGTTTCAGATATCTAAAGGTAAGCAAGTTAGCAGTAATTCTTATTTCATTTGAAATATGAATCATTATTGCTTTTGTCCTTGTGCAGTCTTTGAGTTCCCATTATTACTTTCCACTTCTTTGAACAGGACAAAAAAAAATCACTTAAAAGAGAAGTATTAAAACTAAATGTAATACTAAATAGCCAAAGATTGTGGCTATTGTGTTAATGAGTAAGTCACTGCACTGAGACATAATAAAAGTTGATTCACCATGGAAAAAAAAAAACAAACAAAAAAAAACAGCAGTAAGGGGATGCCCCAATAATCTAGTAAAATACTGCATAAGCTGCCTGGCTAGGAAAAAAAAAAAATCGGTAAGAAAAAAAAGAAAGTGGGGCGAAGAATAGAAGAATAGAATTTAATTGATAAAAGGCAGGAAAATACTAAGGACCAAAAAAAAAAAAACAAAAGGTGACAAGTTCTTCTTATCTTCTTGTCTTTCTGACAATTTTGTGCCAACATATGAATATTTTAGGATTAAAAAAAAAGTGTTGTTTTTTTTTTACCAATAATATCCATTTTAAGATTTTTTTTCCTTTTAGATTTCTGCTATTTTCCCTGATAATTTTCTGTTTGCTTCTTCACGTCTTTACTCTTTCTTTTCTACTCCATTATTTCCTCCTTTGTCTCTCCTCTCTGTCTCGTTTTCTTACTTCAATCTTTTTTTTTTTCTTTTTTTTTTTTTTTTTTCTCCTGGCTGGTCTCCATAGAAAATACTGCAGTATTTTATTTTTTTTTTTTCATACTATTCTTGCCAATAGAGCAGTATCCTTGACAAAGAGAAGAAATAAGCTGCTGCTCTGGAGGTGGCTAGAAAACTGGCGTAATACCAGTGAACGTAATCCAAGCCTGGCATGGACAGACAAGGCAATCTAAAAACTTTTCCTTACCTCCAAAATCAAGCTTTTTGTGGAACCAGTAAGGAGAAGGGGCAGATTATAAAACACTAAAATCTGTCGTGACTTTTTAATTTATCTGTGGAGGGCTTAAAGTGCTCCAGAGAGACTGTCCTTAAGCAGGGGTTTTGCTCTCAGTGTTTAATTTGCATTTCATCTTGTTTTAAACTAGATAGCAATAAGATAACTACTTTAACTACTTCACCTCAACCCTTTGCTTTTGTTAAGCAGATGAGAATACCGTGCTAGGGACAGAGGCCATCACTCTTAAATAGGCAGGTTTAGACAAACAGGGAGTGAATAGACAAATTCAATCTGGAAACGAGCAGAGTAAGTCCTAGACCAGCACTACAGTGCAGTGGACATGGTTTTCAGCAATCATATAAAGTGGAGGAGTCAAAGACTAAGGCAGATCCCAGAGAAGTTAATACCCTAGGTATGACAGCATGGCCATAAATTTCCTTTCCTTCCTTTCTTGTTTGTTGTCAAGCTTAGCTGCTTGCACCAAGCATGGGCTTCAAGACTGTAGACCCATGTAGAGGAGTCTGAGGGGTTTCTTCTTGCCTGTGTCTTGTGGATCTGTGATTTGCCTAGCCTTTGAGGAAAAGTACCTAACCATGTTTGGATACATTCGTTTAATGATTTCAATTCTTGTTTCCATTATTTTGAAACACACACTTCTGAAAGACTGTAGAGACATCCTGTATTCAATAGGAAACAAAATATCCTCTCTAATCCAAGGCCGTACTGTGTCAATCCCCAGGGAGACATCAAGCTCATTTATTAGCACAGGAGCCAAATAAGTACATGATAGAAGCCACCACTGACACTGACACAATAAACACTGTGGTGAAGGTTCAACAAACCTTCAGACACAGTAATTTGACATTTTATTTCTCCTCCTTCTTTGTCAGCTATCCATCTATATATAATTGAAGCACAAAACAACCATTTGATTAACAGCTCTTATTTAACAGAAATTCAAGACCAGTAACTTTTCAAAAATAAAACTAGGAACACTTAAAAAAATGAAGGATTCATCCCAGATTTGGAGCTAGTTTGCATTGCCATTTCTGACACATAGGACTGAGCCTTTTATTTTCATATCTTGCTGTAAGCCTTTGCCAGCCTGCTTATATTCCCCAAATAGCTTCTGCTTCACTACATTTCCATCTGTACAGAAAGGGCATGGACATAAACACTGATAAACAGTGAATGAAATCTTCCCAACCTCCCAGCTAAAGGCAGGATACTGGCAGGCCATATTTTTGTTTTCAGAAAGTATTATGCTAGGGATTGAGTCTTTTATTGTGATTTAAGAGGGATTTTTACCAGGAAGCTTACAGCAACAAGCCTTTTTCTTCTTCTTTATTTATTTATTTATTTTGCTAGATGTTGCACTGCTCTATGACATATAGGTGTGTGTCTTTTGGCTGCTGTAGCAATTTTTCTCAGAACCAACAAATAAAGTTCCATTAACTATATCTTCACCATTTAATCTCTGCAGTAGATTAAAGTAGATTTTTGTCCTGCATTTTTTGTCTGAGTTTTCCTCTGATTAAGAACTAGATGGAAGATTATCATATATGCTTACATAAAGGAGGGGATGTAAGATCTGTACTCCCCTCTGTGGACCACTTGCATCAGGAAATCATCTGGCTGTTAGTGCAAAGTAGATTTCATGGGAATGCTATTTCCCATGTTAAATAAGCAAGAAACATTTGGAAGGTTAAGGTTTGGAAGAATGTCACCTTTTTCACTTTTTTCTTTTATTTTTTTTTCTTTTTTCTTTTTTTCATCTTTATTTTCAACATTATTGTACTGGCAACTATTGGTAGAAAGTTGTCTGAGCCTCTTGAATAATTAACACAGTTATCATGTCTACAGTGGAAATAAAGCTCAGGGTTAAGGAATTATAAGTCCAGGCAATAACAATTTGATAGAGAGTTTTAAAAATCAATAGAAATAGATAAGTCACTGAAAAACAAATAAAACTCTCCACATCTTTCCTTCCTGTAGGAGGAAATCTTCAAGATGAGATCATTCCGTAAGGTAGGGTAGTAGATGTTGTATATTGAAATAAATACTATATTGTATTTAACAAGCGTTAGTGTAAACCACAGGTCCCTCTATTGATGAAAAAAAGACACATATGTCTTAGGAAATTACAACCAGATTACTTAAAACAGAAAAATGTTTTTCTATGACTAAATTAATATCACCATAACTAAGCTCATGTAATTCTCATTAATATCAATAGGAAGCTGATATTTAGAAAGAATAGAACCCTTATGCACTTAAAATTATCAGATTTGCAGCTGATTAATTCATAAAAATTGGTAAACTACCTTTTAGCTTCTGATCCTACACAACACACATGAAAATGCATATACAGCTTGTACCCTGCATTCTCATAAGACAGCATCTATTCCTGAGTCCTGAACCCTCTTGAAACATAGCCCAATGGTAGAAAACTAGGAAGAAGGGTAAATGAAGAATGTTCTTCTTCATTCAACTGTTTCCCTTTTACTTCCAGCCTGTTCATCAGAGCTGCTTCAGATGGCAGCTACTCCCTTACATGTTTTTTGGCATCGTGTTCAGAGTAGCCCTCAATCAGACCCCAAGAGGAGGTCCCTATGGAGGCAGCTGTGGAAATGCACTCCGGAGTGTGTTAAGGGAACCTGCAAGAATGTGAAGATCAGGCTGAACTGCAGTTAATACAGTGCCTGAGGAAGTTATTGCCTTAGTAACTACAATGAAGGAAAAACATGCTAGACAGCAGACTGCAGGAAAGAATTGTATTCTTTAATTATAGATGCAAGAATTTGAAAAATACCTGGAATTCTTCCCTGACTCTGAATGAAAATAAAATAATAAGTGACTGAAGAGGACAAGAATGATAGCTATGGTAGAGGTTTTAAATTGTCAGTAAAGATAGTTGCCTGAACTCTTGCTGCTGTTTGCCATGAGCTTAGTATGAAGGAAAAGACCATAAGCACTTTAGACTTGTTATCTCAGTGCTACCCATTTTTCAAAAACTTGGTGATCATAAATTCCTATGCCAAAAATCGATGTGGATCAACCTATCCTTTAGATGTGATTTGTAGTTATTGGGGGTATCCAAATCTCATTTAAACATAGCTCTGTCACTGCCCAGTCCCCTTAATTTGTCTGAACATTATGTTCCTTCTGCAACTACACAGGAGCAGAGTGCACAAAAAGCACACTACAACATGTCATGCAGTGGTTTGATGTGGAGAACTGCACTTCATAAAGTCCTACAGGACTGTCATATGCTAGTGAGTCTTCAGGTTATTAAAGCCAAAAAACTCAGGAATGATCAAAATGTTTCAAGGGATAAAGAAAATAGAAATATAATATAGCTTCTCCCCTGAAATTTTGCATGCCTCACTGTTTGGTGAAATGACAGACAAAGTAATCCTAAAGTAAAAGTATTAAAAGGTTTCTGAGAATTTTTTTGTCTTCTCAGATGTTCTGTGCATATATTATGAAGCAGCAGTCTGTGCTAAGAAAATAACAACTTCTTAATTTCTTCTGTGACAATTTTCTGTCCTTTCTTCATTCCTCCTACTATGCAGGTCCAGAAGGAAGTGGGGAGACTGAGGAAGAGGAAGGCTTTTCCCTTCTTACAAAAATTTTCTCCACTGGCCACAGCCAGCTGACTCCAAGCCAGAGAGAATAAGCAAACCAGTGAAAACCCAAATATGACTTTTCTGTTTCTACTCTTCCAAGGACTAGGTGCACTCAGCCCCACAGCTCACCTCAGCTCTGGATTTGTTGTTTCTTTGTTCAAACCAGTCTGATACATGGCAACAGTGCTAGATACCATGGGGTGTAAGTGTGAATCCAAAGGATCTATAACCTGACCATATACAATTGAATCATCTTATGTTTTATGTCATGCATTGTCCAGTTGGTTATTATCTTCTGCCATTCATCACTTGCTAATTGATTAATTACCTCACTGATATTCTAACCATGCAGGAAAGATCATTTAATTGGGTAAAAAACATTCAATTTGTATTATTATCTTTAAGTGTCATATTTGGAAGTTCACTGGTTTGCTTCCATACAGTACAATACATGTATAATAATTAAACTTTCTATTTTTAAGCCTTTATGGCAAGCTGTATCCTACACTAGGAAAAATGAAAAAAAAAAAAAAAGGCAGGAAGAAGTGGACTGAGAGGGGAAAGATAAAACTGAGTGATTTAATCAGCAAACCTTGAAGGCAAATTCAGTCTATAATATAGATTTAATTGTCAGATAGAAAGCTGTGTGTCAAAATTCCATGATAAAATATACCTGATTGATATAATGTTGATGATGGAGAAAAGGGGCTGACAGAGACCGGCCATTTCTGTTAGAAGTATAAAGAAACATGGTTATTGATACACACAAAACAAAGGAAAACAATTGCAAACTCCTGGAGTAGGGGGCCTATTGGAACTACTGTTCCATATTTGTATCTCACTACTCACTAATTACATTCAGTTTTTACTTTTTATAAAATCTTTTTCCTGTACTACCTTAAAATCTCCCCAAATACAGGAAATTGAAGTGCAATTACAAGAATGTCTAAATATAGTAAAGACAATTACGCTTCCTTGTTTATTATAGCATTTGTTCTTACAATAAGAATAAGGAAGATGGACTTGTATGGAGTACTTTTCTATCTGATTTTCTAGATCTTCACTTAATAAGATCTGTTAAATAAGTTGGACTTATTTAAAATGTGTTTTTCTGTTTAAGTGTTAAACTTCCACTTCTATCGGTGTCTTTTTTTTTTTTTTTAACTCCCCTGTTATTTATTTATTTATTTGTTTGTTTGTCTTCCAAATGGCTTTGTAAAAGGAGATCAGGCACACTGGGTCAAATAGGATTTTGAAGTTAAATACCCCTGGAAGCATATTACTTCAGTTTCATTTAATAGCTCTTTGGATTTATATTACTGTATAAAATATCCCCACTGCTTAGTGATATGGTGGTGTTTCAGATGCCTTATTTTGATAGCGTTCTGGCCCATGCCTAAATTACTCCTGACCCTGCTATTGTAGTTTTGAGAGCCGGTCTAGGTGGTTTTGTAATTAGACCCTCCCAGGTAGCAGGAAGCTAGAGCTTTGGCTCCCTAGTTAGCAGCTGTGATCCCAGCTGGGTGTGTTTATTATAAATGAAAAAGACTTTTCAAATTTCCATTCTCGGCATGACCGTGCTTGGCTTCAGTCTCCGTTTCTGGACGTCACTGAAGATAAACATTAAAGCCAGTCTGAATGCTGCCTTATAAAGATTTGGTTGACATAATGTACCATAATGATATATTTCTAATCAGGCTATTTAGTGCTATCAAAGGATCTTTTAAAAAATGAATCATGACTTGTCATTTGAATATAAATGTAACCTAACTCAGACAACTCTCTATATAACAAGCCTATGCAGTATAGCAACTGAATATGAAATGAAATATTTGCCTAAAGCATGCAGGTGATAACAAAACAATGGGGCATTGTTGACCCATGGTGAGAGCATTTCACTGCTCATTTGAAGAAAAAATATAAATTGTATTTCTATCTCATTATAAAAACTTGAAAATGTGCTCTCTGGTATTATCCACAATAGTGCACTGCATTTTATTGGCTCGCTTACACCCAATTTGGAAGGTTTAAGTGAGATTTAGGGAGTACATAGGCCCAGTACTGCTTCTTAACATGGGAGGGTTTCATCATTAATAGCTGTAGATCAGACATAAACCTCTATAAAAGAGGACATGGAAAAACAGCATTTAAAATTAGTTTTCCCTAAAGTCTCTAGAGTATATTTCTGTAGAGCTGAAGGTTTTTGTTTCAGGTGATATTTTTATGAGTTCAAAAAATGATTCCTTTCCACTCTCCCTTCTATTTAAGCCCCTAACAGGCAATCTTTCCCTCTGCACCTCCCAGCACTTTCACTGCTTTTTTGCATGATTCATTGAGCTTTTTGTCTCAGATATTTCATCCAAGTGTAACAAATCCCCTCAAGCCAGCATTGGTCTAAAAAAGGCTGAGGATGGGAAAGTAACTTATTTCATATCAGGGTTAAAGTCTTTAGATTACTGTTCTGCGTTTTAATAACTATGAATTTGTCTACTTGGAATTTTTTTAAATCAGAGTTCTGTTTGAGCTTAAAGATAAACTCTAGGTTTCCTAGACTAAATCCTACCAAAGTAAATGAGAGTTTTGCAAGAGATTTCAGGGAGGCCTAGATTTTATTCAATTTCTTTACCTTCTACATCTCTAGGAGATAAATCTCGGCTCTGCCATCCTATTCTGCTGCATTCTCCTTTAGTGTCCCCATATGGTTATTCTTATAGATCAGTGGAACACCAAGGTGCCTTCTTCCAAAGTGACTTCCATGCTATGGAAAGCAATCATTTTCTTCCCTGGAAATATGCCTCCCAATGACCAGGTAGCCTTAATCAATTATTTAGGAAGTATTATTACCCATCAGTATGAAAATATATTTGATGCACTGCTCTATTAGGAATACACCCAGTCCACTACATAATTTATTATCAGTCTTGAATTGTAGGCTCCCGTGGCCAATGTCTGTTCTGATCTATGTCCTGAGCCCATTATCATCGCTGAACAAACAGAGGTAACTCTTAACATAACCATGAGGAAACTAGACCAGGAAGCTTTCAAGAAGACCAAAAAAGGTGTTCTGTCTCTACCTCTTTACAAATAGAAGAGTTTAAATGTGTTGATCCTTTGATCATGGCACCATAAAAATGTAGTGTTATGTGTTCCTAGGTAGGGCACTCTCAACCACAGATATTCATGAATATGAATTTGACACTATCAACAAATTTTCTTTTAACACAGTAAAAATGCATGGATGGCAGCCAGACACTGTACTTCATCTGAAACCAGCCTCTATGATTAACTATGCAGTAGAAATCTAATTATATGTTACAGTATCATGCCTATAGGATGAATAAACTGGTTGAGACCATATTCCTTCCACACGTGCAAAGTTTGGCTACACTCATTCCTTGTTTAACATTACTGGAAAAAAATGTGCTTTTTCTCCCAGAGATACACATGATTCTAGAGGCCAAATTCTACTGATTTACACACAGTGAAGTCTCACTAGGTTAAATTACTAGAATTTGATCATTTAGCATATTACAGCTTAGCACAATTCTTTTTCTATCACGCATATTACAAAAAAAAAAAAAAGATGTATTTCACTTCGGAGAAATGCAGTTGCTCTGGTGTGTAACATCAGAAGCTGTCATCAGCTTGGGAGATAGGAATAAAATCAAGAAAATTGGTGTAAGTATTCATGTAGGTCACATTCTGAAAAAAAATAATCCAACCAAATTATACTGAAGGTTTTTTTCTGCTTTTTCTCCAATCCAGTTACAAAAGGTGTTTGAAGTAATTTGCTGCACAGCACCAAAATATTTGAGAATTATTGTTAGTTTTAGGTCAGTATTAATTCTGCTTACCTTAGCTACATTTTGGTGAACCCCAAGAGCTGACGGAGCACAGGCTGCCAACCTCAATTTAAGAAAAATTCGGAATATACACAAAGAAAAAACAGATAAAGTCTAAAAAGACAAAAGAGTCAGTTTGAAGATTCGAATGTTTTGTTGTTTTAGGAGTATGATCCCTCAATTCCCAATTTCCAGCAGAAGGAAAAATTAACAAAACCAATAAAGTTTCATGAATTTTAATATAAGGTATGCTACATAAAACTGAAATCAATGTTAATATAATTTACAATACAAGGTTTATTCGTCAAATCCAAAATTGTGTGGCAATGTTTCTGCTCTTAATTCCAATAATTTATTAATATTTTATGTATAAGTATTTATATTACATTTATTCCCTGCTTGCAGCACCAGCTACCTTTAGTATGTTCAATAATTGTATTGAATTATCTTTTGAGTTCCCTAGTACCTCAACCTTTTGTATTTTAATTATTAGTTCCTGCATTTTGATGTTTAATAGGACATACCTCTGTTTCACCTCTATTTTTAGCTTTAATTTCAGGTTTAAGCTTGACATCCTCCATACTTCTTCTCCACATTTGTAGGTTTTGTGATTATCAGCAGTATTTTTGCTCAAAGTATTTTAAAATTTATTATGTAGAAAACTGCAGCTGTGTTTTATCTCCACATACACGCTACTAGCTTCATTTCTTCCACTTGATTCTCTCAAATCTATGACTAGTTTAAGAAAATCTCCCATTACTCCAAAAGCTCTCTTGACCTTTCCATATGCCTTTTCATTTCCTCAGTCATTTCACACTCGAGCTGTTCTTTCTGGAGAAGGTGGAATATACAATATTTCTGTAACTAGTTTATTCTCTGAGACCTATTCAAATTCAACCCCTAATGACACCAAAGCCTCAGGAATTGTCAGGTGGCTGCTGTTCTTCACTTGAAGAACAAGCGAATCAGTGCCAATATGAACACCTGTCATGGGAAAGAAGGAAAAAGGAAACCTTTCTCTCATGGCATGGGCTCTCCACATTGAATTGGATGGCCAATTTAAGCTGATAGAACAACAGTTTATACCCCTTTCCAGGTCCTCTGCCCCCAAGTAAAGGGGGATGAAGTAGTTTCATTCATAAGAGTAGTTGCTCATAAGGAAGGTACAGGCTTCCCATTTCACAGACTTCCTATTTCACATTTCTGCTGGCTTCATCTAATATATATCTTTCATTGTTAATAGCCCAGTTAATGTAATCTTCAAGCCATATTTAAGTTATGCCTGTAATATCCTACTTTTCTTCATATGACTAGCTCTCTCATTCTCCTACCTACTTTGTTAGACTTCTTTCCATTTTATACAGGCATTTTAACAACCTTTTATTATTGAGCTTACATTACCGTATATTAATGTCTATAAATTCCCCATTAATCTCTTACATAGCACATTTCCACCACAAAAGTACATTTTCCTGTTAGCATTTACTCTATTTTTTGTTTTCATCATCTCTATGCATACAATTGTTAGAGAGGCCATATTTGGGAGGGGTTTGGCTTTTCTTCAATAGCTTCAGCTGACTATAAGATACTACCTTATCCATCATAAGATACTCTTATGAAGGTAGAAAACAAATAAACACTTGAGTACTGGTGCACTCAGGTAATTTCTAGAAGTCTTTCCTCCCTCCACTCTATATATTAAATCAGAAAATGTCAGCAGGAATGAATATATGTATATCAATATATACATGATATAATTGCCTATTTTGATATAAAAACCTTGTAACAGTGAAGTCGTTATTTACAGTTAATTAACAACATTTTACTTGACATACTTTATCATAAAGAATACATACATATACGCTTGATAAGGAGGTTCTTTTCTAACAAATAAAAAAGTGTCAATCACAACATGAACGGTCATAAACTATAGCAAGACAGTAAGGAGAAAACCATCGTACAGTGTTTTTACTGAAATATGCCTTTCTTGGTGTTATTGTCCCCTTATATGTGTGGTTTTGTGTCTGTTTTTTTTTTTTTTTTTTTTTTTCTATTTTCCATAGCACCTGTGAAAATCCCAACTTCATTTTTTTTATTGTCCTCTCAGAAATGGGAGGTAGCCCTCTCTAAATCCTTTTGGTCAGTCCAGCACACATACACAAAAAAAATTTACTTTATTCTTTCTACTTTATGGCTTTTATTAATGTTATTTTGATAGTGACAACAATTTTGTTGGCTGAAAAATCAAATGCACGTTGTTATTAGTAGTTAATACTGATTTTTGCATTCACGTGTAAATTTACTTTGCTATTCATTGAAGCCTTGTCACTTTCATAATTTTTCTTCTACTTTAAAGCTATCATTAATTTATCATTATAATCCATTCCACAGCTTGCTTTTGTGAATGCAACTCCCTGCATGACAAAGAAATTCTATCTTTATATTCTGATTTTGTTCTTCAAAGGAATGTTAGGAAGAAAGTATCAAGTACACAAAGAAAGAAGAAAAAATATACAGAAGAAACAAAACAGAAATTCATATTTCACTATGTAATTTTGTCTCTTTCAGGATGAAATGAGTAGACAGTATGCTTTAAAGCGTTATGAATTATTATTTTATGCTCTATATAAATATTGTTTCATACTAATGAAACATCAGTATAACTGACAGAGAAGCAAAGATTTAGTATAATCTCTGATCCTGCATAGCATGTGAATATCCATCTCATCATATCCATTGGGGCTCTTTTTTGCTGTTATTGCAAAAGTTTCTATATGTCCAGACCCAAGTATTGAAGCACTTACCTCCTGTTTAGGCATTTCACTCACATTAACTCCAATGTATCATGATAGGGTCTTGTATATCCTGTTATAGATCTGTCCTTAAGTGTTTTGTAGAATAAGAGCCCTGTCTGACACATCCTTTTTGACTCATCCAACAGCAGTGTTGATGTACAATATGGCAAGCTGTGATATTACCAGAAACATGACATTTCTTGGGTTTGTGCATTTGACTCAAGTATAATCTTATATTGCAGAAGTATTGTGCATTATGTTTTCTTTGATACTTTCTACCTTAATGAAGAAGGAAAAGATCATTATCATCATCCATTCCAATATTAGATAACCTACAGCAAACAGGAAAAATCTATACCGAGTTTAGTGGAGCCATAATTTGTACCACTGTAGGGAGTTCCTGAAATAAACACTGCTGCATTAATTTCCATGTGCTAGACTATAGGTATATACCCACTCAGACACTAAGTGCCTACTTATAAGAACTCCTGAATACCACAAACACAAGCTGAAGCCAAAGGGAGCTGTGATTATGTAGAATCTATCAAAAACAGAAAAATCAGAATTTTTATTGACAAAACAGTTACAGTCAGACTCTAGCTGCTCCAGCACAAGTACGTACCACTACCCATATGTGCTATCGGTTCCTGATGCTTCTGGATTTAACTCGACTTATGTTCATAAAGAAATGGCAGCAAGAGAATATGAGGTTCCCTGTTTGGACAATAGCAAAAAGGAGCATAGCTGCATAATATCTGTTGCTATATTAAGGGGACAATATAAACTTAATATTCAGGAGCCAGGTGTTAATGAAACATAACCTAACTTCACTATAATGAAACACTGCTGTGCCAGATATATGTGTGTTCTGTCAGGCTGTTCATTTTAGCAGGCTTTGGAAAATTGCTGCTGGAGAATAAGAAAGAAATGAGCAGCTGAGCAGAACATCAATACACAGGATTTTTATGGAGATCGCTTCACATTGATCAACATTTAAAAGAGGGTTTTTTAAACAGATAAATGAAAGAAGACGGAAAAAAATAGTACATTCAAATGCTGAATACAGACTACACTGAGAAAAGTGAGAAAAATGTCCTTATACCCAGGTTACACTTGCATAACTGTCCAGGCTATTAGGCCTAATTAACAACGAGCTAACACATTCTTACTATGAGGTGGTTAGATTCAGAGTATGCTAAATGTAAAATTTGCTCCAGTGAAGCTAGAATTTAGCTAGATTTAGGTTAGTGTAAATTCACAAAGAAGACACATTTCTGTTTTGAAAAGGAACCAAGAGCTTAAGTACTCTGGGTATGCTAATTCAGAGTGCTATATTATTTTCTACTATGTTTTAATCTTAATGAAGCAAAAGAAATTGTGCATTCTTTGTGTAACGAGTCCAGTAACACCAAACATCAAATTATTCTCATGTTTGTTTGGATAAAATAATACAGTTGAAATAATGTAATTAAGCAAGGCTGGTTTATAATTCCTGGGGTTATTCTTTTTGTGTGTGTGTTCTCTCATACTGTAACATAGTATAGGGAACATTTCAAACAGCTACAGTATGAAAGACCCAGCTTATTTTAACTTCCATAGATGACTTTGGACCCCAAGAACTCATCACGTAAAGCTTGTCCAGTTGTTGCAATGAATAATTCAAACAACTCACTTCAGCCACAGTACAATGGAGCTGATTTAACACTGGTAATATTTGTAAATACTTTAATAAAACAGGCTCTTAGTGACTAAAACTTCCAGCCCTTGAGAAGCAAAACTTGCTAAATTCTTCTTGATTAACCTGACTGAAAAAAAAAAACTTCTCACCAAATCTTTTTTTTTATTTTTCCTGAGAATGTATAATCTCTGAAACATTAATAACCAGCAGGTACATTTCAAAATGCATCTTACATTAGAGCAATCAATTACTACAGACTGTAAAGAAGAAAGTTCCCACATTCTCAGAATCAAGTGTGCAGATTAGTTTCTCCTGATTTCAGTCCCAGCGGTACAACTAAATAATCTATAATACTCATTTAAATGTATGAAATGTTGTGTACACTTGCAATGCTGTTTAGGTCCTGAATGTACAAATTCTCACAGTACTAAGTTTACATGTGTGCTTCTGCTTAACTCTGAGAATTAATCACATGAATAAAATTATTTCTAAATTTTTGTATGACAGAGCTCTAATCATTTTGGAATAATGAAACATTACATAGAAATACTTCTAAGATTATAAAAGGTGGATTCAGGACTAGAAGGAAAATATAGTAAGGAGAAGACCCAAGAAGAAGCAAATACAATCCATATACTGAATTGACCACTGTTAGATGGATGGAAACCTGACAAGCTTACAGTATTTAGGAAAACAACAACAATAACAACAACAAAACAACAACCATTTCGTTGAAATGTTGCATTTTTGTCAACACAGAACAAGAAAGATGTACATCTTAATACAAAAATATTAATAACCAGAAAAATGACAGAAATTATAACAAAAAGAGGAGAGAACCATGAAAGCAGCCAATTCTTTTAGGGCTTACTGAGTGAGAAATACAATTCTGCTGGCAGTTTGTCACACACTTGTCTACAATTTTAATGTCATTTTTGGGGGGCTGATGAGTTTTTGAAAGACATCATAATCTTCCTAAATGCTTATCAGGTGATTTCTGTAATTATTATAGACCCTCTCATTGTAATAATCTGGAACTTTTTCTGGTTGATGCTCTTCCTGCCTGATCCTGCAATTCCGGACAGAGAAACAATTCCCTTTGACTTCACTGGAAATCTGCCAGAAGATTTAGCAAGAAGATCTTGCTAAAAAAAGTTCACTTAATTTATTCACTTACCGCGATTGCAGAGTTTTCATAATTTTCTCTCTAAGAACCTCTGATTAAGCAGCCAATTTCATTGTTTGTTCTTCTCCTACATGTTATCCTCTACTTTGTTGTTCATTTTCACTAGGGGAATATGATGTATTTTGCAATTTAATTTGAAAAGTGGTTATGAATCTTTCATTTTGTATTATTCAACTGTGTAAAAATAAGACTAACAGCAGAAACCATCATGGATAGTAATAGCGAACTTTTATTTTTTTAATTTTATTTTTAAAAAATGTTGAAATGTATCTTTAAAACATATGTTCTAATCTTAACTGTTGTCTGGGGACAAGTCACTTGTGAAGGTAACTGTCACCTTCAGCACTCTTCTCAGAAACCTTAAATATTTTATTTATCAGTTTTTAACCAAATATATTTTCATAACAGAGATTACAGAAACATTTCTAAAATGTAAATAACTTACCTTTTACAGGTGTAAAAAATTTACAGGTGTAAACCTTTATCAGTTCAAAAACTGACAGAGCAATAAGCCAAGTAAATGTATTAGTCCCTAATATCCTGATTTCCATTTCAGAACTGAGCAGTCCGAGCAGCAGTAAACGCGTGCTTGTATCTATATGAATTTCTCATAAGGATGACCCAGTTGATCTGGATGATACAGTCTGGATGATCTCCCTGCCCCTCCTTTCTGCTACCTTCCCCTCTCAGCATGATCGTCGCAGAGAAGTCTGGATTTATCATGTAGCCTGATCAGGCCAGCACCTGGAGTGACTCCACGGCAGGAAGGACTATGGTAAAAGGAAGCTTTTTCACTGAGGAATATGGTCTGCCTGTGTCTGTCCAGGCTGACTGCTTTCCCAGGGGCTATTGTTGCTGTCTGTTGCTTGCACCAGTGTGCCTACCTAAGGCCAGGGCTGGCGAATCTCAGACAGAAATTATTGCCTACATGAGGTCTTCTGCCCTATCTTAAAATGCTCCCCGAAATCACTTTCCTGATTTCACCTGCATCTTTTCTTCCCCCTCTGCTTTAGGAATCAAACACCACCACCCATTTGAAGCATAAGGAAATTTACTTATGTACTTGCACATTTACTTTTTTCTGTTGAACTGGCCTCAGGCTTCACCCACATGGCACTGCAGGACATTGTTGGGACATATGTAAGCAAGAAGAGGCTTCTTATCCTATATAGCACAAATATGTTCTCTCTGCCCCATTCTCATGTAAAATTACCTCTGAAATTTATATGAGGTTTGGTCATTGACCCAGACATACGCATTGTTGGGCATAGAATGTACTTATTCACAGAGGAAACCATAAGCTGACCAAACAATTGGAAGCATACAGGAGCTTAATGCAGAAGCGACTGCAAACATTCAGTATGGTCATTTTTCCCGTGCTTCAGACACTGGCTGTTCAGCCTGGAAGAATGAAGGACTCATTTTTCCTTCCCCCCCCCCCCCCGCCCCGAGAATCTCGAGAAGAAATTTCTACTTTCCCCGAGTAATATGTTAACATTTGTTTTATGCATGACTCCTATGCAACCTGCTAAACTTGGGCAATCCTACGTGGTAAATGATCTCACTCTAACATTTGTCAAGTTGCATATCCTTAGATTACGTCCTTACAAACACAACTCAGTAGAGAGAAAGTTTAACACAGTTCTACTGTAGCCATGTGTTTCTGGATGAGAAAGACAAGCAATTGTTTCCTTGCTAGTGGCACTGCACTAGGTATGGTAGCAGCTCAGTGCCATTCATTGGTGTGATGCTGCAACATCACAGCCATACAGTGCTCTGGCACAAGTTGTCTTAGACATGGATAAATTATTATTCCATACTACACAGAAGAGGGCAGGTATGGAATCTGTCCTCTTAGAAATTAGCAGAAATGTTTCAACTGAATTCTCAAAGAGAAACCCTGAAGGCAAGAATAAGACGAGGAAACTGTCTTCTCTCATACCTTAAGGATTTGCACCTAAAGAAATATGTGACAAAATGGTCAATAAACAATGATGCCCTGCTTTCTTCTTGTCTAGCAGTTTGAATATTTTTTCTGACCTTCAAGAGCATTTCAAACAAATAACCAAAGAGAGAGAATGTGGCTTAATTTCTTACAGTCATCCCTGTTTTCAAAACTATTCATCAGTTTCAGCATGTGGTCAAGAAGAGGCACTAATGGTATCTTTTCTGTACATTTATTCTTTATAACAAGCCCTTTCAGACCCAAGTAATTTTTAAGTTTGAAGCATAACATAACCTTGTTTTCTAGAAATCTTCTCTCAGTCTTTCCAACATTCCCCACCCAACGGATAGGTGGGATGCACCTCCCCTAACATTAGCCATGTGAAACTTAGGAGTGCTCTCTAAACATTATATGTAAGGTTTGTCGACAGCAAATGGAGGGAGATGGTAGCACCATAGACTGACTCATTCCACCTCGAAAGAGGTACCTAAGACAGGTGGGATGAAGTGCTGTAGAAATATCTGTGCTAGTGCATTTAAAGAAGTCCTTTCTAAATAGGTTGAGGAACATGACTGAGCTTCTGGTGACTGCTGAAGGAAACTTCCTTTTCTTCACCAGCACCTTCTAGTGAGGAGGTAACAGACTGCAACAGAATCTACCTGTGAATGGATGTCTTCTGAAGACTAAAGTGTGACCGTTATTTAACTTATGAATGTGCTGGGCTACTGTGTCTATATGGCATAATCAAGGCTTGAATACTTAACTTGTAAGGAATCATAAAAAATCAAAGTGTTGCCATGAAGTACCCAGCAGAAGGGAGTCACACTTAGATCTGGCACTAGGAGTCTGAGAAATCCTGTCAGTTTTAGGCCTCAGTTTCTACTGGCAAGAGCAATTGCACGTCTTTCTTCCAATACATGGGCACAAGTCTGCACTCTAGTACGTTCCAGCAGCACAGACTGAAAGTACATGCATCAGAAATCTGGATGCAGGTGAGCTGTGGCTCCGGCTAAGAACAAATAAATAAAAATTAAAAAAATCTACTCTTTAAATAGAGTACAAATTTAGTTGTTACACAGCCAACAATCCAGATGGTGATGTGTTCCAAGACAAAATCTGTGTTTGGCATCTGGATCCCGGTGGCAGCTGACTTTCTTTTCTGTTCTGAATCATCCCAATTCCGTTGTGAAGTGAGAGATCGCGTTGAGCTTCTGCCACAGCGCTCTGAAAATCAGGATCCCGGCGATGCATGCAGCGTTTGCGTCCCAACGCGGCCTGTCAGAGCCATACCACCGGCACGGCTGAACACCCGTTTCTTTGATGCCCTCAATTAAATTCCTCCCCATCCCTCGCGGTGAAGGCGTGCTGATTATACGGTGAAATATGTTGTCATATGCACCCTGCTGGATGCTACTTTTGGACGGACCACCGTCATCCTGGCTGTGAAACTCTGCAAGCGCCGAGCGGCGCGGCAGCGTAAGGGAGACAAGGGGGGGAGCCTGAGAGGTTTTTAAGCGGGGGTAACAAATAAATAAATAAAAATAATCCGAAGCGAACCAAAAAAGCCACCCAGCAGCCGAGGCGAAGGGGAGGAGCCGAGCTAGGGGCTTGGCTCTCCCCTGGGCTGTGCTTGGCAGCGCGGCAGCGCTTCGCCAAGTGCCAGCCGGCTCCGGGGGCTGCTCGGCCGCGGGACCACGGCTGCTGCGGACCCCCTGCCGCCGGGCGGGGCCGGGCGGGGCGAGGCGGGGCCGGGCCGGGCCGTGCTGGGCCGGGCAGGGGAGGGCCGGGCAGGGCCGTCCCGGCGGCGGGGCAGTGAGGGGGCGCCGCGGGGCAGGTGAGGGCCGGCGCCGCGCCCCGCGGCGGAGCCGGAGAGCGGCGGCTCCGTCTAGGCGCTTCCGGGCGCGGCGGGGAAGGAGGAGGGGTGGGGTGGGTGGAGGGAGGGAGGGAGGGAGGGAGGTCGCCTTTTTTAGGAGGGAGACCCTCCTTCGCGGCCGCCTGCCCGCCCGCTCGCAGCCATGGCTTTGAAGGAGGCGGGCGGCAGCATCCTGCCCATCAGCGACATGGTGTCGGGGCCGTCGGGCTCGCCGTTCCCCGAGGTGGTGGAGCTGAACGTGGGGGGCCAGGTGTACGTGACGAGGCACTCCACGCTGCTCAGCGTCCCGGACAGCACGCTGGCCACCATGTTCTCGCCCTGCCGGGGCGGCCCGGCGGCGGCCCGCCAGCTGCCCAGGGACAGCCGGGCGCGCTTCTTCATCGACCGCGACGGCTTCCTCTTCAGGTACGTGCTGGATTACCTGCGGGACAAGCAGCTGGCGCTGCCCGAGCACTTCCCCGAGAAGGAGCGGCTCTTGCGGGAGGCCGAGTACTTCCAGCTGGGCGACCTGGTGAAGCTGCTGTCGCCCAAGGTCACCAAGCAGAGCTCGCTCAACGACGAGGGCTGCCAGAGCGACCTGGAGGACAGCAACTCACAGGGCAGCAGCGACCGGCTGCAGCGGGCGGCGCTGGACAAGCGCTCGGGCTTCCTCACCGTGGGCTACCGCGGCTCCTACACCACGGTGCGGGACAACCAGGCGGACGCCAAGTTCCGCCGCGTCGCCCGCATCATGGTGTGCGGCAGGATCGCCCTGGCCAAGGAGGTCTTCGGCGAGACCCTCAACGAGAGCCGGGACCCCGACCGCCCCCCCGAGAAGTATACCTCCCGCTTCTACCTCAAGTTCACCTACCTGGAGCAAGCCTTCGACCGGCTCTCCGAGGCGGGCTTCCATATGGTGGCTTGCAACTCCACCGGCACCGCCGCCTTCATCAACCAGTACAGGGACGACAAGATCTGGAGCAGCTACACCGAGTACATCTTCTTCAGTAAGTGCTGCCCCCGGGGGGGTGCGCGGCGGCGTCCGGCGTCCGCTTAAATCTGCGTCCCCACTCCCCTGAATAAAAAACAAAAGCACCTTGCTGCCCCCCCACCCCCTAAAAAATACTCTAAAAACGCCATGCTGTCCCGCAGCAACGTGTAGCTGGGGGAAAAATGGGGCTGCAACCCCTCTTTAAGCATTGTCACCCCCACAGTACTTTGTCTAGGGGGAGAGCCCGGGGCTGCCTGATGTCTCCGGAGTCCAGATGGGAGCGGTTCCCCCCCCCCCCCCCCCCCCCCGACACAGTTGGAGAAATCGGGGCTGTTCGCACCTTTTGGAGGCGAATGTGCCCTGGGAAGGAGCAGCCCCCCTGCCCAGTGTCGGGGTCTCCCCGCAGGACATCGTGGCAGGTCCCAGTGCTGGCTGCGCTGCTCCATGGTGCGGGGACTGCGCTGCTGGAGCAGGGAGAGAGGAAGGGTTTTTAATATTTCATTACTACATTGCCTTCAGCTCTTGTTAGCTGCGGAGTAAGCACTCTGCTGGCAGCGGGCGCGCTCCTGGTGAGGGCAGCAACGGCAGAGCCATGTCCCAGGGGAGCAAGAAGGAGCCTGGCTCCAAGGGAGGAAAAAACCCAAATGTATACACAAAAACTCCGTGGTGTGTACACAGCTCTTAAGTAACTCTGCTTGTCGGCTCTGCGTAGCCTTAAAGGTTGCGGGTCACTCGCAAATAGGGGAATCAAGCGATGGAGAATGCAGGGTTTCTGTCTTGCAAAGTACTCAGCCCTCTGTAGGGCAGGGATTTGGACTGCTGAAACAGCAGCTGGATGGAAAACACCAGCCCTTGGCAGAGATCTGTCTCTGAAAGGCAGAGGTTAGCCTTAAACCTTACTGGTGTGTTTGGGAAGGGAGCCCTGCTGTTCTCCATCCCCTGCCTTGTTCCTTCTACCTTTGTGTGGTCTCCTGCTGCCTGAGGGCAGGAGGAGCGCTTTTGTTGAGCATCCATCTGCCCCTGGGTGGGATACACAACCCCAAACCCCACCAGGAGTGGGGCTAAACAGAAGCAACCTGTTCTGTGTGCAAAACCGGACCTGTGCACAGGATTTAATAGAGGAGGGAGATGTGAATGGCTTTCTATTGGGAGGAGAAGGTCATTCAATAGTTCACGTTGCTCTATGTTATATAGGTGGTGACCACCCTTTGGTGAACAAACTTCAGTTCTTCAGTCTTCAAAACTATGTTAAAACAGCTTTTGAAGATTCATTATGTAACCCATCAAGCTGATCATGTCTGATTAGGAGATGTGAAAACTGAGTTGTTGGAGGAGCTTTACTTTCTTCTGGGTGGACTTAATCATGTAAAATATGTGTTAATTAATTTTTCTTTCTGAAAAAAAGGGATGTACTAATTTTCAAAATAGTAGAAATTCCTTACTGTTGTTATCAAGACTATGAAATAGCCTGTTCTGTTTGCTCAGACATAGATTTTTTATGTGCCTAATTGTTTGTGTGCATTTGTGATGCTTACAATGTTTTGGATTCTTTTGCATGTGTTATGATGAGGTTGCTGTACAGAACAGTGCTCTAATTCAGATCAGCATTCCAAATTAATCCCCGGTGTAATGCCACTGATTTATGTGGAATCATGCCAGGGATGAATTGGATGTTGTACACCACGATTTCTTTTTTGGCTTCCAGCTTACCGTGTTATAACAAGTAAAACAGGTAGTTAATTACTTAATTTGGTAAATGAAAACTTCAGTTTTTGCCTAATGTTATTATTTTTCTCTAATCCTGGGTGCAAACAATGGCTGAGCTAAAGTAGGCTTAAAAGAAGGGGAACACATTTTAATTTTTGTAGCCTAGTTTGACAACCTTTGCTTAATGTAACTTTATAAATTTCTGTATGATTATGTGATAGACTCTTCCAAAATGTAGCAATGTTGAGATAACTTAAAAAATAAACAAACAAACAAAAAAGAAAAACAACATCCAAATGGGAAGAGAAGCAGGCAGAGCATAATGTCTGAAGTAATGCCTTAGGGATTATTTTTCTTTTTAACTGACTAAATGTCTAGTTGATGGAGTCTCTGATAAAACAATGCTTTATAATGGAGGGCTCTGGATGGATTGGGTGCTTTCTGTAGTTTCTGACTCCTGCATAAGAATCCATTGAAGGCACAGCAAACCTTGAAAGCCTGCCCTGCTGCTGTATACCGGGGGGAGAAGACTGGTCAAGGTTACTGACTGTGGTCTCTCCAAGACCGTTTGCCAGGACCGTATTTGTTTATTCACTTACATAAACACAGCTTTGTACACATCATGAACACCTGTGACCAGCAGCTATATTAGTTATTGGTTTGTAATTCTATAGCAGCCACACAGTTTTCTCTCCAACTGTTTCTCCCGAGGACTTGTGGACAATTCTGAAAGTGTGGAAAAATACATGAGGATATACACATTCTAGCCATTGCCTTAGATCAGGACAAGCTGAATGAGTTTCTTCCCGAGCTACTAAGGAACATTTGAAGGCCAAAGGTGGCCTTTAATCTCTGCTTTGGGAAATGGATTTCAGGTCTGTTTCTAGTGTATCTCTATCTTCTGTATTTTGAATTGAAAAGACCATCTCACTTTTTAAGAAAATAATTTCCACTTTCTGAAATGTTGTGACAGATGAAATTCACTTTGGGTACTAAACATAATTTAGTTAGTTTTTAGATTGCATAGTATCCATGGATGGATTATTTGATTCAATTCTGACTCAAGAACCAGGGATTGTTTGAGATGATGCTTTAGACTTTGGCAACATGTCCTGACGCATAGAGAGACAGGCTTCCTTAGTGTGCATAATTCTTCTTTTTTTTTTTTAAAAAAAAAAAAAAGAGAAAAGATTTACTTGCCTCCAGTGGTGTGCAAGCTATCACCTATGCAGTGACTGCTTCATTTGTCTCCACAATTACTACATATTGATGGCTCAGTTCTGGAAAGTGCTCAACAGATCTGTTCCATGTATCTATTACAAACTCTGTCTCCTAATGGCCTATAAAATTGGTAGCTTTTAATGTGGTATTGAAAGGGCTCTACTAGAGTGCATCACTTTTCCTTTTTTTTCTCCCCAGTAGCTCAGCTCTGAGCTATACTTGCTCAGAGCCTGAAGACTAACTAGGGCTATTGAAGCTTACAGACCTTAACCCATGGGAGAGTGATTTGGTTCTGTTAACACAGTATGAAACGCATCTGCAGTTTGGGAAAGAGGCTCAAGCTCTTTTGCTGCGTTAGTTTCAGGCCATCACGTGGACCACTGTTTTAGTTAATTACCTGTTGGTGTGCATAGGAGATAGCCCTCACAGAAGTTCCATCTCGATGGAGATGGGAGACCAGAAGCAAGGAGACCATACTTCACATGGCTGCAGACAACTTAGCAAACCCTGTTAGCAGGTCTCTTTGTAACGATTTTGTGTAATTTACATTTTTAAGCTTTTGCCTTTCTTTTGTGGTTCACTGTATCTCTTGGTGCTATTGTGTAATGTAGAATTGCCTGTGCACGCTATTACTATATTTTTTTCTTCTGTAGAATCTAATTGGTCTTAATGGATTTTACATTTAACATCTGCTACACAATCTGACTTATGGGTGTTGAGAGCGTCATGCTCAACTGGAAGCTATCCACTCTGAATTGACATGCATACTGTAAGAAGAAGACAGTAATATTTCATGAAAAAACTGTCGTATTCTGTTTCAATGTCCCTGTTTCACGTGACGTTTTGTTTCCGTGTCTTTTATTTTTATTCATAACAGGTGATGTTTGCATGAATTTATGGCACTTATTTTCCGCTCGGTCATAGTATGCAGAGATTACACTGGTGTATCTGGAAATTTTTGTAAACAAGTGTTAATAATTTCATAATCAGTAGTGGAATAATCTGTTGGAAACAATGAAAAAAAAGAAAAAGAAAACCACTCCCACCTCAAAAACAAACAAGTAAACAAAATACCACACCACCACCTCATTGTTTATATCTTTGTAATACAGAGGAGAAGAAAACAGGAGGTGATGATTGAAACATGGAGAAAAAACATAGGTAAAATAGTTTGAGATGTTAATTGTTCTGTAAATGCCAAATCGAGTTCAACATCCGACTGGGATAGCTAGGGGGCGGTGTGTTGGCAGGTAACCCTAAACTGCTCTGAGGGAGCAGTGTCAGGAGATCCATCTTGTGGGTGGTTTCTGTGGCAATGCCAAGCTGCTCTTCATCCATCACTATTTGGTAGTGTTTTTGCTACATGGAGTGTGTCTTTGATACTTTTTTTAACCTCCCTTTTTATGTATGGAATGAATACCTGGAACTTGCTAGGCTTGGAAAAGAAAGGAGACTAAACCAAAAGTAAAATAAGGATATTGCTTCTCTGTGGAACGTGAAGGTGGGCTATTTTTTCTGAGCCTGAATCAGTGTCTCAAAGATTTGAGTGGAAATTGTTGGTGTATTTAATTCATCACGTCTCCCTGCATCACAAGTGTGATGTAGGAAAGCTTTAGATTTCTGACAGTATCAGAATCTAGGAATGTTGGTCCTGGTAGGACTATTGCATGATGCTTTTTAGAACTTAGTGACTTTGTAAGTTGTCCTGTGACTTCGGAGAATTGACATACAACTTCAGGATATTCTGCTTATTAGTCCAGTTAACTCTAATATTGTTTAAAAATATATAAATAATAGTATGCTTTATCTTGTCATCTTCCAAAATGTATGCCCCTGAACTTAAAAGGATGAATCAAAGCATACAGTCATAAATTACTATTATGAGAATATTTTCCTTATGCCACCATTTGACATAGTGAAATAATCCAGACTACTGAAATTGATATTCTAATTTCAGTCATCATTTCAATCTACAGACTCAATTTCAGGGACTGATTTTTTTAAGATATGAAATTAAAAAGGAATTGGAACAAATTCTGGTTTTCAATAAATAATGAAAACCAGAGTTTCTCTACAGCTAGTGCGTAAAGACACTGCACTAAAAATGATACCGGGAACCTTTTGATTTTCTTAAATTCAAATAGAAGTATGCAAGACTCAATACAATGATTTGTGATTGAGCTTTAATCATTATATCTACATTCTGCTCTTACTAAAATAAAGTTAAATTTTTAAGTACTGTATAACCGCTTTAATGTTTGGAGCTGAGGATTGGGACTGTTGCACAGTATTTTAAAAGTAAAATTGGGGATTGTCAGAGGAAACATCTGTCCTGGTATTATATACTAGGATCACTACTAGATGAGTAACAGATTCCTTGATACAAGCAGCTATTATTTCTGGTATTTGGAAATGGAAATACACTAGTTTTGATAACTATTCCAGACTTATACTTCTTATGCATTGGTTGGGAATGAAGTTACAATGTTGGAGAAGCTGACTTTGCTGGTTCTCTAATATTTTGCAGGAAAACTGCTTCTTGGTGTCAGATCACTTCATGCATTTTCAAGGATTTATGACAGTGGTTGCAGGGAAATGTTTACATTTTGACAGTGGAATGAGCAAATCATATCTTATTTTTTTCTTTATTGTCAACATGAATTTCTAGTTACCTACTGTTCAAGCACAGAATTTGTGTACAAAAGTTTTTCATAGTATACTGTTCCAACATCATGATTTAAAATTAAAACATTACTGCTAATAAAATATATTTTGAAACGTATTTGCTTTCACAGTGTGATATGGCTGGTAATTTCACTGCTGCTTTTCTCCTTTGCAGCAAATACGGAATTCATTATGCTGTGATGAGAATTTGTGTGGTGTGCAAAAATTCACTGAGCGCTGCACAAAGAGAGAGCTCAACAATACTCACGTTATCCTCTTTCTGCCACAGTTCTGCGTTTAAACATATTTCCCCAGAAATGAAAAGCCTGTCAGCCAGCTCCCAAAGATAAAATGCTACGGGCGTGAGGAAAGACTGAAGTGGTTTCCACTAACCTAAGCCTAAGAAGGGCACTCTTTGTGGCCCAGCTGAACATCAGCATGATCTGAACAAACCATCCAGAAATAATCAGTCACATTTTGGTGTGTTATCAGCTTAAGGGTGAGGTCTTTGCTGAGGCAGGTATCTAGGACAAAGAAGGAAAGTATGGAAGGTGGTATGCATCCGTTTCACTCCTGTGGGGTGACCAGGACCAGCGTGGTGCCTGGTACAGCCCCCAGCCAGCATTGCTCTGTTCTCTCAGCAGCTAGGCACATCCTGGGTGTCTCTGCAGAAGTGAATAGCATGGCCCTGCTCTGGTCTTCCCTCTCATTTTCTATCTCTACTTTTGGATTACTCTACTGCCAGAGTCATGTAAGAAGTCTATTACAGAGTTGAGTTGACCAAGGTCATATTTACAGGGTTTTTCTACAGTACAGGCTGATTATTTGGTTGGAGGTTGTTTGGCTTGATATAATTGTTGAGGAAAGCTGGAGTCACTATACCAGATAACATCTTAACTTGGCAAGCAGATACTGATATTTTTGTATCTGAGGATGCCTATTTCATTTCTCATCGCTAGACTTTTCTTACTTAAAGTGGCAGGAATAGTAATGGCACTCTCAAATGATGGCTCTTAAATTGAGCCACAAGTCCAATGGAAAATCCTGTAAAAAAATTACCTGGGAAAACTTCATTTTTCTTTAGCAAATCAAATGCTTCATGATGGATTTCCTGGGGAGGTTGTTCACTCTAGCTTGATAAAACTGCATGTTCTTTTTGAGAAGAGGTAATTTATATTCTAATTAAAGTTCATATATTAACTAAATGTTAGGAGAAGAAAGTGCTAGGTCTGAAATGAAATTATCATTCTCAGTAGAGCTTAAGTACGTCTCTTTAAATATTTTGCATTACTTCTATTTTTTTATTTTTAAATCAGTAATGACCTTTGTATATTTAGCTTTTGCCTCATACACATTAAGGATTGTTCAGTGTTTTTTAAATTTTTTTAACCTAAATGGGATTAATCATACAAATAGTGTGTGAAACTCACACTCAAGCCCCATTCACAGCTGCGAGATAGACCTTCACTGGGACTGAAGCACCAAATAGTCTTGCACTAGTCTTTTACATCAAAGTGAAATTCAAATTACATGAGTAATTATTTAGTGTCATAATTGTTTCTAGTACACAAAATCCTGGCAGGAGGCAAGCAGTGATGATTTATAATTTTCATGGCACTTGTAAAAGAATTGAATGCAACCATTCAATTTTGGTTGCGTTTTATCACAATGTGGTAACAAAACTTTGTTACGTTTTGATAGTTTAGTTTCAGAAGACGTTTAAATGAAAGGGTGCATCTAGCTGCAAGGTGCCACTCCACTTATGTAAACACATCTCTAAATATTTTCAGGACTTCACCACACATGTAAATATCACAGTGGTGTCAATGAATGTTTCCCGTTTTTAGTGAAAAGATGAATACAATGGTTTAAAAATGTTTAAGCAAGTATTATTTCATATTTATGGTATGACTTCTATCTTGTCTTTCCAAGGTTGGGAGCAACGTATTTACCCATTCTTTACCCTATGGGTGCCAGCCAGGCCATAAACAGTGGGAGGACTGCTCTCAGTGATTCATTCATCGCCATTTCTCCTGGTCAAAATTCAGTTGTTCCCTTTCTCATTGTTCTCATATTCCTGAACTCTGTTGCAGGGGCTTTGAGCAAAGGAGGCGCAGAGACAGGAGCCACTGCCTCGGGGGATTGCCTCCGCCTCCAGGCGGCTTCTGCTGCCTCTGAGCTATGTGTGCTTGTCAGGTTTACTTTGTAGTGCTTGTGTACACTGTGCCTGACTTCTTTTCTGTTTCAATGATATGCACTTAGTGAATAAGGAAAACCATAATGGATTATAGAATAAAAAAGTAATAGAAATTCCTTTTGAAGGGGATTCGACAACACTTTTACAACACTATGAATAACAGTCCGGAGACAAACAACTCAATCCAAAGTGCAAGTACATGCAGCAAGAGTAACTAATGCATAGAAGTAGATATGCTGCATGTTTCCTTTGGGGGAGAAAGAGAGGGATGAAAAACTAAAGAGAAATCAACACCGTCATTATTTTTTATTAATGAAATTAAATATTCCAGCTTTTTATTTAGCATGCATTCAGTCTTACTGTACATAATATATAGAGATGTTCTCTTTGCATTAGCACAAAGATGTGATTCAGAAATGAAATCAGGCAGTGTATTTTATTTATTTGTTAAAACCTTCAGATGTGTTTTGTATCTTTTCTTCTTCATCCTTACTGGGATTTACTCTTTAGTGGTATTAACAAACACTCCCAGAGAGAGAGGAGTTGGTGCTCAGGGACTCTTGTCACATTTTGTTGTAAACAGACTTCTGCAACTTAGGATAATAGTGAAATTGTTGTGTATATACATTTTTGAACATGGATGTTCATAGGTTCTTTCAAGGTTTATAACTATGTAAGTGTATTCTGTGGAAGTTATTAAAGTATGTTATCATTCCAGAGGCTTTTAACCAGTAAATATTTTGTATAGCTCTTGGATATCTGTGAAGCTTTTTAAATTTGTTAAATAATAAGAAGAAATTCATGTCTAAATTCTAATGCAAGCATGTCTATATGCATAGGTATGTGTATCATGTATACATACATGGTTAATGATACTCAGAGGTATATAATCTGGCAACATTGTTCATGATTCAAAGGTTTTTCCCCAGCAGAGTTAGCAAGCTCCTTTCTTTATTCAGATTACTAATGAAATACCCATGTCTATCCTATCTGATGGTCGCAGTTTAAGGTACAAAAAGAATTAAAGTGGACATACGCAGTATGATTTTAAATGCTCAAACACAAGGTATTCTTGTCCTTTTGCACAAATAAGCAATTTCCCAGAATAAATGAACTTATTAAGAGGAAGAATTTTCTTTTGGAAGATCAGTTCACTTTTCCTTGTCTTGATTTCATTTACCTACTTGATGATGACAACCTGTATATGAAAAAACAACCATAAGTGGGCTCAGTGGATACTATGTCACCTAGTAAAAGTAGAATTTATTTTTTTTTAATTCTCCCCTGTCCTGGAGAGATGTAAGAGTCTCTAGGGCTGATTTTCAGTTTCTGTTTGACGTAAGTATATCCAGAGGATGTTTATTAAACATTTTCCACCTTTGTCTGTTTGCTGCTTATTTCCATACTTGCTTCTCATCTCAGACTTGCTCATCTTTTTTTCTATTTGTCTTTTTCTCTCCTCCCCCTGTGCTTTGCATTTTTCCTTCATCTTTCTGTTCAGCTAATTGCCTCAATTCCACCACTTGCTCCAGAACTGAGGATCTAAAGCTTGCATGTAATTTTCTTACCCTGCTCAGACTAGGCTGGATACAAGTCACATCAAGATGAAAGTTTGGTAGTGGTATGCACTGGACCATGTACTTAAACTATTATGCCTTATTGACAGGACATGCAAGTTTGGTTTTGTTTTCCAAATATATCTGGTTTCAGTGAAAAAACATGAGCTCAGCTAAAGATTTTGAAAGTTTAGATTCACAGTATTTCTAATATCAAAATGCCAAAGAGAAATCTACTTATTCCTTCCTAACTGTGTTCCATAATAGCTGAATTAGAGCATGAATGTAACTTGGAGAGTCTGTGAAGTATATGCATTATTTGACCCTTTATAAGTATAATAAAAAAGGGGTGGTGCCAATATTTGTATATAGTGAAATATATTTTAAGGATGACTGATCTTAAAGAGGTCCAGAATTGCATATATATACCCATTATAGAAATAAATAAAAAGCTATGATGTAGTTTTTTTCAATATGTTTTCATAACTTAAAAACAGTTTATTATAACAAGATGTTTTTGTTTTTTTTTTCCTGCCTATTAATCAAATCTCCACTAAAACCACCATACCAGCAAAACTTCCAGAGTAATGATAAATATCTATTATGTGTAAGTAGAAGTATTCTGTAATGCTTGTGGTCTTTAATCCAAGGTTCTTTTGTTCTCATTGGAATTCACGAATACTAAATAATATGAAAACAAACTACAAAAGTGTTAGAAGGCAGATAAAGTAAGTCTGGAAAATTTATCAGGGTTGTCTTTTTCCACTGTATTGTCTACGCATTAAAGCTAAACAACATTTTCTGCTAGTCTTTCTTAATAAAGACAGTTTCTTTCCCTTTTTCTTAAGTCACCCATTTATAGCCAGTAACCTCTCAGTATTGTTGTTTGCAGACAGCTGTTACTATTTCTGTTGTTAATGCCTACTGTGGCTTTTTAGTTGATCTGAAACAAAGTGGAGGCATGGTTACTCTTGCCTTTTCACCTATTTTTGTCTCTTTCCAGTGCTTAGGAATAAAAATATCACTCATTTCATCCTTCTAAAAATAACTGCATGCAATCTTGTAAGAGTGTGATCAATATTACTGAAGCTACTTGGACTTCAGGAAAAAATATCAAAACAATTCAGCTATATATGATGCAAGATAGAATAGGATAGTTGTTTAAGTAAGGTTGGATCTGTCCTCTTGTATCCAAATTTTTGGCGTTAAACCCCCCACCTTCCTTTTTCAGTGGCATCCATTCTCAGAACCAGTTCTTGAGAGCAGGAACTGTCAGTATCTGTGTATGTGCATATGCCTTATCATATTAAAACAATAACAAAAAATGTGAAAGGAATATAACTATGAACACTAATTTGTAATCCCGCTTGCAATTTTTACTTTCCTAATACCTGTAGAGTTTAATTTTCTATGTTAGCAATTCCTTAATAAACTACACATAGCTGCTACCTGTTTCAGTTTTGCCATAACTCAAACATCAATTTCTGACCATCTTCTTTTTTCACATGAAATCTTTTCATGCTGTCAGTTTGTCTCAGGGGATATAATAAATGAATATAGCATTTCTAAATGTTATAGACAAAGATAGACAAAATGTATATCCTTAAGCTATCATCCCCCCCTCCAAAAATTGAGAATAAAAGCTAACAATATCTGTAAGCTTTAGAATAATGCTGTAACTCCATAAGATAAAAGATACAAACTTTTCAGAAATTTATGGGTTATTTAGTATGTGACATTTTGAGTACTGATTGAATTTTTGTTTTTTCCCATAACCTGCCAAGATTATATATATTCATATAATCATTAGCCATCAGCCTGGCCTCCAGTCATAACAACACTCACATTTTCACTTGCACCCTTTCATTACTTGTATTTTCCACCTGCAATGGAAGTAGTTTGGTGTCTAAATTGGTGAAATTATGCCCCTAAATAACTGCATCTGTGATCACATTTAATTACAGGAAGAAGAAGGCACTTGCTGTAGAAGAGATTAGGGTAAATGCTGCCTGTCTAATCACATCCCTGGTGGCTGAGCTCTGGCAGTGCTTTATTCCTAAATCCTCTTGCTGTGGAGGTGACAAATAAAGCCTGTGTGGTCTGTGCAAGTACATGTTTGGGTCTATTCAGAGGCTTTAGTTTTTTAGTCTGAGGGATGTGACATACTAGGGGCGAGCTGGATGTGGGTCCCTGCTGCCAAAAATATGTGGGGGCCTCTCAGTGTCTTTGGCTAGGTGGGCTGAGCAGGGGTGTAGGCCTGGGGCCCAGGGCTGGGCTCTGGGGAGCTGAAGTCTGTCCTTGCTGTGGCCTTGCTGGGGGTCCTGGGCCTGATATGGGATCCTGGCCTGTGAAGGAGTCCCACGTTGGTGGCCAGGGTCCTTAAAGCCAGGCCTGGCAGCAATGGGTGGAAGGAATTTGCAATTGCCTGCTTTCTGGGACTACAAGCAGAGAAGCCGAGAGCTGTGTCCTCCGAGCACTTGTGGCAGGCCACCATCACGGGATTGCTTCAGAGCCTTGAAATCCCAGGGCAGTGATTCATGGCTTTTTTTTTTCTTCCTTCCTCCATGCAATTTCATGAACTTCTTATGACACAAAATACATGAGAAATAACTCCTTGAGTTATTATTATACATGAAAAGCAAGGGTTTCTGGTCAAAGACACCAGGAAGGCAAGAGTTATACCTAGCAAATGTTTATTCAGTGATGAAGCACGTTATTTGAGTTTCTTCAATGGTGCTGCTGAAATGGTGTAAATTTAATAGTAATCTTCAATTTACTAAGGTTGATCCAAAGATCCAAATATTCTTTACATTTGGGTACAAAACATGGAGTAGGAAAAAAAAAAAGCTTGTGTTATAAGCAATAGGTAACCTGGAAACAAAACACCTAGGAAAAAAAAAATTTGCTTTTTAGACTTATGTAAAAGCGCTTGATTTTTAATTAGTATTGACAAAGTGACTGCATGCAAGCCTATCTGTGTTGTAACACTTAAGATGCATGAAATGTTTAAAGGAGCTTGGGGGGTTGCTTAGCTGCATTTTCTGAAAACAGTAAAAATACTCTGAAGTTTGAGAAGATGCACTTTTTTAATCTTTAATACATCTGTTTGGAAACAGTTATCTTCTTTTAATCAATAGTGAGGCTACTAGCAAAAGCAGATATCCTTTTTAATGAACCATATAATTAATCACATTTGAGAATAGCATGAGCCTAAAATTGAGCTCCAAATCAATGCATATAGTCTTGAATGTATTTTCAGAAAATTCAGAAAAGTTCAGGGAGAATTTCCATCTGCACTTTGAGTACCAGTCAAACAGTGGGAATAGGAGAACTGAAGTTTATGTTGCTGGTTTGGAAAACTTGGTGGTTCTTACCTTCATGACTGGCAATAAACCGTACTTGTTTGACGACTACTTTATCCTGTGGTTATATTAGAGGTTTAGCAATACAGAAATCGACATTTTTACCAAAATTCACCTTTTTTTTTTTTAAAAAAAAAAATTTCTATTAGTGTTTACCTCTCAGTCATTATTATTGCTCAATTAAATGAGTTTGTAACAGCGTTACTACTGTACAACAGCAATAGTGGTAAAAGCTATTTACTGTATTATCAAGTAGCTGTATAGCAAAGCTATTGCAAGTTACTGGGTAATTACTGGTTGTTCAGAATGGGTTGCCATAATTTCTGTCCAGGAAGGTGTGTGGTGTTAGACTATGGATCAGTAAATTAAGACTATTTCATATTACTTGTAGCAGCTGTGTAACACTCAGCTTTAGAGCTTCTTAATAGACTTAGAAGTTCCTTGATAGAAGGAAAAAGCCTCTTGCATTAAGGCATTCAGGCATTGGAATAGGCTGTGCCATGATGCTGTGTATGTTGGGCATCCTTGGAGGTTTTCAAGACTCAACAGGATCAAGTTCTGCTAACCTGGTTTGGCCTCATAGATGCCAGACCTTTTTTTTTGCTTTGAGTTTTGAGCAGAATGTTGGATTAGAGATCGCCTCAATTACCCTGTGATTCTGTGCTAGGTGTTTTAACTTAGTATTGGAACTGCTGCAGGTAAATGAAGTAGATTATAGAGAGCTTTAAATTCTGATCGCTCCAAATGTCACGAGGTTCAAAACCTGAACTTAACGTTATCATTTTACTTACTTTTTTGTATCTTACATCTAGTCTGAACTGAAACAAATACTCCAGGAAAATGTTTTTTTACAGGACTTTCTGGCTTAAATTCAGAACCGTAGAATGTTGAACAGGCCACAAATAAGAAAGTACTTTACACAAATTTTACAAAATTAATGTTGGATGTTACTATGGTGGTTGATCAACTTTTGCTTGAAGAAAGACATGTAAAAAAAAATATAGTAAACCACTACTCTTTAAATCTCTAACCACTTTCATTGTCATTCTTGAGACATAGATACCTCCTATAAAATTTAAATATGACAGATCACCTTGGATTTCTTTGGGATTTTCCTCATTTTTATATTTTTGATTGGTGTTTGGTTTCTTTAGTATGACATATTTTTGCTTGAGCTCTTCAGCCTCTGTATTTTTCCCCAGCACAGCTTGAGTCAATTTACATAGTAACTGAAAATATGCTGAGCAGAATTTTTTTGGTAGCTTGGAAAATTTAAGAAACAAATCATAAAGCAAACATGAACTATGCTGAATTACTTTTTAGTGGTTCTCATGGATTTATATTAATCTATCTGTAAGTACTGATTCATTAATTCATACCTTCTTCATAAGATATGCCTGATCTATAGTGGATTTCTAAAGCTATCCAAGGCCTAATAGGGAAGTGTCAGAAACCTCATTGGGGGAATATCTGTTTTGATTTTGTAGTGTTGTATTTGTGATTTTGTATTCCAGTGGCTAGAAAGTCTTTTTTTTATCATTATGTCTGATTTACTACCACGAAAATCTATCAAATTGTGAAGGAAAAAGGAGACGAGTTAGAACTTTTTCCCTTTTATTGATGTTTAAAGGCTTCATGTCCACCATATGTTCCATTGTGGTGCATCTTCAATAAAATGCTAAGATGCTACCAAGAAAATGTTGTCATGTTACATTTTTTTGCCTTACAAGTTATAAATGTTTAAATGTGTGTTTAAATGAGTTTAAATGTGTGTATTTTTAAGTTGTTTTTAATTATCCAAATAATTAATGCAAAAGGAAAAAGTCTTGATTGTGTACAGTCTATGACAAAAAAAGAAATTTATTATGGGTTTCTCCTGCTGTTATTTCATCTTCTGTAGTATACCTAGAAGAAACTGCTAGACATTCAAAACGATGAGCTCCATTTTCTTCTTTCCATAAGCAAAGAACTAACTTCTGTCCAGGATAGGACAATTCTACGCATAGACCAGTTGTTCACGATAGCAGAGAGGGAAGGAAGGGTTCCTGAGGAAGAGCAGCCACGAGGTTTTGGTAGATCCTTTCTGTGCCTAAGTTGGTGTTATGTCATAGATGCAGTGAGCCGTGGAGTTTAACCCCTCAGTGATTTGCATGGGCCGGCCTCCTCATTTCAGGACTTTTTAGGCTCATCTCCAGAGTTTAATTGATCTCACAACTCTGCTTATGTCTGTCATCCTTTCTTCCTGGAGGAAGAAAACGCGGAGGGACAGATAATTGCTTTTTATTTTAAAAATAAAAGCCTTTCATTTATGCATGATCATGTGAATGAGGAGCTTAGTGTCTGTTGGTGCTATGACCTCTTTTCAGTACTCTCTTTCTACCTTTATTTGGATATTACCATTGGAACTACAGTAACAAATTATCAACGCAGTATTTCCAAATATTTCTTAAATCTGATGTGTCATAACCTTAAATCTATATATCTTATATTGTATCTATATTTATCTATAAATGTTTAAAGAAAAGGCATTAGCTAGATGTGATACCCTGGCTTAGTACTCTGAGTCATATTGTGGTGGTTTGGGAGGAATATAAATAAAGTACTTTATGAAATGTATTTTCCTTATAAAATTATTGACAGGAGTTAAATTCTTGGCAAGATACTTTGCTTCTTTTCTTTTTATTAACATTTAAGAAGTAGATAGCTGCACCAGTATGTTTCAGGATGTTATTGCCATATCTCATATGTCTGTTATTTTTTCATACATTCTTAAATAGTCAAACAAATATCTCATTGATCCTTGGTGATTATTAGAATGTTTAGTGTTGAAATAATTTGTTTTACCATGTGACTCATAACACAAAGGAATTCCTAATTGATTTTGCATAAACTAAGAACTATTTGTTTCATCTTGGGTGAAAGCTTCTTGAGGTCGTTGCATTTAGTTCAGTTTATATTTATATGTAAATTGTATCAAAATACAATTATTGATTTTAACAATCATTGTATGTAATGGTAAATTCTACATCAAATAAATAAGAATTATCAACTATAGAAGATTATGCTAAAGTAATTCTGCTTTTTATATTCTTCTTTATATTTTTTAATTCTTCTTTATGAATTATACTTTTATACAGGATTTTCTAGCCACATATTTCTCTTTTAAGATGATGATGTTTCACCCCTCAATGGATAGGAAAATAGTCTCACTGGCACATAAATACATTTTCTCTTTTCTCTCCTCCAAATTAACAGTATTTCTACAGCATTACTGGAGACAAAAAAGTGACTACATTTTAATCAAGATGCAGAAACTAGCTATGTGGCCTCTAAGAGACATTGGTTCAGCCTGAGTTCGAAGCAGGATTTTCTTGTGGTGGGGATGATAAGGAATATCTGTACCAGTTAAATAACGCTGTCATGGTATAGTTTGGGAAAGAGGCAGACTAGGTTGTTACTTGAGTAATTAAAATTCTTGATTAGCTGAGTGGTAACGTAGAAGTTATAGCAAGTTATAGAAGTAAGAAACAATTTATGATAACGTTTATGATAATCAGTCTTTATAACAAATCTGCAGTTTTTGTAAAATTATGGGCTATGTGCTTTTGGTTTATATCATTTGTACGTAACTTCAGTGCAAAGTTGGTCCAAGCAAAACAGGTCAGGTCCTTTTTGTGTCCATTGAGCAATTGTAGATAATTGCACAGGATGCAAAACAACAGAAACTTGTGGCTGTATTGAGAGAAATCTTCTTGAAAGATATGAGAAGATCTTCAGCTAATGCAGAGACAAAACTGAAGAGTCCCTGATCTCTGGTTGTGCAGTCCATCTGTTAAGATGCAGTGCTTTTCATAGACTGTGAGTTAGAGAATAAAGCCTTGAAATTGTAAGTCTGAAATTAAGTTTGTGCTAATTAAGAAAAAGCTCTTTTAGTAAAAAATTCTTGCTGTTAAATACTGTAGAATTCTATTTTTAGCTTTACAAAAGTCACTTCAAATGAGGCTACAGGGATGAAGAGCTCTGATGAACCTGTCTGCCCTGACACAGTACAATCTAATGGAAGCCATTGCAGTCTGTCAAGTCAAGCAGTTTTCTATAAAAGGCAGGATTTATATATATTTTTTTAAAGAAGAGTGACTAATATTATGAATGGAATGTTTTATATAGGTTCAAAACATTTGGTGGAAGCTGATAGCATTTCATCTACCATGTTGCTGAACCTTTTTTTTTTTTCTTTGTTTTTGTTATATTGATTTTCCACACTAGATGGCAGTGCATTAGCACTAGTGCATGATAGGGGAATTGATTTAATTTGTCCAGGGGGGAACAAATCCTTCTATTTCGTGCTTCCTTATACAAACATAGCTCAAAGAATTGCAAAGGAGACTGGATTACAATCAGCCACATATGGGTGTGCAAAGGAAAATGCAAATTATTTCTCCTCTTCTGTTGTACAAAAGAAAATCCATTCAAAGTGATCGAACTAGGCTTGCATTGGCTGTAGGTGAAATGAACCAGGTCTCTTTCTCTGTGCTGTCCCTAAAGAATTGCATCCATAGAAACTTCATACGAAGCATTTTATTGAGTTAGAGCTGAGAATACATCCAGACTCAGAGCAGATTGCCTCACAGTTTTGAGCCATGTGTTGTCTACACTGAGAAGTCAGGGAGAGAAAAAAAAAACAGCTTCCTTCTCTTTCCAAGAAAACCACGTGCTGGAGAGGTGGGGATGGAGAGCAGAGAGAGATGACTGGGGTTTGGGGGGGAAGGAAAGGTAGTTCCTAGGTATGGCTTTAGCCATACCACCCAATTTAGAGAATCCAAAGGCAGGGACGGGGAGAATGAAGAAGTGCCCACTGTAGGAGAAGGTCAGGTTTGCGACCATCTGAGGAACCTGAAGGTGTTCAAAACCATGGGATGAGATGTATCTAAAGGTCCTGAGGGAACTAGCGGATGAAATTGCTAAGCCACTACATTTGAGAGGTTCTGGCAGTCCAGTGAAGTTCCCACTGACTGGAAAAAGGGAAACATAACCCCCCATTTCTATAAAGGGGGGGGGAGGGGGGAAGGAAGACCTGGGGAACTACAGGCCAGTCAGTCTGAACTATGTGCCTGGCAAGGTCATGGAGTGGATATTCCTGGAAACTATGCTACAGCATATGGAAAATAAGGAAGTGATAAGTGACAGACAACATGGCTTCACTAAGGGCAGATTGTGCCTGACAAATCTGGTGGCCTTCTGTGACAGGGTTACAGTGTTGGTGGATAACGGAAGTGCAACTGATGTCATCTACCTGGACTTGTGCAAAGTCACTTTGACACTGTCTGGCGTGACATCCTTCTCCCTAAATTGGAGAGACCTGAATTCTATAGATGGACCACTTGGTGGGCAAGGAATTGGATGTATGGTCGCACTTAGAGAAAAATGTAAAAGCAGGAAGCTTGGAGTTGAAATTTAACTTGAAATTAAGATATAACGTTTGAAATTTATCGGTGAGGGCTTTCAAAACATAAGGTTATTAAAAACCAGACCCCCCCAAAAACAAACAAAAAAACCTACAACCCCTTGTCTCTCATTTTTAATCCTCGTATGTAAGGACATGAGGATTTTGAAAAAATGCAAATATGAATAGACTCTGTGGTCAAAAAAAGTCACATGCAGTACCAGGAGAAATTAAACATCTTAAAAGAAAAGCAGCAGTTGAAATAATAAAAAAAAAAAAAAAAGGTTGGATGCAGGAATAACTGGTTGTATGAAAAAGAGCTGAAAGAAAGAGGGTATAAGAGACTGAAAAAAAAGGTATCAGGAAGTCAAGAGTTACCAAAGAAATATCTTTCTCTATGTGGATTTCCTGAAGAGTCTCTTCATGGTGGGGGCTTGCTCAGAAATAAGATCACTGTTTCAAGTCTCATTCAAATTTATACTTACAGGAGATAAATTCGCTGCACCACCTTTATCTTGCTCACTGGAGTTAAGCATTTTAAAATCAGGAAAGTTTTTGCCTGGAGCTGGGAAGACTACTGCCATGAATATATTTTCTTAAAGAAAATTTAACTAAAGTTGGTGTCTCCTGGGACCTCAATGAATGCAGCTTCTGCCTTATTTATTCAGTTTTATTTTATTTTTTGCTATATCTCTACTGAATGAGCTGGATAAAAACAAATTGAAATGCAGGAAAACAAATTTTCTCTCACTGGTTTTTACTAGGTCTGCCACACTAGCTGAAATTTCATTAATACTGCTGGCAGGAAAACCAAAGGAATGTTTGCCTATCTTTTACCATGATGTTCACAGAAACTTTATCTTTTAGCAAAATGTGCTGCTGTTACTTGCTGTAATTTTTTTGTAGTTCACAGAAAGCAGTAGTCCTGCCTGTAATTTATTACATAATTCTGCCAGAAGATGCAGATGGCTTGCTATAAAAATGCAGCTCAAATTGTATTTGACTTAAACTATTCCTTGTTTGTTAGGAAAAGCAACAAATGGTGTGAAGTCGGAATTTGTCAGGAACTTTGTGCTAGAAAGTGAGCCTAATTCTTGGGACAATTATGTGGGAGGTAGAAGTTGCCAGTTCTTTAAATCAGAGAGAACAAATGACTGAATATAGACCTCCCACCTCTGACTTTTCTAATCATCAGGTTAGGTTGTCAAGAAAAATACCTACTCACTTTGCAACTGTTTTTTTTTTTCCTGAATTCAAATATAAATATGGTGCCTTGAAGATTTACATAAAACAGAAACTTGTTTTCCAATTAGGCTTCTTCTTCCCATCAAGAGGAGACATAGCACAGAGCTGTTAGAGGAAAAATGTCTGGGGTATTTTAAGGAAAAAAAAATTATATCTATACAATCAGTATTTATAAAAGTTAATATTTGTTTATATGAACAGTATTATGCAGATATTTAAAATGGGGGGAGTTATTGCTGCTGTTGTTGTTTTTTATGTTCTGTCTTGCTTTTGTTTTCTTTCCCAAACATCTTGTGGTCAGATGATGAATTTGGATTTTCTTTTTGATGTAGATCTTTGGGAATTCTGAAAAAAAGGAGTCTGAGAGTAGGTGAACTACTCCCAGAGTTTATCTTCCTTTCAGTCTTCTGTTGTGAGCACACAGTTTCACATACTGGATGATAAATGGTAGCCAGAGATCTAGGGTCCCTCTGGGTACCCCTCTGCTAGAGTTTCTTTAATATTAACATAATTGCATTTTCAGAGGCTCCGCTAACCAATCTGGGTAGTATGCAGATCAAAATCCAGTTTAAAAAGAAGATAAATTGTAAACATTCAATGTAAGTAGCAAAGAAACGTAACATCTATATTTTTAAAATAATTAGAGAGTCTCATTAGAATGTGGTTATCTCATCAGTAGATTTGTAGCCATTCTCATGTTTTTTAAAAGCAATGTTAAGCATTTGGAGAAGCAGCAGCAATCTTCATGTTCAGGCAATCCATGAGCATCTTGCTCTAATAGCAGTTTTTTATCTTGCTCATATGGCAGTTCTGATTAGATCTGAAGAACAAATGAATGACAGGATTCTTCAAACCACCCAAATGACTTGTCTTTACTCATATCTGTGATTTATTTGTAAACAGTTGGTTTGCTTTCAAGAATCAGGCTTCACAAGCAGAAGGAATACATATTTGTTAAATTTGCACACCCATAATCCAAGCTTTATTTCCTCAAAAAGGCAATGTGCTCTTCCAGACTATTTTCTTGGGTTTACTGTGGCTGTGTTTTTGAAAAACAAAACAAAATGTCACACCTATCCAGTTTTGATAATCTTGACATTCATGAAGAGCACATTCATTATGGGTTCCTACTACTACTTTCCCTCCCCAGTGTTTTGCTTGCCTCCTCCTGGATCTGAAATGTCACCTCCACATGGAGTTATTACTGTTGCTACGTTGACGTTAGCATTCCTTGGTACGGCTTTTATGCCATCCAATTGCTTACCAGTCAAGTTTTGCAGATTACACTTGAATTACTCTAAACACCATCTGGGAGATATCCTTCCAACTCATTGGACTTGGGAAAAACATCCTATCATAAATTAAATTTTGAATGGCTTTTCCTGTCACAGATACTCCTGCAAAATACTCATTATGCACTCCTGTTGTCCTCCTAATTTCTGCCTTTTCCTTCTTTACCTGAACTTATATAGCTTTTTTTATTTGTTTGCCATCATCTTCCTCTTGAGAGGCTTATAGATATGTTCATTATCCTTTTGACTGTGATATCATTTTTCTTTTCTTTGTTTTGATTTTTTATGCATTTTTAACTCCTTTCTTTGCTGTCACTTAGTTTTTCTGCCACTGTGTTTTGTCCTTACTCTTCTTTTTTCTTGTTTAATTCATTACCTTTAAGTTTTGTTGTTATTTTAATTTGAAAGTCTCTGTTGTCTTATACAATTGCTTCTAAACGGAAGGCATTCTACCAGCAGTTGAATACTTTGTACTCAGAGGGTTTAACAGACAATCCCTCTACCTCATTTTATGATTTATTCTGTTTTTATCAAAATTAAAACCTTTAAAAGACAGCAGCTTTGGTTCTTTCTTAATTGTCTTTGTTTTCTCATCTCTGTCTTGCCAGACATATGGAAACAGCTGGTTCTCTTGTTTCCATTCCTTAACTGTTACTTCCCATGGTCACATTCTGTTCTACAGTGGTGTAAGTTCTTTGGGTCGCATAATAGAGATAGAGAGGTTTGTATTTTAGTAAAATGTCACGCTTTCTTATTCTTTCTTTCAATTCATGTTTTAAAATGGAGACTGAAATACATGATCTCGCTGTTTAAGGCTTCATTTTTTTTTATTCCTTCATGAGTAAGTTCTGCAACATACTCAAAGTCCTTTGTTTCCGTTCACTGTTGTCAGTTTCTCCTTTAGATTCAAATCCTCAGTCCAGCTGAAAAGCCAAGTTGTGGCTGCCCTTATAGCATAAAAAGTAAACCTGTATGCATTTTTATTTATTATTACAGACAAAAATATAAAAGCTGCTAAGATATTAGTCTGTTTTTCTCCATGTTTTTGTTTATTGCAGTTACTTTCTGCCTCACTTCATATAAAAGCAGCTAAGGTAGTGAGGTAGATTTATGTCCTTCCCAATTAGGGCCAATAAACTTACAAAATTGAAATAATTTGTGCTAATATTACTATGCAATTATTTAATGAATTTTCTTCTTGAAAAAATTCCCTAAAAAATTAATGGGAAAATGGCTAATTTTATCCAACTTGAAAAATATTTAAGAAAACACAGAAAGCATCTATCCTAAAAATTAATGCTCAGTTATTTTTATTCTCCATCCTGTATTCTGTGGACTTGATTTTCTAGCTTTAGATGTGCAACTTTAGCATTACCTCATTGTCATGTTAACTTTGTGAAACTTAATATTGAACTGAGTTTTTACGGAAAACAATATTCTCTTCAAAGACAACAAGAGAGTCATAAGCCATTAAAATTCAAGAAGAATTCTTTGAGAGAAAAAAGATCATATTCAATCATGCCACGTGTTAAGAAGTCAGCAACAAAAGACAGGATATTTATCTGTGATGATCACAGTGCTGTATACAGACAGGAGGCAAAAACAGAACTGGCATTTTAATTTAAATATCCAAAATTGCTGGTCCCGAGGATCCTAAGTATCACTATTAAAATTATTCTTTCTCTTAGTTCACAATTGTAGTACTGACAGCCTTCAGTCTGGGATGCTACACTGGAGGCTCACCGGCCTGTTGGAAATTGCTGCTCACCACCAGTCCTTCACTTCTGACATCCAGAGGGGGCAGCTTGTGCCAGCGCTGTTTTTCCTTGGACTGGCTTGAGAAAGCCAAGTTTGTCACACCAGGAAGGGAGCTGAGATGCTTCAAAGACATGGGAAACTGAGAACGAGGACAGAAGCAGTTGAGAAGAGGGACCTTTCCCATTTTCTTTTCACAGTGACTAAATACAGTTTATTTAATCAAACAGTAATACAAACCCCAGAACATGATGTGTTCACGTGTATGTTCCCCTTGGACTTTGTGGATGTGCCTAATACTTTATCATTTGTGTTCTTAGTGTACTTGCTTTACTATTTGACATTTAAAGAATCGGTTGAAACAAGTTTTGCAAAATAGAATATCTGCCCGAAAACCTTCAATCTATACCTTCTAGTACTAATAACTATTTATTTACTCTGTCAGAAACCAGTTGAAAATCCCTCAGAGCAGCTCCATATTTTTGTATGACACAATGAAGAAAAAAAAAATTCTAATTTCCCTATGTTATTTTAAAGTCGCATCACATTTTTCCATATGTTTGTAAATGATGTATCATATATTGTTCCTCCTTTCTGTTTGCACTATTTAAATCACTGGGGAGTAGTGAGTTTGTTAATTTTTTATTGAAGTATTTGCCAAAAAATCTTTAGACAGAGGTTGCTGAATCACTGGTCTGGCCAGCTTCACCCTGTGTTTGTAATTCTCCTTTTCCTGGCTGGAGGGTGGATTTTTTTCTGGACTATAGTGGTTTTTGTTAAAGGAAATTTTACCTCACTTCTCCTTTCAGCTTACAAAAAATTGTAAGGACTTAAAAGAACTTAAAAACATTTTAAGAAATGGGAATAGACTCTCTGAAAATAAAAATAAAATTAAAAAAAAAAATAGGTTTCCGTAGTAACATCTGTAGAACATTTGCAAAAGTTTGATTTTATTACATGGTTCTGTTGTATGGTATGAACAGATCAGTTTGGCATCCTGAGTTATGCTTTGCGTTTCTCTGGGTCCTGGCTCATAGTGGCAATATGCACAACAATCAGCATGACGTGCAGATGAAGGCAGAAGTGTCCAGTGGCAATCTGTGTAGATGATTTAACTTCTCATTGTCATGAAAGTTTTATTCATCTGCTATATTTATAGGATGGAAGAGCTTAGGGAGGATAGCTGCAGCCTTTAGCTTCATTTTGTTACAGAACTTTAATGAAAAATATGCAATAAAACATGAAATCCTATATTTTAATTACTGTTGCATGCCTTTGTGTTAACAAAATCACCAAAATTGCCTGTTTTGTAGCATTGTACACCTCATTGTTTTTCTGTTCTCTGAAAATCTACTTTTTGGCAGATGTAATTCCTGCAATACTGCAGTGGACCCCAAAATACAAATTCTTTACACTTGAGCGGTTCTGCTGAGGAGGAGTATGAAGGATTGTATCCAGCTAAGGTCCAGTGAGGAATTGGCTATGGTCTGATGCGTTTTCACATAGGTTAAAGCATATGTAAATTAATAGAAGACAGTTATAATTTTATTCCTGTGAGCTGATGGCAATCATTCTGCTATGGTCTGCAGAAATTAGATATTCTCAGTTCTTTCTAGCGCAGCTGTGTGGGAGATGAATGACAGCACCTTTGTTTCCTCTGTTCGCAGTCAGTCTTCCTTCCTGCAAAGCTCTTAGCAGTCACTCTGAGAAGTGAACCTATTTTTTTACGTAATCCAGTGTGTACATTTGTAAGAAAGGTATGGTAACTCAAATCTCATGAATAAAGAACAAAATATAATTAGAAATCAAATATCCCTAAGAATCAGATGAGATGAATTACCTGGTCTCTCAATCTTTATTTAGAATACATTCTATATCTTAAGGCAGAGGATGAAGATAAAACACTAGATTTCCTCCAGCAACCTATTGAGACAACAAAGCAAATAGCTTTGTTGCAGCCTCGGTGCAACTTTCAGCTGCACTGGTTGGTTTGTAGAAAAATAAGCCATAAGCCTGGACATGGCATTGCAGATGCTCAGGTCCAGCCCCTTGCCTCAATAAATAAGTGTACATAGTCCTGTTAATATGCCTATGTCAATTTAAAGCCTATCACTGTGTCCATTGTCACTACTTCTGTTGGCTAGAAGCCACCTTGAAATATCCAGCCTTAGCTCTACCCAGAATCAGTTTATTCTTTTTGTGATTTGCTCTTATTTGCTGGTAGTTTACATAGGCCTTCTTGTCCATTCTAGGAACAGCTGTGTTCTTCCTGTGTTTGTTTGCTAACATGATCAAGGTATGATTTTGTTGTGTACTCTTATTTGATAGTGTTACCATTCGTCTGATTTTCCCAGTACCTTTATTTTCTGCATCTGAGCCTCTGGGGGGAAAAAAAGTTAGAATTGTATAGAGTACATCCAATGAGACTCTATCATTATTGTGGCATTTACATATTTTAGAATAAAGTCTTTTTTTTTCACAAATACTTTTTTTTTTTCCAAACAGATACTAGCTCGCTCTTTGAAATTTATGTATAAGTTGCTTTTAAAACTCTGACTACTGCAAAACAAAAATCCTCACAATGATAATGAAATGTTATTAGTTAAACATCAGAGACAGAATCAGCAGTTTTCAAATTTGGCCTGCAGCATGTGTTTTTCCTTTGGAAAATTCTGTTTTTCCATTCTTGAGTTTTTCAGTGCACTTGTATCTCAGGTGTTAATAGAAGGGAAGAAGAGCTGTGATGAATGCCAAAATGAGCTACGGTTAAAATTAAGCTTAGAATGAAATAACATTTAGCTGCATTTGTCACCACTTGCTATTGGAAAATATCTTGTTATGAAATTCTCATGATAAGTACAGTTTATTATCTTTTTCAGGAGAATTCCTTGATTATGCAAGTAGCAATAATCTGGAAATTGAGTGGAGTAGCCTACTGCACTTCTGCGTTGTATTTGATTTCAGTCTGTTGCAAAATGGCGTGCATTGCATGATGTTCTTGTGGTTTAAAAGGTATAGAAGTGGTCTGTTAAGATTGGTGATGTTCAAAAGTGGAATAAATAACCATGTTGGACTTTTCACCCTTTCCCATTCAAAACAGCATTGTTTCTTGTATTTTAGAAGCGTAGAAAATGCTTAGGATTATCACTGATGTATTTTAAAGTGGATTCAAAAAAAAAAAAAAGTTGGTTATCTCTGAGACCATAATATATCATGATCTTTGGCTTAGAATCTCAACATAAATTGAACTCGCATACAAGCGTTTCCCTAAGTTTTTTTTTTTCAATTTTTATAGGCTTATTTGTGTACTACTAACACGTATATTAAACTTAAGAATCTTGCATCATACCATCGCACATGGTTTGAACAGTTTTTAACATTTATGCATGCTATGATTTAATAATTGTTGCTCCATGGTTTGTTTTGTCCTTTAATTTAATATAAAATTAATTATATCTTGAACTCTACCTGTTCCTCTTTCTTGAAGCTAAATATGTCCATTAGAAAGGAATGCTATATTTCCAACAAAAATTGAGCAACAAATTTGATACCTGCTGTGAGTGTTCAGAGAACTGCTCCCAGCTGTGATATTAATATTGCATTGTTTATCAGGAAGGTAACTTGCTGAGTTATTTCAAGTTAAAGGCCAGGGTTATCTCCCACTGAGATAATAGCAGCATATTTCTCTGCAGAAAAGTGTTGGTCTAATAACGTTTTTTTTAACTGTGCTGCTGAACCGCAGTACCCATACAGCTACATACATTAAGGTTAAAATGACTTTACATTGTACATTCAGCACTGAATTATCCTGTCTTTAAAATATGTTTTTTAATTTTTAATAAGTATGTTGTTACCCAATGCATTCTTGTTTTTGAATTTTATTATTACTGAGCTTTAATGTAGATATTCAGGAAAATTAGCTGCATAGAATTCTTAAACACTTGAATGTTTTAAAAGTCAAGTCCGATTTTTGTACTTAAAATGGTACTATATGATTTATTAAATATTAGTAATTTTAAGGGGAAGTTACAAATTTAGCATGTGTTGATGAAAAGAGCGTAGTAGGTTGTAATCTCAAAATCCTTCGTCTTGTACAGGTAAATACAAAATAACATTAATATGGTACTCAGTCAACTAGTCAGTGAGTTTAGCAGTACCCTTCAGTCATATTTTGTAGCTGTTCTCACAGTTTGTACTAAAAATGTTTCTAGGTCTCCTAACTGAAGCAAGACAAACAGGCTCCAGCATATTGTTTATTTTCTGCCAGAGACAATGGTAGTATAAGATTATGAGGAGGTATAACAGCAATTAGTCTTATTTCCCACAGTGAGTATTCAGTAGTGATATTTTAAACATTTATAGTCCCTCACACCTGAAGATTTTAATACACTTTAAATGTGTGATTTACTGCTCCCATCATCTCTAGGACATATTGGGATTACCATTTGCTTTAAATATAGTGTTAGGCAATCAGAGAAGTTAATATGAATCTGCAAGGTATTTATTAGGGCTGTGCTAAGCGTGTGAGTAAGTGGAGAATACAGTGTATTGCAGAATTAAAACTGAGGTGAGGAATTACACGAATAAGTGTAAGTGTTTGAAATAGAATGGAAGAAAAGGAAAGTAGAAAGAAAATGCATTGAGTCAATTCAGTGTAAATTACTTCTCCCTCCTGAGTATATGTACAAAACTTAATAACTAATAGAAGCAAAATGGCAGGCTAAAGCAACATCCATAATACTGGGTGAAAGTTTGTTAGGAGAAATGTTATCTTAGTCTTTAAATCGAAAAAATAGCTAATGCACTGAAGATCTGAACAGTTAAAACACTGTTCAATACACAATACCTGGCAAGGGAAACTTCCATTCATTTGCTGTAGCCACAGTTGTAGGTGACACATTTAACAAATGGACTCAGAACAGCCAGGTATGGCCAGGTCTTAATTTTCCATGGATGCATTACTCAGTTTCAGGGTTAAATGTGCTGCTGGTGCAGAGATACCGGAGCTGGCTCTGCCTGAGCTGGTTTCATTGCAGGAGAAGTGCAGCAATGCCCAAACTGAATGCACAATATGCTCGTAACTGCTTGGTGGGTGCCTCCCTGGGGATGTTTGTGCTCCACGCTCATCTGTAACAACCTTGCTATGTGTTCTTAGGGCCTAATATTACTCATATTTTGTATTATATGTGGTTTGGGGTTACTTAGGTTATCCAATCCCTTCAGAGTCTGAGTGCATAATCAAGAGCTGATTGTTGCCTGCTGTTTCCTCTTTACATTTTTTATGTACCAATTTGCTAGGAAACTATATTAAAAATAGGATTAAAATTAAAAATGCTAATGTTAAAGCCATAACTTGCATGTGACTTCACAATTAGGCATACTGCTGTGTTTTAGTAATAGGACTCATTATCTCTCCTAGTGGCAAAGAGGCATTCTTACTACTAACTTAGACATTTTGCTCGCCTTGGGCTTTTGGTGCAAACTAAATTTAAACTGTTCTTACAATGTAATTCTTCTGCAGAAAATTGATAAGGCAGTCCACTTCAGAACTTTATGTGGAGTAGATGCACTTTGGAACAAATAGGAAGTAGTATGTGATTTAAATTTCACACGGTTTTGTTTCAGATCCCTTTCACAGCGAGTATTAAGCCCTACTTTATGATATTTTCACTTCTACATTCAGAATTTTAAAGTTCTCATCAATTGTTTTGAATGCTTTGTCATAGCATGCCGTGAGTTTTAGAGAGTCAATTATACACATATTCACATATGTTATTTTTGGCTGTGATACAATATTTTATTTTAACAGAAGGTATTATTGGCACTGTCAGAGCCATTGATTCTCAACCACATACACCGATCTGTATCTTGCTTATTATTTATGGACTACTTGTAGCATTATTTGGAAATAGTAGAATGGGAATCCACTTAAAAGATATAATCATGATGTTTTTGAGATAGAATTGTAAATTTTACAAGTAATGTGAAGTTTTTGAAGTTGTTTTTTTTTTTGACAGAAGTAATTTTAAATGCTTAGCATAGCCATTTCTATTTGAGATATATTCAAAGATGTAAGAGAGAAACTTCTGTTTTGGGTAAAAAGCTTTACATTTTTTGGTTACTTCCATAGTAGTGTATTGTGTCTTAAAATGCAGTGCTGTGGAATCTTTCACATTCTCTCCCTGAGCTGCCTATAATTGAATTCTTGGTCAATCAGTGGCATTTCCTCTGTAATCATGAGATGCCATTTGTTTCATCAACATCATCAACTGCCTCACAGAGAAATATGACAGTATAATATTACATTCACTGAAATTACGTGAAGTAGATATCTGAAAGGTTAAAATCTACATTTTCACATGTGTCTGTCAGGCACTATCTGAGTAAGAAGGAAAAGAAAAAAGATGAGGATTTTCAATAACAATCTTTTCCTCTGGCCTTCAGTTCCACATAATATGCTAAAATGATAGTTGCTTTTAAAATACCAAACAGTTTTTTCTTTGAAAGATTTCCAACTTTCTCATCTAATATGTTGTATCAGGCTCCTGTTGAAATGGAAATAAGCTGGTATCGGTATTTCTGCCTATTAGTCCACCTGCATATGTCCCTGTGGACTTGGATATAATGTGCAAGCTGGTCTTTTTGTTACAAGGCCAGGGCATTTTCTTATTAATATAACTGTGCTTACAATGTATTCCCAAAGGCTTTGAAGAGCCTTCCTCTGTGTCTTTGAGCCAAGTGGAAAATGTAAGACTTTCACAAAAATTTCAAAAGCTTTGATGTTGCTAGTAAGACCATAGGTAGCATTTGTTTTTGGAACATATGGTAATGAAGATAAGAGTGTGTTTCATATTTAAATCTTTAGTTTTCAGGATTCCTCATTACCAGCACATGACCACCAGTAAAATCAGTATAGCTTCTGCTCTTAAAGTGAACCGTTTGTCTTCAATTTCCTAGACACTTTCATCATAATCTTTAGCAAATGGTTATATATAAAAGAAAAATGGTGGGAGGATACATATATTTATATGTAAACACCAATTTCTGTTAGGAAAGCGCTTCATTGGTAACTCACGCTTCAATATTAACTCAGATTTTGGACTTCTGACTCTGCCTCACAGCAGAATGTGCTTTGTTCGTCGTTCCCATGCTACAATAGCCTGTTGCGTTTGTGACCTATTTTTGTGACCTTTCATACAATTAATAAACCGACTTCATTTCAGCTGTGTTCACAAAGATTGCCTCTTGCTGAGTAGCTCTCAGTCATTGAGTCATTGCCTTTCCCAGCTGTGAAACTCTGTGAAACTTCCATGCAACTTCCTATCTGAATCTGTGTTGCAAGACCCCCTCTGTCATTTTTGAAGAAGGTACTCGTCTTGTGTAGTACCTCTTCCTTTAGCCTCACCCAGATGTGTAAGCAGCTATGAGCCTGTGAAGTGTGCACAAAATACATGGAAAGCAATGATGCAGCTTTCTGTCTTAGCAGCAAAATGGTGACAATCAGGCTATTCTTTATCAGCTTCACCTCATGGACCCTGCCCCAGTGGCTGGCTGTGCTCCACACCTTGAAGGTGTCACCAGAAGTGTACAAGGCATGGATGAGCTGACAGGAATAGGAGCAAGGCAGAGAAAGAGGAGGGAGAAGGCAAGGGATGGAAGAAGAGTGCTGAGGGTCCCTGCAATATAGTCCTTACTTCTTATTTTTCCTCTTCAGTCTGTAGAAGAGGCCAAGTAAAACCCTTAGAACTATATATCTTAAAAGTTTCCGTCAATAACAACGCTTCCAAACAATGATTTTTGTCTCGTTTTGGGACCTTCTTTCTTGCACTCCCTCTCAATGCTTGCATCTTCACCTTTAGCTGCAAGTCCTGAAGCCTGCTACATGGTTCTGTACAGGTACCTTGATCTGCTATTAAGCACATTGCTTTTGTTTACTTAATCCCGCAGTGATCTCCTGCCTGCCAACAGCTGGTGAAGAGGCATGCATTAAACTCTGCTCATCCCTCCTGGCTATGAAACTATATGGGGCCGAAATGTGTGTATCTCTCATCAGAGCACATTTTGGCAGTGTCCCCTTTCCAAAAGAGCAAGTGGGTGGAAATTGGAATAGATGGCACACTCTCCTCTACCTTAAGTATTCCTGTGCTCAACACCATAAGCACAGAAGAAGAATATAAATAATCTGGCCAATCTTTGATTCCGCTAAGCCAGATTATGTGAAATAACCACAACCTTTGCTCTTCCACTGTCTTCTAAAGTTTTTGTCTTGTGCTTCCAGATTCTTTGAAACCCCTAGTGAAGAAGTTGTCAGATTTCTGGCAGTAGTGTGAGTGAAGCCTTCTGTCTCTCCTATCGTAGACAGAACCTTAGCCATTGATGATAGGGTTGGCTCCACAGAAGATCTGTAGGGCTGCTTTACTACGGCAACTTGGTGATTAACCCACCTGCAGTGAAGCACAAATATCTGCACAGGGCAATGCCATAGGGCAGGCTCTTCAGCTCTGTGGTTGTATTCATACAGAACTACAGCATATCATTATGTATGTTTAGGTATGTACAACTTCTTTTTCCTGCCTCTACTACCTGGTCTATCTGGGAAGTTCCTGTGACATTTCTTAAGTTCAGTTTAATCTCTTCCACATATATTTTTATTATCTGTCTACATGCTGTCAGCTTTCATCCTATCCACCAGAACTGCAGTCTCCCTTGTACATACACATACTCCTTCTTTTATGAAATACCCATCCATACAACATAGACTCACACGATGTACTTGCAATACTTCCACAACCCTCAACTGGGCACGTTCCTTGGGAGATGGCAACTCCCCATATACCTCGAGCACAACAGCAGTGTGTCTCATAAGGGACAGTGACAGGCAGTAAGGAGTGTGTGGATATCAATTGGGATGGTCAGTGTTAGAATAAAATCCCATACATTCAACAGAGACACAGGTGGAGGCTGTGCTGTAGCAATACTGATCACATTGTCCTTGTCCAGCTATGGAAATGACCTGCCGTGAGGTGAAGGATCTGACAAGCTGTTGTGGTTTAGGCTCGGCAGCAGCTCAGCACCACACAGCCACTCTCTCACTCACCCCAGGTGGGATAGGGGAGAGAATTGGAAAGGTAAAGCGCAAGAAGAACTCATGGGATGAGGTAAAGACAGTTTAGTAGGTAAAGCAGAAACTGCATGTGCAAGCAAAGCAAGACAAGGAATCCATTCCCTGCTTCCCATCATGAGGCAGATGTTCAGCCACTCCCAGCAAAGCAGGGCTCATCACGCATAACAGTTTCTTGGGAAGACAAACACCATCACAGCCCCCCAGGCTCCTTGCTGACTGGGCAGCATGAGAAGCTGAAAAGTCCTTGGCTCTGTGTGAGCACTACTCTGCAACAACCAAAAAACGTTGGTGTTGTATCACCAAAGATCCAACCACAGCATCCTACAAGCCTCTGTGAAGAAAATTAACTCTATCGCAGCCAAAACCACGACACATGCCTTAGTCAGCCAGTCTTCCTCAGTTCTTTATGACACTCTCAACTGCCTGCATCATTATCCACCCTGAGTATTCAACTGGAGATGATGATAGCTTAAACTAGTTCATTTTTTTGTCAAATGAAAGTCATTGCATATGACAAGAGCTGGTAACTCATTAGTCACACCTGTCAAAAAGCAGAAACTGCTACAGTAGGTGTTTGTAATCTTGACTAATTTCAGTTAAGAGTTTGCCACATACTGGAGGTTCTTTTTTGAAAAGCTCAGGGGCCTCAGCACAGATACAAGAAAACCAGCTTCTTGGATGGCATCTGGCAAGTCACATCAAATAATCTGTGTAGTGATATACTCATTTATCACTTCCTTCTGGATATGCTTTCAAACAGATAATTTTTTGGATATGTTGCAATGTGGTTAGGATGGCTCAGTGGTCTTCTTCAAGAACAGTGATATGATTTTTCTCTTCTGAATCTTTTTTTCAGTTTTTTTACCTCTTAATGTTTTAAGATTTGCTGCAGGTGGAATGGCAGTATCTGGCAGCACGTTGAAGCGGTGGCAACACCACAAGGATGGCAATGAAGTAATGCAGAGATGAAACAGCTTTCACAAGACGTAGTTGAAAGAAAGGCCAACATCGCAGCATGCAGTGATTCATCAGAGCTCAGCAGTGGAGGCAGCAATGCTCTCATCAGTTTGCTGAATTTATGGGACTGAAATCCCCAATCAATGACAGATGACACAGGCAGAAATGTAACTGGCTATGATATCATCTTATGCCTCGTTCTTCGGCCCAGTAGGCACAATAAGCGATCGTAATGGCAAGCATGGGCAGTTGAAAGAACTGCATGGTTTTACTTGGAAGTAATCTCTCTTGTTTCAAAATTATTTTCTAATTCACATAATTCTGAAACCAAATCCCATGGTGCAAATGCACTTACATTGACTTCCTCAATGCATCCCAGCTGGGCTGATCTAATTTACAGGCAAGCATGTTATTTCAGTGACTGCAGCAGCCCTTTACACTGAGCGCTTGCTGCTTGTGCTCAGGGCCACTGCTTCTTTCCCCGAGGAGCAATGCCACACGCTCCTGCTGGTTGTGTTTATTCCTCAGCAGGATTTCACCACTCATGTCACAGCCCTGTTGTGGTGTTTGGAGATTGGGACCTGTGGGGCTGAAGAAGCAGAAAGCAAGAAAATGTAACTTTTTATGGGTAATAACATGATCAAAACCACTCCATCTGGATCTTCATAGAGAGGAACAGTGTATGACCTTATTTCCTCACAGGCAAGAAATTATATTCTGCATATATAGCAGTGGCATTTCATCTGGATATTCATACCTCAAATAATTTCAGTGTCCTTTTACACACACATCACATTTTTGCCACCTGCTCTTATTTTCCCGTCTGTGTAGGAGTTTGCTGCCTTCTTCAGAGAGAAAAATAGCAAGTCCAGTGCCATTATTGCTATTGCCTCTTTGCATTTATCAGTACCAAGGTTTCCCTTTACCTTTGCTTTTTTAGTCCTTGAATCTCTTCAAGGACTCATCAACGGCCTGACATGGAAAACACTTATGTTGACTGTTTTAATGTTGTCCTTTTCATTGTTGACTTACACTGTTGCCAGCTAGCAGCCTGTCTGCTTTTATCCATATGTCATTTCATGACTGGCCCTGAAAATGCAAACTGTTGGCAATAGACTTGCTGCTTACTAATTGCCTTCAGTAATACTTTGAAACTTGACTTTTTTTTTTAATTCATAAAAAAAAAGAATTATAATAGTGCTGTTAATATGACTAATACTGCTTTTTTTAAAAAAACACTTTGCTAACAACACCAGTAGATCTATTTCTGGGCACATTGTTGTGGTTTAACCCGGCTGGCAGCTAAACACCACACAGCAGTTTGCTCACCCTGCCCCCTCCCTCTCTGGGATGGGGGAGAGAAATGGGAAAGTGAAGCCTGTGAGTTGAGATGAAGAGTTTATTAAGACAGGAAAAAAAAAATAATAATAATAATGTGTACGAAACAAGTGATGCACAATGCAATTGCTCACCACCCGTTGACCGATGCCCAGCCTATCCCCGAGCAGCCGGCCCCCCCCACCCCGGCTATCCACCCCTATATATTGTTCAGCATGACGTCAGATGGTATGGAATACCCCTTTGGCCAGTTTGGGTCAGCTGTCCTGGGTCTGTCCCCTCCCAGCTCCTGCTGCACCCCTAGCCTGCTCGCTAGCAGGACAGAGCGAGAAGCTGAAAAGTCCTTGGCTTGGTGTAAGCACTGCTCTACAACAATTAAAACATCAGCATGTTATCAGCGCTCTTCTCATCCTAATCCAAAACATAGCACCCTACCAGCTACTAGGAGTAAAATTAACGCTGTCTTAACTGAAACCAGGACCATTACATTAAAAATAATACTGTTAATTTAAAAGCCATGCAAAATATAGCTAAGATAGTAGACTAAAGTGCCATACATATATCACCAGCAGTGATCCATAGTAAAGTATGTAACTGTCAAGGCATCCCAAGTGTGTTTGAAAACCTTGTTCCTAAACAAGTTTCTGGAAGATTTTAGTTGTGCTTTGTTGAATTATTGCTACAGAAATCTGATTATTCCACCTGGATATTATGTAGTCATGGCTGTTTGGAAATGCTCTGAAATCAATTTGGTAGCTTTTTTGTTTTAGAAGACTGTAAAATGTAAGATACTTGGGAGATTTTACTTCTTTATATAAAAAATGACAGTCCTAGCTGGGAATAGCCAATGGTTTATGTTTCCAAGCTGTCTATAACAAATAAAAGGAAGGGTTCTTATCTGAAAAGTCAGAGATCATAGGGAAATTTGCAAAACATCAGGGTGTAGTAATTTAAGTCCACTTGAGAACTAATTTCACTCGTATGGTTTAGAAAACTGGAATGCCAAGGACATTTGGTTTAGTAGCTTGGGAGATGAGATGTAAGCTTTACTGACAACAGTGTCACTACAGAGGCATTTACTAAATTGTTTCAACAACAGTCTGTGTTGCCTTTGTGAACTATGTTTGTTTATAGAGATTTACTTTTCATTCTTCTTGCTCCGATAATGTTTTGTTTTCGGTGCTGGTTGAGCTGCCTTTTTTACTTGTGACCTTTTTGCTGTATCTTTAAGCATGTAAGCATGAACCAGCAGAACAGGGGAGAGAAATGGAAAGTACAAAGGAAATAGAAAGTTCAAAGCTTTCACAGAATGCCTTTAGGTTCTTGAAGTTTTTCAAGTTGAAAAGTATGATGAAAATTAATTACTTGCTGGTGCTAAAACATAATTAAGAAATAATAATAATGGATGGCACAATATACAAAATTTAAACAAAAGTTATATTATTAACATCTAAAATATTTATCCAGAAGCAATTTTTAACCATATCGCAGTATTTTATTTTTTTATGATGGATATATTTTGTTTTTTATTATGGATATAATTTTAATAATCTGAAAATAAATGCTTGCTAGTGGTTTGGTGCAATGGTATTGTTGGTTTTAGGTAGCAGTTCAAATAAGGCCTTTTAACTAGTAAGTTCAGGCCACTGCAAGTTGGATGTCCTACTTCAATTTGTGTTTTAAAAGCCTTTCTTTTATATGTGAGCTTATCCATACCATGATTTTTGCTAAATACCAGCAGTTATATCTGGACTTCAAAGACATGCTTATGCCTTGAATATGCCCACCGTGAATGTTCATGTTGTAAACCTTAGGCTACCTTTAAGTACCTATTGTAGGTAAGGTTTAAAGCATCTGTCATTAGAAATTTATTTATTTATTAATTTTATGGTTAAGAGAGACAGAGAGATACCTCCAGAGGATTCTGGAAGGATTGAAGTTGTATATCTTTTTTAATACAATGAGATTACCTCCTTTAGTGTTAATATCATTTCACATGGGGGTAAATTTATGCTCTCAAGTGTAAAGCTTCATCTGAATAAAACTGAAAAATTATTAATAGGTTTTTAATATTTTCAGGAGGTTCTGTTAAACTTATCGTAATGTTGTAATACAAAATAAGCTGTTTATCCATTTAGAAGAAATAGCACATGGAAATATCAAAAGGAAGATGATCTGCATGTAGAAAGTGTCATGTAGCCAAATGAAGTACAAACTATATATCTTGACTTAAGGCTTATAGTTAATGTGGCTGTGCTGTCTCAAACCAAAACCGTGTAGTCAGTAGCCACATTATTGTGGGTGGAGAGGATATTTAATCAGAGATGTATATGGACGGATAGGGTATTTAGCTAGGGAGAGGCATGAAGAACAGGTAAGATAATGTCAAATATCAAATGCCTTGAAAAGTGTAGATACTTGGTGATCCAATAGTGATACTTCCTCTACTTATATATAAAGACAGAAAAATATTTTGGTGTTAGTATTTGAAATGTAGATGCTGGCACACCAAAGCAAATAGCTTTCTGGATGCTCTTTGGAAGATAATTTTGCAAACTGTGCAATTTCCATAGAATATAGTGCATCTCACCCAAAAGAAAATGTCTTGACAATAAAAGGTAGGTGATTATGTTGACAGATGCTAAACTACTTATTTTAAAGCCAACATTAAACTTCACCTACCTAAGACACTTCTAAGGTAACTTTCATTCACAGCTCCTTTGTAATTTCTTTACGACTTGTTCATTAAATTTTAAAATATGATAATGTTTTATGTTTAATGTAGAGAAAACTTTGAGGCAACAAAGCACATCATGCAATGTCCTGAAAAGAGCTGAGAAAATAATTCATAATTTAGTTGCTGATTTTTTTTCTCTTCTTCGTGAATAGAACAGTTTTGAAGTATCAGATGTTTTAATTGCTGAGAATGGAGTTAATTTTAAGTTAAGTTCATAAGTTTTAGTCATTGAATTCATGAACACTTAAATGTTTCGACTGATAGGACTGGTAGATCTCAGGCTTCAGATGCCTCTGTGATTTCCTGTCTGGAGTTCAGAGGTCCATAACCAAGGATATTGAAATTCTTTCATTGGAGAATGCTCATGAAAAATAAAGTATAATGTTTATATAAGTTTATAAACTTAGGAGAAGTTTATTATGGGATAGATGAGACATGAAATGTAAGAGGAAAAAAAAAAATAGACAAGCAGTAGAGACCAATAGCAGGGAACTGTAAGTGCTTCTACAGTATTCAGGTAAGATGGCATTTCCCACTCTCCTATTTTCTTCATAGCATGAAAAAGAATCCACAGTCTGAGATCTTTACTGTCACACAGCAGTAGCACTGATTAAGGTCTAGCTGGTTGTAGATAAGCAACTGACCTTGAGAATGATAAATAGTCTCGGAGTTCTAAGCAATATTGCTATGTGCTTGAGAATTTTCAATGGCAATAAGATGGTTATGGACATTAGCATAGTCTGCATATGGAAAAAAAAATCATGTTCATTTCTGTATTTGATTGTAAAATATTTGTAAGCTCTGTAGTTTCACATATGTTATTACTTAAAATGTATGTATCTTTATTCAGACACAGACTTTTACTTAGAAAACTAGGCACATAGTGTTTGTTCCTGTGCAATGTTTCTACTAGTATTCAGTATTTCTTTCTGCAGTTGGCTACCAATCAGAGGTTTATTTCATTTATTTGTTTCTCTCCAAATGCCCAGGGACAGAATGGGAAACAATTATTTCTTTCTTCGACTGTTGAAAATCCCCGACTTCAGGTACAGCCTATCTGGCCTGGAAGGCTTGCCCAGACCAATAGTTTTGCATTTTGCACCTTAATGATGATTACACCATTATCCCTTGCAAGTACTCTTTGTAATATAAACTAACTCCTAGTTTTCTTCAACATGCATGATCTTACAACACAAAATATTCTGTATTACTGGTGATCTGAAATATCAGTAACGTGTGCTGTTTGTTCCATCTTTGAAGGGCACTTTTGTAAAAACTAAATCTATTTTGAAATACCCCAAATACATTTGAAATACACCTATTTTATAAAAAGAAGAGAAGATACGTGGACAAAATGGCTTGTAAAAATTAGCTGTATGAAAAAAAAATACATGTATGGTTTTCCCCTCACAGTTTAGAAAGCATTTACCCAGAAAAAATGCGTATCTTGGCAATTGGATTCAATAGACATGATATCAAATGCAGAGCAGTATAAATCCCAGACAAAATCTACTTACGCAGTGTTTGAGAGAACCTATTTCTGAAAGCTGTAGAAACTCTTTACCAAATGAAAAACACTACCATTAGAAAGGATTTAAAAAAAAAAAAAAAAAAAAAAAGGAGGGGGGACGGGGAGGAGGGAGATTTAATACTGGGAAGCAAATTTATGTGTTTTTTGTTTGCTTTAGCTAAAGCTCCTGTTAAAAGAAGGTTTCTGAGATGGATAGGACACGAGGAGAAAAAAAAAAAAAGAATGGGACCATCTAAAATATAAAAATGCTTTTATTCTGGCGTAGATACAGGTAAAGGTGTTAAGTTCCCTTCGTTTAAATAGCTGAAAAAGCTGAAGTGGCTTTTTCTTGTATTAATTCTTGTCCTGGTCATACTTATAAGAGTGTGATAAAGATGGTACTGATGCATTGTCCCAGCTTGCCGGTTACAGGCAGCTCTCTGGGACCTTGCATTTCTGTGGTGTGCCATAGCCAGGTCTGGGCTTATTGCTGTGCAAACATAGGAACAGGGGCCTGGAATCAACTACCTGAGACTTCTTTGTTCTGTCATTTTGTACAGTGGCCACTTAGATTCACAGTTGATTTCAATAAATAAAGAAATAAAAAACACAAGCAATTAAAGGTTACAGGTTTGGAAATATCTCTGCAATTGCTACAACAGAGCATTACTGAAACTTCTGTGGGTATATATTTGCCTAACTGTTGAAAACTGGATGTCTCTCAAGATCCTATGCAAAAGCCCCATTTATTACTTGAATTCTGTTGTGCTTCGCACCATTGCAACTTGTCACTTTAAATGTACGTGGTTTTTTTGTTTTGTTTTGTTTTTTCGTATTTGCTGCTTTCATTTGGAAGAACAGTGATTTTATTTTTTTATGCAAACCTTTTTCTTTAATGCAGGAGACAGAGATTACTGCTTCATTAAAGAAATATTCAGGTGGAAAAGAACCTAATGCTTTATCCAGTTTGCTTCTGTTTTCAGTTGCTTGTTTTTGTTCTGACTTTGTCTTCTGTCACTAAAAGCACAGTGTTGTCAGCATAATTATTCCATACATCTCTTTCCATTTTCTGTAATTTTCAAATTAAAGCACATGAAAACTGTTCTTTTGTAGGATTTCATGACACCTCATTTCTTGCCCCTAGAGCCAATTTTGCCATTGTGAATAAGCTTATCAGCCAACGGTGAGTTGCCTGCCAGAGTCTTTCTATCCGGACTATGTTTCCTAGTTTAATTGCTGTGAGTCAGCAGTAGGAAATTAGAAACATGCTTCATAATGAACGGAAGCTGTCTGTGAATATTGTCTTTCTAAAATATAGTTTAGCCTTTACAAGTGTAAGCTGATTTTTTGTGCTTTGTTTTTTTTTTTTTTTTTTTTAGGGCTAAGCTTCCATTCAGATTTTCTTTTTTCTTTCAGAACTTAACATCTTGTTGTATGTGGCAGACCATAACGCAGCCATAATTGTAACCTGTAAATAATTGGCCAGATGATTTTATATTCCCAAATCACTGAGATTTGTAAACCTTGAACTGTAATTCTGAAAATTGTGAATGTTCCCATGTCCAGCTTTTCCTGCATGAAGTGTCCATGTGTGTTTTTGGAAATGTTGCCTTGCCCATGTAGTCAGAGTGAGCTTCCAAGAAGTTCCTATTGCAAAAATAGTGACAGCAATGCAATACTTTCTATAAAGGCATGTTATTTTATATCACAAGGACTAAATAGATGTCTTAGACAATCAATGATTTATACATTTTATAAACTTTAAGCATTTGAGTAAATTTAAGCTTTCACATAAGTCTTCCCAGGATTACATCCTAAAATTTTGATGCTAATTGCCAATATTTAAACTAAATACTGAAAACGTATTCTACTTGATAAATTCAGTTTAATGATATGCCACCCCTTGATTTTTTCCACTGCTTAGAGCAAAGACAAAGAAATGTTACTGAGAGGGAGATCTTGGTGTATCATACTGCTAAACTACCAACAGCTGTGCTATGGCTGGGTCTTCCGATGATTTAATGTTTCACAGTGCCTTAGTGACAAGTACACGAGGAATCTAATCACTACATTGAAATTATCCTTCTTACTTTTCCCTTTTCTTTTTATACTTTGCCCTTACTTAATTTATTGGTGTGAAAGACACAGAGTCAAAGCAATTAATTTTTTTTTGGTGTGTTTTTACTCTGATTTAAGTCCTGAAAGCTTTGCATAATCAAAAAGACAATATGAACAGGTTTTTATATTTGGATCAAATCTGAAGCTTTCAGAAAATGGTTCTTACCAGGTGGTTATGCTAGCTGTTGAAACAGGATTTTTAGAAGAAATGTATGAGCAAATTGCAAGACACTGCATGGCTTTGCAGTTTGCCTTTTATTTAAGGTGGTCAATTTATTGTCTATGACTAAATTCCATAAGTGTAGAGATTACTATTTTGAGACAGCATTTGGTAAGGAATACTTCTGTGGGATTTTTGAGATGTAGCATTAATATGAGGCTGTTGCTGGATGTTCCCTTTGTCAGGTTGTTTCGATCCTTTTTGACTCATTTTTTCCATCTGTAAAGTGGTTGTACTGGTCTTGTTTACTTTCATGAAGTGTTTTGATATCTGTTTATAAGATAATGTCTTTAAGAGCCACATACAATTAACACTTTATTAGTGTAAGGCTCATGAATGTACAACTATTTATAAAAAAGAAATTATATAACATTTTGCTCACCCCAGATTTTATGGCATTCCGTGATTTACCAAGAGCCTCCTACCACACCTCAGTCCTCTTCCTCCAAAAGTCAAAACCAAGTTCCTGGATTCATCTAATTACCCAGAATTCAAGCTTTTAAATTATATTCTAAAATGAGTACTGGCTCTTGTGGATTACAAAGAAAAGATTGAAAGGTATACTTCACAAGGATGAAAGTAAAAAGACAAATCCTGTTTCCTTCTTCCTGTCAAGATTTTAAACCCAATGTTATGATTGTTTTAGACTTGCCTTTTGTTTTTGGATGTTTGGAATTGGTATTATTTATTTTAAAATATCTTTTATCTATTTAGACTAGTGGACTTTTGTCCCCTGTACCTAGTCTCACAGAAGAGATGGAACCTAGAAGTTCCCATACTGAGTTAAGTTTACCTGTTTAAATATACTAAAATAACTCCATCGTGTATAGAGACTGTATTGAGAATTTAAATATTCCATAGTAGTTTCATAATCCAAACTGGGAGTAAATACACTTTTAGAGAGAGACACTTTCAGACTACCAAAACTGATAAGGCGGTGTAGGTTTGGCTATATGTCTTTCTGTGGAATTGACAAACTTTTCATTGAGTTGTAAAAAAGGTAATAATAATAATTCAGAGCTGTGTTTGTATTGTTTCAAAGTGTCTGGTAATTAACCTTTCTGGGTGCTACAGTTCTGTAGCTTTCAGCTTCCTCCCCCCTCTTTTTTTTTATTTGTATTTTTGGACAGTGTGATGAGTTGTGAGTGGTATCAACTGCCTGCTGTCCATTGAAAACCTTAATGAAATAGTGCTGCGTTGCTGCAGTGTGTTTGCTCACACACAACATGAGGAGTTTTAGCTGCAGGCATCTGTTTTTCCTCCTCTTTCTTTCTCTCCTCTCCCTGTTTCTTGCTTTCACTCTCTGTGGGGGGCAAAGGACCCTAATTGTGGTTTAGTATTTATCCAGAAGCCAATATCAGTAACTCAAGGATCCTGCCCCAAGCAGAAACAGCAAACCCTGCTGTGAAATTTTACAATTGTTACTGACTGGGACTTATATTCATATGACTTCTGCAACTCTGGGGTTTCAGAAAGACCTGCGTGCACATGAAAACCTATAAAAGAGCACGGGGGAACCAAATTGTTGTGAACTCCCGCGGTGAGTGAAATTTTCAGTAAAAATGTCAAGTTCTGAAGCCAGAAGATCATTTTTCCAAATTTAATAACATTTCTTTCAATATTCCATTAATGTTACCATATAGCCTTATTTCATTCTAGAGAGGGATGTGAAAATAAACCAAAATCTTGAATAGGCACAGTGCTAATCTAACATTTTTACCTGAGTGAAACCCAATCTCCTTTTTTTGGCAACAGTTTACTGCTAGAGTCAGTGCTTTGTGATGGGGTTTCGTTATAGGTGCCCTCTCACTTGGGCTGGGATTCACATCAAAGCATTTACTCTTTCTTGGTCTGTCCATGCCTGTGTCAAAATGGGTCCATTTGGCTCTAGTCATCTTAACTGAGCTCTCCTGAGCTTCAGTTTCCTGCAAGTACCAACTTGCAAGTATAAGCATAAGTTTTTAAGGTGAATGAAGTCTGAGGCATTAAAAAAAGAAGGCTGGTTTCATTTGCTGGCAATTAAGATAAGGTTATTCGTGCATGTAATAGATTGCTTTTTTTCCCTTCTTCTAACTAATTATCAAAGGTCAGTTTTAGCATCAAAGACCTGAGTGTTTCCATCATCACTGACTTTCCACAAAGTCAAAAAAGTTCACATCCTCATAGGCAACATTCAACACTGCTGAATGAATGCTCCCAAGTCTTCCATTGCACCTTTCTGAAGAATAAATCTTCCCTGAAAATGGAAAATACATTCAGTTCCAGTTCTATGTAGTTTTGATTCTGAGAACTTCTCAGAGTAGATCAGAAATGAGTATGAGTACATGAACAAAATATATGTTATGGAAGTTTTCCAGCCACTAAAAAGAATAAAAGCAGCCATGATTATGTATGGATGCATTCATCACCTCCATCTGCTGTCTGCTTATAGCAGGCCTTTGGAGATTTGTTTCAGAATAAAATGCTAGCATAATGGACAACAAAAATACAGTGCATATATTGACTTCAATGTATTATACACAAGCATCTTTTACTTTAGAAAAATATAGCAAAAGGAATGGCTTTATACAGGAAAATATTAATAATGCCAGTATATATAACAAGATTGAATAAATGAGATAAGGGATTTGTCATATGTAACTATCAACAAAATATTTGGCTTATATTGAGGAATTCGGCAGTAGGGTTGCTGTCACTGGGGTATGGTTTAATAGTCTGGTACTGTTTGATATAGTTTTCCAGTTTCTTATTGGGCAAGGAAGAAGGGGAAAGGTGGAAATGCCTGGAATTGCCAGGAAACAGCAGATGATGGAGACCCCATTCAGTGAACACAGCACTCCTGTAACAGATAATTATAATAGTTTCTTCATAGTCTTGTGTTACATTGCAAAGTTTTTACATGAATTGGAATGCCTAAGTCTGCAAATCACAGCTATGATTGATCACGGTCTCCAATAGATCATATGGTAGATGAAGCGTTAGTTATGTGAGCTGTCAGCCCTAGAAGCAAGCATTTTTTTTTTCTGTCACAGATGTCCACATATCTGTTAGTATCCTGGAATCCAGAAAATTGAACTGATTGATGCAAAAAATTTTTATGTTTTTTATTTAATGCACAATAAAAGATGTGTTTCATACCTAGTCTGGAACTTTGTAGAAAAAAAACCAACACATTAGTGAATTATGGGGACGTTGCAGTAGATTGGTAGTGGTATAACTGAGGTCAGAAACTGCTCTTAAAACATTGCAGTTATTAATCTGTTAGTTTAATTGCCTATTAGATTGTTGTCTCTGTATCAGGAACTATGTCTTCTCCTCTGTTTACAGGATTCTCAAAACAATATGGTGTGAACCGTGGGGTTCAGAGCCTTTGCTATTCATTGCTGGAGTGGCATATTATTAATTTAAGGCTGTTTCAGTGGCCATACAGACATCAGTTGGACTAGATGGTGTTTGAAGGTCCCTTCCAACTGTACTATTCTGTTCTATCATGCCCTCACAGGTGACAGAATGCCAGGCCAGTGCCCTGTCTGGGTTTCTAACCTCAGAAATACTGAGGGCTTTCCTATTCCTCATCCACTGCAAGTAGTTTAAAGTTGTTGATAACTACCATAATTTTGAGGGATGAACCTAGTTCACACCAAAGTAAACACTGGGAGAGTTCAAGGAAGCCTTTACAGATGCTCTGTCAGAGCTTAACTGGATTTAATGTATAGAATATGACACAATTTTGTATTTAATATTAGCTTTATGTCTCTCTGTCGCAGTTACGCAAAGGCTGTTTTGTATCAAAACATTGTTAAACTTTTAATCTATGTAAGATGTTATTAAAAGAAATGAATCATGCAAGATGTTTCACAAGTAAGGAAAAAAGATGGTATTTTGGGGAGAAAGCTTGTTTGAGCAGAAGAAGGGCATTGCACATAGTTACAAGTTGCTTACAGGAGTAATTTTTAAGTCAGGCATATTTTGTCCTGCATCTTGGAGAATACTGCATGAGAGCTCATGGAAGGCTTTTGATTATAACTTAATCCTATGGCAGATGTGGGTAAGAAGCATTTTGTACCGAGCAGTGTTGGACTCTTGGGCAACCACACCGATCATATTTCTGGGTACAGCCTCTCCTGAGATACTGAGATTTGCTAATATCTGCCGCCTGGCATTTGTGGTCCCAGGAGTTTATGATTATTTCGTAACATGGAAAAGAGGGAATATAGAAAGAAAGTAATAAGAAATATAAAGGCATTTGAGAACCTGCTCATCTTTTATTTCCTTGCCTTCATAGCTTCAGTCACAGCACTTGAAAACCCAACTTATAACATTGGCTGGAAAAAATGTTGAGCAAGAAAAGAGACATATGTCAAGGGATATGTAAACACCTGGGCAGAGAGGGAAGTATTCAACTGGAAAGTGCCTACTAAAACAATTGTTTTAATTGGAATGTAAAACTGATCACTCTTTATCCTGGAAAATAAAAAGTAAACCTCATTTTTTTTAGGGATAAAAACTGTACAAATTATTTAATATAAATGGCATTAGAATAAAAATGTTAATAGCAGAAATGCACGTTAGCACCACGTTTTTAATTCCGTAGGTACAATTATGGAAAATTCATAAACTTAGTAAGTATTTGAGGCCAAGACAATACAAACAGCTTCAGTTTTAATAATTGATTTGATAGTGTTAGGGTTTTTTTTTCTCCATGTTTTGATCTCTAATGTGTAATTGTGTTAGAGGATAAAGGTACTGAGCAGAAATACAAAAATAAAATTGCTGTTCTTAATAAGTGGAAAGGAAAAGATGAGTGAGTCCTGCAGTCCCGATTTACCACTACAGCACTGCATGTTTAGTCTGCTGAAGTATGAATTTTACTGGTTGTAGTAAGAGCTACGTAGAAGTTAATAAGATTTACAGGTTCTTTACCATAAGTCTTTTTTAGGAATGCATTGGAGCTTTCAAGTTTCTTGTCTTCTTCAATCAAGAGTGGTGCTGTATATTTTTGGTGGTATTTGCTGTTTTGGGTGGTATAGCATCAACTGGTTATGTAACTGACAGTAAAAATCTGCCTGGCACTATGCTATGGATGGATGCACACACACCAAAAAAAGCATAGCTAGGGGCTCAGCTGAAGGAGATCGCCCTCTGGCCATTCTGGCAAAAGAAGTGCATTCAATATGAAAGGACAGGGCTAACCTTCCCTATAAGTCTTAGTAAATGAGAAATGGCTAAACAGTGCTACCTAGGGATGTACAGAGCTCTGGGATGCATGGGGAATAGTAATAGATTTATAAGATATATCTATTAGATAAAGATATCTATTAGGTTAGATATATATGTAAAGTTTAAAACACCTCCATGAATAAAAGTTAAAGCTACACTGTTGTCATTTCTATGTCAAATATTCTTTTCTGTGGTTACACATAAATTTCCCAGTTTCCTGTGACACTGGTATTTTTTAGTTTATTAATTGCAAAAAATTAAATAGAAATCACATTATTTGTATCTGTCATTCACTATACAAGATTTGTATTCAGGAAAAATGCACATCTGAAAACTTAAACGTGGGATTTGTGCATTTTTTTAAGTACTTCTTAAGAAAATATATAGTCTCATTCTATATTTTCTGTTCATTTTCACTCATTCTTCCTTAACATTTATTCTACCATAGCTGATGCTCTGTGATTGTCAGGGTAGTTAATAAAAACATTGGCCTAAAATAGCAGCCAAAAGTGATTTGCTGCCCCTTTTCTTGCAATGTTGCATACTTTGATATATTTTCTCATTGTCCTTAAATTCTTTCCCTCCGTTGTGAAAGTTCTCATCACAAAATTATATTTGACATAAGGAGACAATTTTGCTACAAGAGTCCATTTGGAAAAAAAATGAACACTCATTGATTTTCTTAGAATACTTTGAGCATTTGAGGGATTTCATTGTGATTCTATTTAAGTTTAGGAAAATAGATACTGCTAACTTCAATGCATTTTAGTTGGATATTTTGGGTAGGCAGACCCAGAGCCTCTGTCCTAAAAAAGGCAACCCTGTATTTACTGTTTGCCATGAGAGGTTTTCATTGTTAATCTGAGCTGTCTCATTTGCCTTGAGGGTAAAGACTATGTTAATATTTGCCACCAATTTACAAGTGATGACTTGGCCTTTATTTCCCATAGTTTATAGTCAGGGAACCAAAAAAAAAAAAAAAAAAGTCTATTTCCTTATCTTCCCAATTTCCTTTCTTCTTTTTAGAGTAGCTGAAGATTTACTTTTCTCCACACAGAAACATCTGACAGGGTCAGGTCTATTTACACTTGACTGTCACATGAAACAGAGTTTTAGTAATCCCAGCATTCCAGTGTACTTCCTTTTATTCCTTTGAATCCTTCAGCAAAATCCTTATCCTTTCAATGACTTCACAAAGGCATGGCATGCAGATAATACGCACCTCAAGCAACATCTCTTAAAAGAGAACAGAAGATTCACTTCCGTCTGCCTTTCCAGGGATTGTCCAAGCAGTCCGGAGATTCCTCTCTGCTCAAAAATGCAGAAAGCACTGCTATGTTATTCAAAATTGGAGCTGCTGTTCTTCCCAGATGGCTGCACAAGACAGGCTAAGGAGGATTTATCCCTTTTCTGCAGCTCTTTGCAGCTTCACAGAAGCCAGGGACCATCTGACCCGTAATTGATCTTTGAAATATATATGTAATGTAAATTCCTAAGAAGCTGCTGCATATTTATTTGAAACATTAATGTGTGTCTCCTGAAACAACTAAAGGCAACGGACAATACAAGCGTGCATTAAAAGAAAAAACACTAGAATGGTTTCATTATCAATATATTTTTCCCACAAATTTTCTGATTACTTGAAATGACATGACTAGCAAGTCGGTCAGGCTGCCTTGGGCTCAGACTGGTCATAGTCCCAAAAAAGGAGGAATCATTCTTAGCTATGAAATTATTCATGCATTTAAAAATTTCTTGATGGGACTTTCCATTTTATCTCACTATAGGTAACAGTCATCTTTTCCATCTCAGAGGTAGGGAATATGTCTTAAAACTGAGCAGGGAAAACTTTGCAAGAATGAAAATTCAGAAGACATCCATTGGATGCTTAATGTTTGATTGTTTTTTAATTATTATTATTAATCAGGTTTCAGGTATTTATTGTTTAAATAAATACTGTTAGCAGGGTAGCATGACAAAGTTGTTTCTTGACTAGACATCAATGTAGTATCATCATAGAGCTGCAAATAATTTTATGATGTCTTCATAACATCTTGGCATTTCACATGGTCGCAAACCTCTCCAAATACCTAATGGGTTATCCATACAAGAACAACAAGCGAACTTTTACAATGCTCCCTTACGTTATTTCAGGAGGAATGATAAAACGCAAATTCAAAAAAATTGAATATTGCTCTGAGATGAACTAAGAATGTGATCTCTTTAGATATTTTTGATGAGTACTGGCAGTGGCAAAACATGAGTATGAGGAAATATATAATGCATAGGTTCTAAAATAGTTTTATGTGAAGAATTAGTGGAGCTTAAAATGATTTTTTTTTTTATTATTGCCTGTGGATTATATGCTTTCAATACCAATAGAGAATAATTATTTGCATAAACTGAGTGATTGCATTTACATTTTACAAAACATTATTGATAGATTAAAAGTCTATGAAGAACAAATGAAATCTCAATAGTTACTAGATTGAAATCTAACTTTCCTAACTTTTGGATGCTACATAATTACACAGCAGTTTCTAGATGGGATGAGATAATTATTTGGAGTTTTATTTATAGAAAGAATAACTTCAGAGATTCTTTTGAAAATAGTTATCTTTCATAGAATTTAAGTAGGTAAGAGAAAAGGAAATTCATAAATTGAAATCAGCTGAATTACAAGCAAACTTGCACAGGTCTGCTATCCTGCCTGATTTTGCTCCTGAAGATTTCCTTGCAGTCAGAAGGAGCTCTGTGCTTTTTTGACTCTTTTGTTGAACAAAAACATCTGTGAGAACTGCAGAAAAGGGAATCCCTTATTGTTTATATTCAAGTAGTCACTCCTTGAATGGCTTCTTTATTTTCTACGTGTTCAAATATCCAAGGTGGCAGAAAATATTTTGTTGTTGTTGTTGGGTTGTTTCCTATCACGTCAGACTTAGTTAATGTTTTTGTTTTTTTGTTTGTTTGTTTTAATCAATAGGACAAAGAATAGTGGGCTAAAATTGGTGCTTATGTTCTGAAGGCTTCACTTCATTCAAATACAGGGCTGGTATTTTCATATTTGAAAACAAACCAACAAACAAAACCTGAGGGATTAAAATGTTAGAACTAAGAGTTTAGCTCTAAGCACACAAAAAATATCAGTACTAATACATTTAAATGCCTGTTATAGTAAGTTCAAAACAGGGTTCAAAGTTAAAATCTTATTAAAGTTATATCCTTTCGGCTATATATTAATTCTTTAACTTCAGCTTTATATGAGTTTTACTATTATTACTGTGTTGTTTTCTAAGGATTATTTTAATGAAAAACTCTGTAAACCTATACATCACTGTTTAAAACTTCTAATAGTTGTCTGATAGTATCATTATTTGAGTTGAAAAAATGTTCTTTTAATCCTCAATTATGTAGCTAGAACTGTTGCTACAACTGTGGAAAGTAATATAGTTCAGGCATGACATTTTAATCATCTGATAGAACATAAGATTCATTTTTCATTAAAGTGTTACTCATCAGCAAATTGACTAAATCCTTTATTGACCTTTCTTTTTAAATTTTTTGAGATTTCAGAGGCTTTAAAGACTTGCAGTTCATCATCGTGATCTTTCAAGATCGTATTCATCTGACCTTTACTCTGTATTTAACATTACTTAATTTTTTGATTCAAAAAATCCCCCATTGTGAAACATCGTTTTAACATTTTCTTCTCCTGTCAGTTGAAGGTAACACCTGCAAACTTTAGTGATAAGAAAGCAGAGGTCTTTTTCAGAATGAAACTATACATGTTTATACTATTACTAAATTAAGATGCTCTAGTGCAATGTTTCTCTATTCTGCTCATGCAGAGGCAAGGGGGATTTGAAATAGCTGTGTCCTGAAAAAAAAAAACAAAAACAGAATTTAAGAGTTCCTTGGCTTTGACTTGCATTGTTAAGACAGTCTGACACTAGATTGCTGATGCTAATTTATCAAATCACTACCCACAGTTACATTCCTTGATTGTTTTACAGAGCATAATGAGTTATGTTAGACAGGATTTTGATAAATCTTCAGTTGAAAACTACAGTCATACTACAGGCATACTAGTGAAGTCCACTCAAAGTTGTGCCATTCCCCCAGTAGCTTTTGCCGTAAGTATCAAGTCAACCTATATTTTATATAAGTATTTGGTCTTCCACCTTCTCATATCATAAGTTAAAGAAGTGGATAACATGGACCGAAGAACTCCCTTCTGTCTTTGTTGTTCTCCATCCTGGCTATCAGGCATTAATTTCACTGCCATTACCTGTTGCAATACTGTTGAGTGATTCCCCACGTAGCAACATCTGTGATGAGCTTTTATTCATAGACAGTAACCTCTGTGTAGTTTTCAGCTTTCGTTCAGTTCTCATTCTGAATGAGAATTTTGTTCAGTATGCTGAATAACAATTTGGTTCTGGTTCAGGAAAAAATATCTTTCCAAACTCCTCTCCTCTGACGGGGTGTCTTTAGCCACTTTTTCAAAGAGTTATTGCAGGACAGTCACTTTGTGGTTGTTGGTCATTTCCTGCAAAAACAGCACTGAATCCTCCATGACCACTTCCTCTTCCTTAGACATCGTCAAGCTGTCAAAGCCATGTGTTATTGAGCATGGGAGGAAAAAAACAGTTCTCTTGCTGAACTTGGCTCAGTTCTTGTTGAGCCTAAAATCCAGTGGATGAAGTCTTTTAGGATGCCTGAAGTCAAATAATGCCAAATTCGGGCTAAACAGGAACTAGGTCAGTTTTATGTCTACCAGAAGCAGTGTTTCTAAACTCAAAACAGTGCCTACTGAATTTAGTAATCTTCAGTCACCAAAGAGAATTTGGGCAACGCAGCTTTGTGTGTAAATACTTCCACAGTGCTCAAGTCGCCTTCTAGATGCACATTTTCATGGGATAGGAAAAATCCAGAAGCCAGTTCACCTCTATCATTACACATGTTATAAACACACATAAAAATGTTCTTGTAACTCAGAATCATGTATATCCAATTGACAGCCCACTAGGAACAGGGAAATGGCAAAAAAATGGAGCAGCTTATTAGGGATTTCTGAGAATGATCATTCTGTTTGTCCTCGCAGCCATCCGTGCTTGAAGCTCTCTGGAACACGGAGTGGCAGCGTCCCCAGGTTTGCTTCCACATGTCCTTAACATTGCTGTCTCTGCAGGGGAGATTACTTGCTTCCTAACTTTCCTTCTCTTGCAGAAGCTAACTTTCTATGTTAAAGTAGGTTCACCTAAATGGAGCCCAGGTGTGATGGTAGCCCAAATCAGTCTGATTATGGGCTGCCTTCTCCTGACTCCCTTATCATACCTATCTGCTTCTAGATAATGTTGACTCCATTTAGCTTCACATAAAATTTGGAATAGAAAAGGATTAACTGTAGGTGGCTGTTTCAGTTCCCTTGTAGCCTTACTCCAGCAGCAGTGTTTTTAGAGTGTAATGCATGCAGACACAGGTTTAAAAATTACTCAAGGGAAAACCTGGGAATTGTTTAAAAAACAACCACAGCAACTCATCTGCTTTTTTTTTTTTTTTTTTTTTTTTTTAAAAGGAGAGTTGATGGTATTTAAAATTCTTTGAAATTCAACCTGATGGTTCCCGGAATTACTTGCAAATGAATTCCACAGTGGTTTAGTATCATCAGTGGGAAGACGAGTGTGAAGCTGAGCAAATCTCTTGCCATCTGGAATGTAACCCAAGCACCTGATAGCTCCATTCTAAGTCCCCTCAGGAAGCTTACAATTATATAAAATGCTTAATCAAAGCTGTTATGCCAAGTATAACTGCAAAACTGACATCAACATAGAAAAAGGGAAGCTAATTGACTCCACATGAGCTGTTCTTATCACTAGAATTTTTAAAAGCTGGGGGAAAGAGAGAATCCCAAATTTACTTCCTTTATCTGAGAATTATTAAAATCAGTTTTAGTAAATAGTGTCCTTTGGCTACCCAACATTGTTATTGTAACTTATGTTAATTAGAGAATTAATGTCCATAGATGTATGGTTCTGTTTCGTGAAGAATGAATGTTTATTTATTCGGTTGCTTTCAAGCGTTCTAATTTCTCTATTCTAACAGTAATCATACAGAGTTGACTCAAACCCAACTGGCTTAAAGTGCATATTTTTTATTTTTTCATTTCAGCTCTTAAACAGAAAAGATTGAAGCATTAGAAGGACTGAATTAAAAATGAACTCATCTGTTGAGCAATATTTATATAAGATGTACTTTCTATAGAAAAATGGTATTACAAATATTTCATCAGGTTGAAAATTTCCCGCTTCTTGAGAAATTTCTATGCAAAGCGGTTTGTGTGCCACAAACCATCTGTGTGCCACAAAATCTTGTGGTGCTACAGGCGTGATCCTCCAGAGCAAAAGAGACTGAAAATTCTGAAAATCATATATGTTCAGCATATAAATTCCAGCTAACGGTTTTGATGATCTTTTTATTTATATAGCTATACAAATAATTGTCTTTATGCAAATTTAAAATAGTGTGAAATCTTAAATGTTCCGTAAGGTGGGAGTGTTATATCATCAGCTGAGGATTTGACTGCCATATTATATCTAGTGATTTTTAAAATATGGGTATGAGAAATTCCAAATCAGGAAAAAATTAGTCCATTGCCTTTTTGTATTGTAACATGCTATGGCATTGACAGTGGTTTTAAAAAAAGGAGAAAGGAATTCAGATCTCATTTTCACAAACTCACCAAGAGAGGTACAGATTCTTTAGGGCTAAAGCTTTGCTGTGATGGATTGATGAACATGACATACTTGAAGAACCTAATTAGAAATAAACCCATGATCCCAGAGTGCACCAGAGTGAAGGAGATTCAAATGCCTCCAAACCATCTGACTTCCAGTTCTACAAATATTGTTCCATTTCTTGACTTAAGGCATCCTACTTGGCCTATCTATGTCTGTAATTCTCATCGAATCTTAGAAATGTTGGCTGGAAGGAGTCTCCCAAGGTCATCTAGTTCAGTCTTCTGCCAGGAGCAGGACTGTCACCATCCTTATACAAGGTCAGACATGGCTTTGTCTAGCTGAATCCTGAAAACTGCAAAGGAAGGGGTTTCATGACTTCTCTGAGCTATGTAGTTCCAGTGTCACACTGCCCTCCTGGTGCAAAAGTTTTTCCTAATGTGCATCCTGAATATCCCAAACTGCAACATGTGTTGCTGCAAAGATACATCACTTGCCTTTATCAGGCATTTGGCTCCATCACATGTACCCAACCGTCACATAGCTATGGGGTCAGTTTCCTCTTTTCCCATTCAAGCGTTAGAGTACATGTCAGGTATTGCTAAAATCTCTTCTCTTCTCAAACTTGCAGTGGAAAAATAGCACTGTGACTTACTTTTATAATTACTTGTGGGAAGGCAGAGAAGGAATCAGTACCAAATTAGAAGACGATGCACTAGTGACTCTGGTTTTGTGGGATGTCCATTTTTTCCATCAGGAAAAGTCCGTTAGTCCCAGGCAGCAAGGAAGTCTTCACTGAATCACTGAATCTTCAACTTCATCCAGAGCCAATTTGGTTTAGAAGAGAGGGAGCATGGTTAGATCCCACCAGAAAGTGTGGTGGATGGATGGTACCAACTGTGCTTATTTTGAACAGATTGATCTGAAATTTTCTGAGCCTTTACAGCTCCCCAGGATATTACATTGGCATAATTAGAGCTGTACCAGAACTTTACGTACCACCATTTCTTTCTACCTACTGCCATTTCTTTTTTAATAAGTGGGCTGAAATTTCCATTAAGCTAGTCTAATAGCAGGTTTATCCTGCTGCTTTAAGTACTGCTTGCCTTTCAGTTGGAGTGAATTCTGAAGACAAACTAACAACTCTCAGATCAGCTGGAGAATGTGCCTTAGGTACCAAAAGGAAATGTGCTGCTTTAATGGTATTACAATTAAACCTATACATACTGAAGGTATTTAGGCTAGCACTTACCTGTCATGAAGGTATATTTGAGGGCTACCAATATTAATAGTAACTTTTTATAGTTTGCCTTTTACTACACCCTAGAATTAGAAACATGAAAGGAAACTAGTTAATTAAAAGAAATGAAACAAAACAAAAGCTCTTAATAGTAGATGGGAAAGTTTGACAAGAACACTGAAACCTAAGAACTTGAGTGGATCTTTCTGTTGTTTTTCTTTAAAATGTAAAGCACCTGGTCCCCATGCCAGTAAATAGCCATTAAATGGTGCAGAAGGTAAATACTATCATTTCTCTTTCGTGTCTCTGTGCCCTTTCAGAAACTCTCCAAAGACTTGTGAAGTGGCCCATTCATCTTAATGAGATACTGCCAGGCAAATGAGGACATCTCAGGGACATGAGTACAGATGGAAACCATCCCTAGGAAGTCTGCACTGCTTCATTCATTTCAGTGGCTCTTCTCATTTTTCTTACTGTAGTTTTCTCTCTTGTGAGCTTGCTGTTAATTAGAGCATAAAGTTTTATTTTTAGATAAATAATTTTGCAGTACTTTGATACTTAGAGTCAAAATTTTTCTAAGCTTTCTGTATGTATGTGCATGCATTGGAGAGAGAAAAAGAAACTTGTTTTATTTACCATTAGCAAATCAAATAAAATGCCTGAGTCAATGTTGCATAGTGTTGCACTAAAAACGTGAAGAAGTGAGTGCAAACCACCCCATTTTTGCTTGAATTGTGTCTTCATACAGCATCTTCATGATGACACCCATAAAAGGTCACTTGAGCTGTGTCGGCAAACCTTACACATTTTCATCAGCAAGAGAACTTCAACTAGCAAGAAAACCTCTACCAATAATTGAAATACTGTTTGCAGTCTGACTCATCTTCTAAGTTTTGTTCTAGTTCCTGTCTTCCAATTCTTTTCTTTATTAAGCTATTACTAACCATTTTCTCCCTATTGGCATTTTTTTTTAATTGTAAAATACTAGAAATGTGCTAGACAATCACCAAAATTATTGTACGTCTATAGCTATTTTAATTTCCATTGACCTTTCTTTTATTTAGGATTTTTAATCTTTCCCATTTAGCTTTACCAACTGCATTATATTCCTTAAATTCTGTTCAATTTGCTTCATAGTTTTGTCATATTCCTTGACAACCCTCTGTATAAAGCATGCTGTCATTTAAATTATGTATGCTTCTATTGCTTCTTAGTAGCACTTAGTCTTTTAAGTTTTGCAGGATACACCTTCAGGTAAAATAAATTCAACCTTGCTTAGTGTGATCAAAGAGCAGGCAAGAATTTAACAGGAGCTAAGATCGGCTTCATCTCTAGTGCTGTCAGCACCCAGGTTATACCATCTGGATTGTTCCCTACAAAATAAGGTCAAAAAAGTCAACTTCTAAATCCAGTAATGAAACCAATCTGTTAAAGAGTGGAGTGATGTGATCATAATAATTAGGAGGAATTCTTTTATTTCATAAGTATATGTTTAATGAAATAACTTCATTAACAAACTAAACATCTCTGCCAGGTACTCATTTTCACCTAATACTAATAATGGTATGAGTTGATTCAATCTTTTCTAAACCTGTGAGATGCAGTCCTACAAATTCGTATAACTGAGCTCATAGGATCAATTCAGTTTTTTAGGCACTTAAACCCTCTGGTCATCTGAAATGGTCATCTGCCTATCTGAATCATAATTAGCACACCACAGCTATTTGTTTTAAGAGATTGTATGAACTTTACCAAGCAGGTCCTAGCTGAGGAAGCAGTTGCTAATTACTACTCTTTTTGTTTGTGTAATGTAATAGAAATTGAAAATTGGAGTTTATTTATGAGGCTTTTGCTATCATTAGCTTCAGTCCCTGATAAGAACCTGAATTCACCACAAACTTTCTTGCCAGCTTATGGAACAAGTACCACTCTAAAAAGATTTCACAGTTGTGTTCCATCATACTAAGGATCAGTTACACTTCTCAAACTTAGAGCCCTGTTTGATAACTTCTGCTCTTGTTTTATTTTTGCCTACATCAGCCAGTGTGTAGATTTTCCAGAGAGAATCCTGTTCTTCATGGATGCATCTTGCTTTGTTTTCATGTGATATTTTGCTGTTTCAGTATGAATCACCACATAGAAGAGGTTGAGATCAAATAATATAGAAAATCTTACCAAAAATGAAATTAAATTCTAATACAGCCTATCAGAGCTATTTTTTAGTACAATTAAATATTGTTAATCCTCATCCTGCTGAACTATTTTAAGTAAAATATTTTCCCAAACATAGAAGTTCTTGAAAATACATTAGAGCCTACACTGAAGGCTGAATAAAAAGAAAAATATCAGAAGTAGTTATCACAAGAAAAATATAACTCTTTAGGCCAAATACTTTTAGAAACTGTCTGATTTTTTTTCCCCCATTTTAAGGATTAAGAGATTTTGCACTGCATGAAAGAATTCTTTTTTCAGACCATCTGCCCCTATTGCTTTACTGATTTTGATTGGGTGTCTTGACTTGTATCTCTCATCTTGTAATTAGTATTCTAAAATTGATTTGTCTTCTGGTTCCTGTAGATAAAGACAGAATTTATCTAAAAATGATACTGTTTCTTCAGGGTGCTCATAAATCTTCTTATGAAATGAAACAAAACATAGTAAGATTTTAGTGAAACAAAACGTGAAGACTGTAGGGTCTTCTGTAGGGTGAAGACCCTTGGGTTCCTTCTGTATATGCTTTTGCTGCTGTTCAGTCAGACAGCATCTTCTTCATCCTCTATGAAGAAATACTTGCGTAACTTCTCTGAAAGAAGGATCTTTGCCAGTGTTTTTTTTTTCAGTACTGAAAATTGCACAGGTAGAGTTGCAGATTTTTGAGAGTCATTTACAGGCAAATGGTTGTGACTATGTGATGCTTTGAGATGAGTGAGACTAAGGCCCTTGAGAGATGCATTAAGGATCCCCTCATCCCTATTGCAGGTCGTCTCTGTTCTAGGGTAATTTGTAGATGAAACCTGCCCAGGGTAATCTGCAGGTAAAGCTTGCCCTTCAAAGCTAGCTCTGATCCAAATGTTGTGCAGCATATGGTTTTGGCTCAGGTGACCAACGTGTGCATGCCTACATGTGTGTACCAGTGGTTTTCAGTCTTTTACAGTGAGGCTTCACCTGAGGAAATTGTCAAAGTTATGTAGTGCATTGGAAATCAATGTCTAATACTATATTTCTATATCTAGTAATTCACAGAGCTTTGACTTTGCCAGAGGCCTAATTGCCTCCTACGTATGTTGAATTTCAAGTTTAGCCAGCACTTGAATACTGGGATGCCAATAGGTTTTTGCCTCCTTTACGGGCAATAAACTCATAAGCTCTAAAGAGGTTTTGAATTATCAATTTAAGAAGCATGAATTTAATCCTGTCCAAGTTCCACTCTGATGCTTATTTCTTATTGTTTGGTTGCTTTTTTTTTTTTTTTTCCAGTCTGGATTTTTGCTCCCTCTCTCCAGCCAGTTCTTTATTTGTGAATATATATTGTTCGTTTAAAATGTTTTTCACCTTGTGATACAGCAGATGTGAAATTTTCACATTCCACGTGAAGTACAGATTATTTTCAGACAGACTCCATAGACAGAGCACATTAAGCAAAATCATACTGTCATAATCTTCTTCCTTAAAATTGTGTGACAAAAAAACTAACAAAATATTAGTTGGTGACAAATGTAAAAGAGCTTTATTATTACAGTGCCTGTAAACATAAGCTTTTTAAACTATATAAATTTTAAAAGGGAATACTTTTCTGAAGTTTGCAACTTAATTCTGTATGCTCTTTAAAGAAACATAATAAAATGGATTACAGAAAGATATAAGTTAAGATAACAGTTCTTGTGCCAGTAAAATCACATACTTTCTTGATTGTGTTAGTATAGGCCTGGAATTCAGTAGTTTACCTAACGTTTTATCATATTGGCTGCTTTCGTAAAGGTGAAAAGAGAGCAGTAAAATGACCTGTTGATGAAAGACTGTTCCATATTTGGGGCTGAAGCACAATGGGGAAAAAAAAAAAGTTGAGAGAGAAATCCTGGAATCACTATTTCAGAGCTGTCTCCAAAGTACTTCATCATTTTGAGCTATAAATTATACCTTGCAATTCTTTTGTTTAGCATATTATATAGAAAAGAAAAATCCATCTATCGTCTCTCTGTTCTTCAAGACCTGCCAGTCTAAAGTAAAATTAATCAAATATATTCTTTCATAAAATGGTTGATTATACTGTGTGAGCTGAGAGGATGCTTCTTATAACTTGAATATTAAGAGCTAATTCCAGTAATACTGAGTTGGAGTGGACAAATAACTACTCTTACTCAATCAGTTCTCAAGAAAAGGGCAGCCTGAAGCACTAAGGAAAGAATTACCTTGCTTTTATGATTTTTATTTACTTATGATAATTTAAACATTCTTGTTCTATCAGTTTTCATTCTTAAAGTGTAAAGTACATCTGTTTTGACTTACTGCATTTTGATAAGAATATAAAAATAAAAAATAAAAATCTCTGGGAGCTATATCACTTCTGACAGCATACAGCTTTCTTTCCTGGAAAAAAATAGCTACATGCAGAAAATTCAAACTCTCTGTTAAAGTCCACTCTGCCATGTATAACCTGATCTTGAAGAAGGCAAAATACCTTTTTATCTCACTTGTAGCCACTGCTTGGGATGAGGTTCCTTACTCAAATATCAGTCTGTTCATCTGGTTTTCTTCCATTTGTCTTCTTATCTCCTGCCATCTTAGTGTATGTGTTGCAGGTGAGAATACTATGGCAACTGATGGGTAGGGAGGAGTAATAGGATATATGGGAGGAAGCCTTTTGGTGTCTATGAAAGACTTAAGATTATTGTGTTTCACATACCCATCACTGCTCTGGTCCAGTAGATAACTGGTACTCTTTGACTTTTGCGTCCACACTCTCTCAGGGTCAAACAATGGTTCTTTTCTTGAGAAGGTTGAAGACCTTCACCTCTCTTTGGCTGACATGATTGTCAGGCAAGAATAGGGTTGTATTTCAGACAGTCTCGTCATACAGGCTGAAAATGCATCCACACCTAAACTGAAACAGAAAAAAATGATTGCTACTGTTGATTACTGGCATAAAACCATGGTGGGCATGCTGTAGGTGCTTTGTATAAGGGAGATCACTTGAGCTGGCTTTGTAATTGCTCTCTTTTACATAAAAATAAGAAAAGTTCTTTCCAATATATGTTCATAGGATATGCTGATGCCTCTCACACTGCTGAGTCTGGGTACTGTAATAAAAGATTTACCATTTTTGCCTTTAAGTCCAATTATGTCATATTGTTTTGCTGTTCTCAGTATCCAAAATACAACTTCAGTGACTGAAATTTCTGAGAATTATACCATTAATTATTTATTATTATTATCATTTATTATTAGATGCCTGATTTTTTTTTCTGACAGCTAGTATTCACTGTAAAATTCAATAATTTAAGTCTACTAGAGTCTTTCTGTAAGTTTTCATTATCAAATAGTTTATAGAACCCTTAGAGGAGATTTTGTCATTACCATTATTAAGTATTGTTTGAAATAAAAAATAATAATTTTAGCACATCTTTTTGGAGCATCAGTTTTTCATGATCTCCATTGTGAGTATGGAGATTCCTTATTTCTTCAGTTCTGCAGTTGTTTAAGCAAACACACTGCAGTAGAGGTCTAAGGAGCAGCTGAGCAGTATGGCCCTTCCCATCACAATAGGAAATGGTGGAATCAAGATCAATAAACAATTATAATTCATTTTCTGTAAATATCTATATAACTTCCTTGTATGTTACATTTTCACTTTTCAGATGCTAGGATGTTTAGTCAGAACATTGTACAATTTTATTAAAATAGCAAAGCGTGTTGCTGTTCAAATTGTCAAAGGAGTTTATGCACAGCAGAGAAATTCCAGCTCACATTTTTCCACACAATTGAGTTAATAATGAGCCAGTCAGCCTGTCTGTGGATAATTAGTAAGGAGAAAATAAACACCCATTTCACCAAGACAGTGCTCATTTGGTGGTGTTTATTCTGCAGTAGTTGTTGACAAAATTTGGATTGGGGTCCTAAAAGTCAGAAGCTTCATGCCCTGTTCCTGTAACTCCTTCGGTTTATATGTATAGTCACTGCACTAAGATCCATAAATTGGAAAATATTCTTTAATTAGCCTTTTTCCTTCAAGAAGGTGCTTTCCAAATATTTCTAAAACTATGTTCTCATTAATCTTTTTGCTCCTTTTACTTCTAACTTTCTTTGCAGAATTCAGTCTATTACACCTGGTAAAATCAGAATGAATTAGAATATTAGAATTAGAATTTACCTATACCTATATATTAACAACTTTTTGTGCTGGATTACATGCTTATTCTTAATGTTTTCTCATTTATTTAAAAGACATGAGAAATCGAGGCTTTTTTAAAGGTTTTATTTGATGAACAGATTAAATGAATATATCTCTGAACTGTAATTATTTATCATCAAAGGTAAAGCTATCAATCTTTTTTAGTCATATATGGTTGTGACTCAAAATGTTTAAAAAAAATGAAAATGTAAAAAGCAAACCTCAAAGATTTCAAAATGTTACTCTGTACCTTGTACAAATAGCTTTGAAATCATGGTCTGCAGTGAACTTCATGTCATCCAGCCTAAAATCCTCCTTCAGGCTTCCTGTACCCTGCATTTCTCGCTCTTTTTTTTTTTTTTAATTAAAATTTATTTAAGCTTTAAAACCTTCAGAACTTCAGGAAGTACTAACTTTCAGAATTCTTCAGTTTCATTTAGAAGTCTCACTACTGGGAAATTGCTGCCTCATAATCATAAAATAAAATAAATAAAATAAAATAAAATAAAATAAAATAAAATAAAATAAAATAAAACACAGTATTCAGTCACAAATTACAACCTTTACACCATGCATGGATAATATCAATTTATCATCATGGAATTTATCTGGATGCTGATACTAGTTAGGTAGAACAAATGAATGAATATATGCCCTGAAGGAAAAGCATTTTCCTTCTGAATATTTATAGGTGTTGAATTTAGTTATATTGGAACATACTCATACCTATGCATAGTATCTGGAGTCGATGAATAAAATAAATTAACTGTCAAGTATAGTATTCAAAATATTTTCAACAGGCCCTCAGTTCAGAATCACTTATTTTCCATTTTCTAAATAAGTGTTTATTGCCTGGTTTTCTCAAATAGTAAGTAAAACACTTTTTCCTTACAGTAGAGAAGTGATGCTATATATACAGTGATACAATGACACATAGGTATCATAGATAGCTGAAACAGGAATACTTTGAACTCTTTTCTGAAGCTCCCATTTCTGATAAATATGCAGGGTTGGACTCATACTTAATGTTTTGAAAGAAATAATGCTAGGTAGTCCACAGGTTTCTCATTTTTGTATTTGGTAGGTATGGCTATGAAAAATAGTTTAATATTTTGACAATTTGATAAGAACTCTTATTTACTTACAACTATTAGTTTTTAGAAATATTAGAGCATTTTATTTCTTTATCTGAAAGAAGGGTTAAGGGCAGTATAGATGATGAGTAGTGCACCAATAGAGGAATAGAAAGCTTTGAAACAAACACAGTAATTGTGACAATATATTAAGTTGTAAAGTTTCTTGAGATAAATTAATAACCTATTAGGACACTGCTGTATCTCCTGCTCTTTCCTGTGTTCTGTACAGTAATGGAGACTAGGATAATCTGCTACTCCCTTGCTCTCCCCAGAGCTAACATACATGGTTTGTAAATTTTGATGAATTGCCGACAGCCTGACAAACGCTAAGAAGCCTCTGCTTCAGTAGCCACCTCTGTTGTGAATCTCCATGAGAAAGTCGTCCAGAAAGCTCTTCCACTCCTCCCCCATCCCAACTCCTTCCCATTCTGAGTAAAAGAAGTAGTGTCCTTGGGCCTTTACAGCTTAGTTCAGAGAATCTAACATTTTCTGCCTATGTGATACAAAATTCCGGTAAAGCCAGTAAAAGTAGTGTCATACACTTTCCAACTATTTAATTTTTGATTAATTAAGTGAAAGTAACCTCTTAAAACCAAGGAAAAAGCAGGAATTAATAGTAAAACCTATTATTGATTAGAACTTCTTTGTTAAACATAGGTTTCACAGTCTCCTATGGACCACCTGTTGTCACCTCTAATATCAAGAGATATTAAGAGGCAGTACTAGTAAGATTTAACAGAACACTTACAACACATCACCAAACCTAGGCTACTGTACATAATCTTTAACTGAGCAAATATAAAACATTCTATCACAGCAAGGTCAAATCAGCAAATTAGTCTTTACTGAACTGGAATTAGATAATCAAACTAATTAAATCCTCAAATTACTACCAGAAATAGCCTATCTTTATATGTATTCTAAGTGAATCTAAGAAATTGGCTGCATCTATGGGGTGCAAATCCTAACTAAAGAATTTTCCCAGAGTTGTTTCATTCAATAATGTGAATAGGGAAGTGGTTTAAAACTGACAGCAGGCTATACTCTAGCATCTACACTGCATTCTTAAGGGTAATCATGAAACAAATCCAGCAAATAAACTTACATGGAGATTTCAACTTTTCCTATATATTTATTCCCTAAGAAAACGTTGACTTTAACAGTAAACTTACTGAAAAATGGAAGTTTAAGAGTCCTTATGTATCAGAAAGTGACAGGTGTTAAGTCCCAGTCTTCCAGAAACCACACAATACCAAAGTAATAATTGATTATGTTTTCCTGCATGGACACACTGGTCTGACTTGCTGACATAATAGTAATGCATATAAAACATAATAACCATACAGAGGTTGTATAGAGAGAATTCCATTTCTACAAATGGAAAATATAAGGGGAATCTTCAAATTAATAATGAAAAACAAAATAAAGAAGAATGAGCTGCTTGAAGCTTACTGGAGCTTGGATATCTTTTCCCTCCCATAGGACAGGTCTATACGGTGAAATGGAGCACATCTCCAGGCTAGTGCTGATGAAGCTCATCTGATGCCAGAAGTGATATGCCTGATGCATGTTAGTGCTACCCTGGTGCTCAGGTGTAGCACTGAAAATATGCCATAGATAATTCTCGGTGTAATGTGTTAGCTGTCAGTAACTTGGATAGTCTGAAATGGAAGCGTAACAGAGCCAGTGATTGTTATCAGAGTGAGAGTTTTGTACATAAGCTAAGAAAATAAATTCATACTCATGACTGCAGCACATTTTGTTAAGCACTACTTTTCTTCTTAAAGTACTGTCGTTGACTTTGTGACACATGAGCTTTTGAAGTCTGGTTTGAGGTATACCATATGCCATGTGAAGAAATGAAGCACAACGGGAAAAACAAAATCCAAGAGAGCCTGTTCTTCGAAGCAGACAGAGCATATATTTTGTAAAGCATGGAGCTAAGACCTCTGTTCAAGGGGATGCTCAGTGGGTATGGGATAGCCAATCCGGATCTATAGTTCAGGACCACTTTTTCCATGCTGCATATGACTTCTTTTGAGAGGTCAAATTTCTTGGAGGAAATCACACTGGTGTCCAGCAGAGAGATGCAGGATACAGATGAAGATCAGTTAATTATTTAAAAAACAGAGTACAAAATTTCTCTTCCTGAAGCAATTTTGAGCAGACATCAAGCACAACTATTAAAAAGGCCAATATTTGACTTATTTTTACATGAAAGAAAGTTAATAGAGATGGGTTATTAACTTTTGGTTTAAAATATTTTTGATATTACATTAAGGCAATCTCACACAGAGAGACACAAATTGAGAGTTTACAGGATTACAAATTGAAAGCTTATTTTCTGCTGCTACTCTCCATTATTCACTGCAAATCACCGTTCCAGTTAGCATTTTTACCACAGAGATAATTTCATAGAATATTAATATATAGTTAAAAGGAAACAAGCACAAAGTAATAGTTAAATCCAGCAAACAGTTGTCAAACTTTGCCTCTAACTTCCTCTCCTTTTCCTCCTCCCCATAATTTCCCAGGGAGCAGATTAAGACTGGAAATTTAAAAGAATATAGATTTTTTTACTGTATACAAAAAAAAAAAAAAAAGCAACACCCAAAACCAGAAAGGTTCTCTCCAACCTTCCTTTCTCACCAATCCCATTAATGCAAACTGTCAGAACATCATTTTTGAATAAATGAAAACTATTTACTCTGCTTTGCATAAAACTAGAGGAGGTCTAGCTTGTGGGAAAGTGGAGCTCTGTGTCAGTTCTCTCCTAGTTTCATCAGATACATTTTTTATTATTGTGATTAGTTTAGGGGAAAAAAAAAAAAAGGAAAGAAAGAAAAAAAAAGTTTTCAATTGTTATTTTCAGATTTGGCCAGAAAGTGTGTTTTCTTGTATGCTATTATTCCTATCGTGCCTTTGCCTCTACCAAATATTAACACAAAACCTCTCTTTCTTTTGCTTCTTTGTGCCTTGTGTTTCATACACTTTTTAAAATGTCACATTTTCCTTTTCACACATCTTTTGATAAAGAGCTGAGAATAGTCATAGAAATATAAAATCCCATCATTGATCTCAATCTGAAAATAATTTTAATTTAGACAGATATGTTGTATCCTATTGGCACAACACTGTCCTGTGTTGTGGTAATCCAAGAAATGCTGCTTTTATTATCTCATAGTCGCATACCCACCGTCTGCTTGCTTTTATGCGTTTAACCAATGCATGTTACACTTCCTATCCTCTGCCCTGATTCTGCAAATGAGGCCTCTGAGTCATTTACACTTCATTTTCCATTCATGCCCCGTAGGTTTTAATCCAGTTGATAGTGTGTACAGAAACAGGTACATTGAGCCCTTCTGAACACAGAATGAAGCTACAGCATCTACATGCTGCACACTAATTATTAACAGCTTCTAGAACAAGGCTGTGTGTAAGCAGCCCAGTTTTCCAGTCTAGTGCTTCCATTCACTCAAAGCTTTCCTAATACTTTTTTTTTATGATATCAATAAATGAAATTATAATTAAAACATGAGCAGATCAACAGTGCCTTTAGATTTTCAGGTGTAATCTCTTAATCCTGTACTAATATTAGACTTTGGTCATTTTTTCAAATCCTCTGTTTAACATGTCTGGGCTACTCCTTAATTTGCCCAAAGATTAGCTTTGGTAAACCAACCTGTGAGTGTTTCACAGTAGTCAGCTGATTTCCTTTTCAATTTGTCTTTTGCATGATTTATTGCTTGCTAAGAGAGCCTAATTAATTTTAATGGACTGCTAGTATGCGTCTATTGGAATATTGACATTTTATCACCAATTAGCCTGTATTCCTTATCTCATTATGCCGTTAGCTGGCATTTTATTACTTTACCTTATAGGATTAGGAAATGCTTCTTCCTTTGTTTTTCAACATACCTGTTTTTAATTAGGGTGTTGAGTTTTTTTATTTGGAAAATAGGAGCTTTATATATTGAAAGTACGCAGGCCATGAAGATGTATGCTTATATACCAGGAAGGTGTAATCATCTTATACATCCTTCTCTCTTTTTCTCCACCTATATTTTTTTCCAAAATGCATCCCCCAAGTTGACAAATTAAGCTCCATATGTAAGTTTGCATTCGAACTAGAATTGCCTTCTTTATTCCAAACCATTCTGCCACAAGAAACGTTGAGTGATTTTTATCTATAGTATCTTGCTAAACTGCAATGCCCAATTTCTTAATTATGAAACACTGCTGCAGGACAGTCCCCTCACTTCTCATCATGAGTATCTTCAGGCATCAGAAGAGTGACTGTGTATGCTACATAATCATAATGCAGCATTAAAAGACATGTGGGGCTGTTATGGGAAGCTTAAGCCTAGGCAGTGGCCTCACAGATACCTCTGTGAGGTATCACAGAGCTGTTGTAGGGTTATTGTCTGGAAAAGAGGTTGTTGGCATTGGGTATAATTGTTCAAAGAAAATTGCTTGCAATTACACATCCTGAACAATCTCCTTGGCCAGTAGCTGAAGTTGCGTCTATTTACTAGTGTTTATTTATCTGTAGAGCTTTCCTTTGCATAATTCAGACTTGAACTACAATCTGAAGATTGCGCAGTATTTCGTTAATAAAGGTCAGAGCATAAAGAAAATCAACACTGAAACGTCTGTTTAGAGTAGTAAAAGTGAGGTTGGGCTACATAAAAATTTGGAAAAGAAACAAATCCAAATGGATTTCTGCAGCAGTCAAAACAGCACAGATATCAATACAATTAGACTATTTTACATAGTCTACATACATTACTGATGTCTTACATACATTACTGATGAAATTGTAGAGAATATGAATCCATAGCAAAAATATTCTGTTATTGGTATGTAGTATTTGGTACATATTGGTAGACTTGTTCACCAAGAATATTATTTATGGACTACATGATTATTTGGCACAACAGTTTGTAAAAAAATACAGGATATCAATTGACAGGCTGTACTGTTGTTTACATTAGAAATATATGGTATTTCAGTGATAGAAGGAACAACTCTGATGTATGATGATGGAACCAAGCAAGAATAATAAAACATTTATTAGTGCTTACTCCTTTAAAACAACACTGATTTATATATATATATATGTATATAAATTTTAATAGATTTGATTAATGGGCTGTGTTGAAAGGTAGCTGAGATACAGGCACATTGTTTTCTTTTGTTGTTTCAGGGGGCTATAACCTCTTCCAGAGTTGCACAGAGAACAGATGAGACTAAGCTTAAGATCTTCTGTCCCCATTCATTAAGATTCACCAGAGGATGTCTGTGCCTGTTAAATTTATACAGCCCTTAATTTTACCCCTGTTCCTCTCCCATGAACAGATACTTAGTTTCATTGGTCAGTGCATATTTTAGTATACTCAGTTGCTGCTGAGACCTTCAAAAGATAGGAATATGTTAAATTTTGCCCCAGAAAGGTACACAGTATAGTTCTTTTCAGAGTAAGTGATAACCACTGCAGATGCATTGAAGAATTGTACAGGTTATTAACATAACCTCAAAAGAGTTACCCTATTGAATTAGAAGAAGGGTTTTCATATGAATTTATGAATTTATTTAATAACCTGTAGTACTAATGATTTGATGTTTACTAGACTTCTAACTGGCCCTATGCGGATTTTAGTGATAAAGAGAAATTAGCTTTATGTTAAAAATACCATTACTCTATAGTGTTTTTAGAATAAAGTAATCTGCTTCATAACGTATGTTATTCTCATGATGATTTAACAACTTGTCTTAGATGCATTAGATGTGGAAGCAACAGCAGCAAAGATGGCAGCATAAACATCATGCTCTACTACGTGCCCTTTGCTAAAGAAGTTAAAGAGAATGTGGGAGGAAGAAACACTGTGTTGAGAGTGCTGAGACTGACAGCCATGAAAGCGATGAAATCTTACGAAATCAACAGCATGCAGAATATGTATTCACCAATTATGATGACAGGGTTTCACTGAAAGGTGGACCCGCTACCATTACACCCAAACCGAGCTGTTAGGGCAGGCTTCTGTTTCCAAGTGATCAAGAGAATCGTGTATAGCTTTAAATAGATAATAAAAGTTAGTTGAATCCAGCAGCTCTTCTAATGCAGCTTCATCTTTTCTCCTATCAGTATAGAGTTTGAACTGTGAAATACTTTTTCGACTCTGTGTTTTTCCCATTATTTTCATCTGACTTCAAAATATTCTGTAGCCTCTTCTTGCCTGGGAAGGCACACAGTCTTGGTCTTAGAGCTTGGCCAAGATCCCCATATTCTCAACATCACACATGTAATACACGTGCTACTGGGAGCTAACAAATTCTCAGAAACACCTATTGGGGAGGGTGTTTTGTTTGTTTGTGAGTAAGATGCAGGATTTTTTAAAAAAATATTTTGTGTATAGCTGACCAGCTTCATTTCTGACAGGGTGGCATGACAGCACGTGTTTCATTTGTTTGTCCTTAAGCTTGGACACTGTGATCTTTTATATAGGCTGAGTAAAGGAAGGGATGTTGCTTCTGCCTCGTACCATCACTGGGTCACTTGGAACGGAAAAGTTGTGCAAATCTGAGAAAAAAATAAATAAATCTGGTAGCCCCCAGCAGAAATGACTCAAGGAAACCCATTTTCTGTTGTGGTTAATTCTCATTTAGTAAAAGCCTTTGAGAATTACCAATAGGAAAATATCTAGGCAAATCCAAAGCTGTAGCTGATCTGGATGCCTCATCATAGATGTGGCTTGAAGACAATTACCATTTTACTGAATTTGCTCCTGTACTATCACACAAGCAACCACATGGAAGGAATCCTGTTAACAAATTTATCAAATTTCAAAACCTTGTTGTTTTGCTTGTTAAAAAGCTACTACTATATTCACAATTGGTTAAAATCAACTTATTTTTGTACCAGCACTGTAATTTCTGTGAAAAGAAAAAGAAAAAGAAAAAGAAAAGAAAAAGAAAAAGAAAAAGAAAAGAAAAGAAAAGAAAAGAAAAGAAAAGAAAAGAAAAGAAAAGAAAAGAAAAGAAAAGAAAAGAAAAGAAAAGAAGAGAAAAGAAGAGAAAAGGAGAGAAAAGAAGAGAGAAAGGAAAGGAAAGGAAAGGAAAGGAAAGGAAAGGAAAGGAAAGGAAAGGAAAGGAAAAGAAAAGAAAAGAAAAGAAAAGAAAAGAAAAGAAAAGAAAAGAAAAGAAAAGAAAAGAAAAGAAAAGAAAAGAAAAGAAAAGAAAAGAAAAGAAAAGAAAAGAAAAGAAAAGAAAAGAAAAGAAAAGAAAAGAAAAGAAGGAAGGAAGGAAGGAAGGAAAGTTAGAAGCTCTTTCTACATCTCCTTTGATTTGAAATTGTCTTTCAAGACTGTGGGAAGCCGTAATTAAATGTGGTATTCTGGATCAGGTCTTCCCTTTAGAGCTGTTCAGTATTTTCTTCTGGGTACGCCTGACTTGTCATGCTCAGGAATTGCATACATCCTACTCTTTAATGTCTGTATTACTTTGTTCAGAGGCACTGTGATCAATTAGCACAACCAATTATTTCCTATCCTTTTGTTTCCAGCTCAGATACTTAGGGAAGAAATTCTTGTTAATAATGTTCAAGATGCCTTTTATACTGATCTATTTCATCCTGTTTTTAACATTTTTGGTCTTCAGCATCAGTTCATTTCTCCAGCTTCCCTTTTAATGGCAGTTCTTGCAGCTTTGCGTCAACAACACATTTTAGCAGCATGCTTCTGTGCAGAGGTCATTACTACAAATACTAAATGAGACACTCATCTCAAGAATGATTCCTAAGGGAAACCACTTGTCACTTTTCTCTAGCTTAACAATTCAATTTTCAGTGCATCTTCACCTCCCATTTAGTCAAAGGTTGCCACCTTTGTATTTGTGTATCCTGTCCTCTTGTCTGGCTTTTTGCAGATCATTGCTGCAAAAGTTTCACAATACTCCTCAAATGAGTGAGAAGTTGTGCTGATGTCTTAGCAAAATATTTATTACTCAGAATTCATCTTTTCATGCAGCTGCAGATTCTATTCCTATCAACGTATTTATAGCACACCCATCACCAAAGTCTAAGAAACCCATGGCAAGCAGAAAAATATGTATATTTACACAAAGCCCACTCAGAGGACTGCTGCACTTAAATGCTGCAAGTTTTTCCTTCTTGTATATAATTTTGCAAAGCAGTTAAGGATTCTTCATGCTTAAATGCCTAAGGAAACTAAGACATTATTAATTCTTGCATAAAACAGCAAGAAAAGTCAATGAAATCTTGGAATATTTAGAGCAGCAACGCTTGTTTATGCAAAGCCATGACACATAAACTCATATTTATTTTACGATCAGTTAAAATAAGTTCATTCAAAGAACATTTTAATAATAACATGAAGGCACAATAAATTGAGTTAAAATGTTTGGGCCTATCTTGTATTCTTAAGCTCCATGACAAAACTGGTTAGTACAATTTTACAGCCCAGAGAATAATGCTGCCACTGTTTTCTGTACAGTTGCAGCTGAGAAACAGTTTTTTCCCCCCTTTCCTTCATGACATTTTCTTTTTGTTTATTAAAAATAGAAAAGGACAGCTGCATACTTAGATTTGCATTAACTTCATAAATTGTTAATCCTGAAAAGACATGCTGCTCACAGAGGGGGTTTAGTTTAATGCTGTGGACTCCCATTCAGTGACTATCACTATTTCTTATGTCTGAAATTGTGCATGTCAGGCAATATTTGCTTCTGTATAAACTGAGCCAATTCTCAGGGTGTCCCTTGATGCAAGTAAGAGCTTTATTTTTGTTTTGGAAAAGAGGGCTCTCACATCAATCTACTTTGTCCTGATATCCAGGCTTGGACAAGGGTTAAGGAATCAAGCTGGCACATACCATATAGTACCTTATACTACCATACACTACCATATACTACTATTTCCAAGCCTCTTTAACTCACTTACTTCCCAGCCATAAGGTTTTCCTTTTATTTTGGCTAAACTGAGATGCTTAATACACTTAGTGAAGCCTTTATTAAAGAAATGTAAAGGAAGAAAACATGACTGGAAATTTTCCAAATTTTTCATTGCTTACATGAGAGATGACAGGAGAGAACCATTCAATCAAATGAATGTTTTGCAAACATCTCTAAGCTATGTTCCAGTTATGAAAAACCTGAAAACCACATAACAAAAAAAAAAAAAAAAAAAAAAAAAAAAAAAAAAAAAAAAGAGGAAGACTTAAGTGTATATGCTGGAACTTAGACAACCCCAAAATTGTCATCCTGAGAAGCCTGACTCAGCTATTGCTTCACTGTGCAATCTATAGCAGAGTTTTCTATTTTCCAGGCTTTTAGCTTTCAATGTCTGTGTTCCTGGACCGCCTACTGAGATTGTTCCACAAGGCAGAAAATAATTCATCATCTAAAAATGATGAATCCTTTCCTAGTAGCTATGCTTTAAAAACATATCTAAATACACAAACAATAAAAATGAACTGCAAGAGCAATACAATGGTTCCAATCCTAGCAGCGCTGTTTGATGATGACTATGAAAGCATTTCTGAGTTTTTTGAAACAGAGAAGTTTCAGAAGGTGTTAAGTTCCTCCAGGTCCAACTATAATATTGCTGAATATAGCACTGTGTCTCTTTTGCATATATTCAGGTTGATGTATGATAATAAATGAGATGTTGTCAGTGAACTCATGTTCTGTTTTAAGTTTGGTGAAAGACCAAAGCACCTCCTTCAGCATAGCTGAAATAAAGTTATATTTACAGTACTGCAAGTCAGATCAGGATCTGATTCATGCTATCAAAAATGCATCCCTATGAATGTGCCAGAACTGAAATTCTCATTACTGAGCAAACAATAGCAGTAGGAAGCAAAGGATATGATGATTGTAAAATAATTGCCTGCCTCCACCTGCTGAGGAAAAAAGTGTCATATTTTATATTATATAATGTCTTACCATTAGTAGCAATGTATTCCTATATCTATATTTTTAGTACTGCATTATCTATGTCTACATTATCCATAGATACTGCATAATCCATAAATACTCTTATTCTAATTACTTTGCCATGCATGTTAAAATAGTCCATATTCTTTGCCCCTTTCTTTGTTTTAGTCTTCCACATAAAGACTTTAAATAGCTTCAGAAATATATAATAAAATAATAATCTGTAGAAATATTGGTTCAGTTGTGTTACAGACTTAGGGAGATATAGGAGGATATATATATATGGTTGTGTTCAGAAAAATCTGCTGAAATATTTTTTCAGTGAAAAATAAGGGTTTCATCAGACGCTAAAACATTTGAGGCACACGGATTTAAATGAATTTATTCCTCCCCTCCCCCCCCCCCAAAAAAAAAAAGAGAGAAAAGAAAAACAGAAAATTTCCAAAGTACTGGAAGTTAATTCAATAATTATTTATTTTTTTATTTATGTGGATTACATCTTTAATATATATATTGTATATATATATCATATATATACATGTAACTTGCTGAAATGACAAAAATTGTCTTAAAACAAGAGACAAAAAAATTAAAAAGCAAAAATCACAAAAACACACATCCTGAGCAAGAGAAAAAGCAAATTTGTTCTAGTCCATCATATACTTAAAAAATGTAAAACCTCCACTATGACTAGGATATTACAAATATATTTTGCCAAGGATCTTTACCCTCATAATCATAATGAGGGGAAAGGAATTTAAGAAGTGTGGAAGAAGTCCTTGTAGAAATAAAGACAGAACTATTTCCTGTTCTGAAACTGGTTCCTCTTTTGTTGTTTTTGTTTTAAATACATTCTCTTTCAAGGGAAACCTCAACATTTTTGTTCTGTTAAAAAAAGTTCCTACCAGTGTTCATCTCACATCTGTGACCTTGTCTGGAATACAGGCAGCTCTGAAGCTCTGCCAATCATGCCTAGTAAGGATAACATGAAAGCTAGCTCTTCAGCATGTAACTTACAATATCTTGTATGAAAAATTCAGGACTCCATATTGACACATTTTTCTTCCTCTTTTCCAAATTTCTTTGCACTTTCTTTAAAAGGAAGTAAGGAACAATGTCATAAACCGTCGACTGATGAGTGAACATCAAAGTCAATTAGAAGCAGCCAGAAGAACCAACGTTAAGATCACTGGATCTTCATTCATCTTTTCCGTTAAGGACAGAGTAGTTGCCTCATGTGTTTAGACTTCATTTACTTTCCTAAATTTGTCAAACCACAGTGATACCATGGAATACCACTCATTAGCAGAGCAGAAACCAAGTAAGAATGAAAAAGGGGGATATCTTCTGTAGTCTCAAGACATAAACCTGTTACTGAGTTTATGATCTTGATTTTACTTTCTCTTTGCCCAAGCTGTACTTTATTGTGTAACCCATCTCAGTGAGATTTCTTCTGGTTTAATATTATGAGTATCCAGTTATCATACAATATTTTCAGCAGTAGATCCTGAAAACATTTTCAGAGGAGACCACCCACATTTAACAGATGGAGAAACTCAGGCACCAAGGCAGGGGCACACTGACGTTCATAATGACATTGAAAAGCAGAAGAAAATAACATTTTCAGACACAAAACCAGTTTGTTCAGTGTAAATGTCTTGCTGCATTTGAAAGCTCAATGTACAGCTGATTAGGAAAGAGATGCTATCATTGGTAAAACTTGGTTAAATGAAGCTAGCATTTGAGGCAATCAGATGAGTAGTATTAAGAGAAACAAGATGTTGGAAGCAAAACATTTTGTACAAAAATCCTGAGGCCAATGAAAGAGAGGAGTATTTTGACCTTTGGTTCCTGTTTGGGGAATAGAGTGAGAAGAAAAGTAACATGTAGGCCTTTCCTTGATTAATCACCACACAGATAGCACTTGGAAGTCTGAGTTACTGAAGTTACATCATACACCCCTGACAGTCCTTATGCAGATAGTCTTTTGCCATCTCTGGAGCGTGACAGAAAAGAAGCACCACCTCAACCTGTTGTGAAAAGCAGGTTTCAGTTTGAGATGCTGTTGGAAACTTCCAAATGCAGAACTACGACTTATTCTAGGCTCTTTTTGTCGCCTGTAAGGCAACAAATGAGTCTTGTATTCTGAAAGACGAAATATTCCCAAACCTTATGGTTATTAGAAGAAAGAAGTGTTTTCATATCAGCTGCCCCTTATCTTCTTCCAGATCTTAATGTTTGTGTGTTTTAGTATATTTGTACAACTAAGATATTATAGCTCTTAGATGAATGCAATGAAGATGCCAATTAATACAAAATGAGATTATATTCATTATGAATGATTACTTGCTAAAATGCATTGAATGCTGCTATTCTAACCCAGTAACTTTTTTGTGATGATACTCCCAACTAATTATTCCATCTGATGGCCAATCCTCTGTTAAGCCTGTCCAAGACAGAAAAATAAAATAAAAATAAAATAGTTTAGACTTAATGAAATTCTAGTAAAACAATTATTGACTTGACATTGGTCACACTGAGGCAGAACTGTTAGTGATAATCAGAGTGAGGTTGTAATTTTCTATGAAATGTTTTTCCTATTAGGTAGGAAAAATGAAAATTATGTTAAAATGAAAATTGCTCAGGTTTGCTTGGCAGATGAAATCTGAAGTAATAACTTTCAATAGTACTTTCAACTGTCCCAAAATGACATTAAATATATTTTTCTTTTCTGCTCTTACTGTTTTTGTTGTTACTACTTTTAATTCAAACATTATTCAAATAATTTACTGGAATTGCTGTAAAATGTATAAATGAATGTGTATCTCTGAAATTCTCATACTTATTCTTGTAGTTTGTCTGTTTTGCCTCTATTAGGGCTAAATTAGATAATTGACTAATATCTATATTTCTGCACTGATAAGACAAGTTTTGTGAATATCTCAAGATATGGTATGTTTCATGAAATCCAAAATTCTAACAATAATGAAAGAAATGATAGTCTTTTGGACTTATTTTGTATTCAATTTGCAGGATAGTGGAAAATCAGTGCATGTTTTATTGTTAGCATTTTTATTATTTAAAAACTTTTCAAATATAGTTAATATTTCAAGAAAGAATGAGCTTAAATAAACACATTTCAGTCTGTGGTGGGCGTAAGTTATTCATGCAACTGTGTTAAGTGATTAAATATCTCAGTTATGCATATTTATTTTGTCTCCTGATGAGATATCTGAAACTTTGGAAATAAGGGGAGAATGAATTCCTCCTACCTATCGTAATCTTGGGTTTCTCTGGGCTGGGAACCAGTGCCATTTTAACTTGGTCAGGGGTGGAAATGTTACATGTAAATACAACCATTGGGCACAACTAGATGTCACCTTGCAGCAAATATTTTTGGTGAGGTATTTAAGCAATAAATAAATATTGCAGGCAAGATCTCTCTGCTTACAAATTCGTGCATTGTGTTGCATCCATAATAAGCTAAATAGAATCAGAAGTGTATATAGTGTTTGCAGGACAGATCTTAAGAGCCTAAAAGTGCTCAGAACAGGTCTGGTGTAATTTAGCTGTTGATTAGTGCTGCAGGAAGAAGGGAGGACTACTTTAGGAAGAGCTACGGTGTTGCAAGAAAGCATTTTAGGAGAGTATTGTAAGAAGTGTTGAGGAAATCATGGAAAAGCTAACCAGGACCAGCAAGTTCCATTGGCCTACATAGCTGCATAACAGAGGGCACAGAAAAATCTTCTGGCAAATGGTATTTTCTACCTTATCAAAATAAATTACATAAAAATGAAAATTACATAAAAATGAAAACTGGTCATATGCACTTTTGTGTATATTAACAGCAACATGTATTTTTAGTCTTAAATGAGCTTGCTTAGAAACATGAATAATTAATTATACTTTTAATAGGTGGTCTTTATTTTCCTCTTCTTCCATCCAAACTTTAAGTACGTAACTGTGGAAAAGAAAACTTTATCTCCTTACAGAGCATCTGCTCTGTGCTGTTAATAAATAAATAAATAAATAAATAATATATATTTTTTAAGTAGTTTATTGTTTTGACCCTTGTTTCTCAGTCCCTACATTAAATTTTTCAGTTTTATGTCAAAGTGGGTTGTTCATCCTCACACTCCAGGCCTTTGATTGACTATCCTCACCTAGCCCCCACATATTTCCTGTTGTAATTTTAACTCATGGCTCCCACCAGACCATGGTGACTTTATCTATTGCTCACATTCATGTCATTGCTGATACTGCTCCTTACTTAAGGAAGAAAATACCTCTTAAATCTGGACTGCTATTGTGTTATTCTCCTTCAAAATCCTCCTTAAAACTCTCTGTTTCTATGCTGCTCATATAAGTCTTGACAAAAGATTAGACAGCTGGAGGTCTGAGACAAGCAGCCTATCATGCTGACCAATACTGCATTTTTTTGGTACTTTCCCATCTGTCTCTTCCCATCTGTTGTTTCTTGTCATGTTCTTAGATTTTAAACTGTTTAGGCGCAAAGGTCATCTATTAATTAATGCTGATGCAGCCTAACTACGTTGTGTACAATGCAGGTGATTAATAGAGCATATAGTCTGCAACTGCAAGAGGAATAAATTTATTATTAACAACAGCCACATCTTCAATAAAGGTAAATCCTTTTTGGGTCTTCATTTTTACTCCTTGTATCTGATTAAATGATAGCATTTAGCTTAGTTCAACATATATAACATCACACTTGTCTTCACGTATTGTCCAAGAATTGCATGACAATTTTTTTTGATGTTTTGAATATTGCTGTTTTGGATTTTTAAATGTGATCAGTGTACTCCTGTCCCTTAAATGCTTTTAATTCTGTGTTGTCGCAAATGTAGTTTGCTCTTCTGCAAATACTCAGGATTTCTGTTAAGAATTTCACATTTTCTTTACTGCACTGCAGTTGTGATCTGTGCTGTTTCACTGTTTCCCAAAGAGAATTCAGTCAGTGAATTCAGTCTTCAGTCTCTGTTTGTGAGTTTATGTGATATAGTCACAATATTTTGGTTGAGTAAGTGTAGTTTCTAGATACAAATCATTTGCAAACTCTTTTTGTTTTTGCACAGGAGAAAATATGTGTCGAGTGAATTCAGTATTCAATAACTTTTATTTTACTTAAATATATACCAGATAAATAAGATTGTTTTTCTGCATGTTTTCACATTTTCTGTAGTTATTAGGGTGAATGCTTTCAATGTTCCATAAGGCTGATCTAGGAATTTGGATCTAAAGATAGTGTGCTATTATCAGCATGTTCTTTACATAGTTTAGGATGCGATGCCTCATTAATTTCATATTATTTTATTTTCCATGTACCAGCCATTAATGATAAAATAGGTGAATGGCACTGTTATTACTGAAATGTTAGTCTGAAATGTACTTCAAAGCTTGTACATAGAAGTAAGAAAGATTTCGTTGACGGTCATCACTGTTACTGAGGAAAAGCTTTCAGCAAACATTTCTGGTCCTTTCACAGCATTCTTGAAGACTGACACATCCCAAGAACCTGCACGGAAAGGCATAAAACTATGCAAATATAATCTGAGTATATTCTGAATTGCCACTCTGTTAGTTCTTCAACTCTTAGGAAAACTTGCTGTGGACTCTTAAACTGTTCATTTCATTCTCTGCTATCTGTCAATAATCAAAATTAAAATACAGACTTGTTCTTAGTGTATATTTCTCATTATTTTGTACTTGCATACTGCCTATAGTGCTATCATTAGTATCATGTAAGCCTGCCAAAATTGCTGATGTCTAAAATATATTTCTTTAATGAGACACTTCTTTCAAGCCAGTGCGTGGTATTTTGGCAACTTTCTACTAGTGTGTTTTATACACATTCTGTAAATTCACATTAACATTAATTTATTTTGCATGCCAGTAGGAAAGAAACCTGTGAAATTGAAAGAGATGGAAGGAAGAAGTGGAGATTACACATTTTATCTAAAGTGATTGACAAAGTAATTGACAGAGCAAAGAAATGTGAGATGATACCAGACAAACTAGAAGTAAAACTGTGGAGGAAAAAGTTTGTTTTATTGTCTGAGATTATGGATTTTGTCTTTTTTTTTTTTTTCTGCCCATGCTGTCCATCACAAGGAGTTCTTACCAATGTAAGGGTTGTGAATGAATTTACATTAAAAGAAAATATCAAAACAAAGATTCCTGAGATCATTGTCTTAATCCCTCTCCTTCAGTCTTGAAATAATTTTTGAGCTTCTGTGGGCGTAGCAGTGTTTTTGGAAGTGACAGAATCCCCAAAGTCCCACTGAAATAAGTTTGTGTTTGGTAGATCTTATTTGAGTGGGTATTTTTTACATTCCAAGTATATTTTTATTGAAAGTAAACTACATGTTGATGAGGACATTATTACTGTACGTGTGTGTAGGAAAAAGACAAGTTATAGTTTCATGTATGTTTCAAGTTGCCATAAGCCTTCTCTGAAAAGTGCAATCCCTTCTCTTGTATTCTTTCCTGTCCCTTTGGTGCCTTTAGTTCTGGCACAAGCATTTGTGTGGCTACACAGGGAGCTGCATCTGACAGCTGAGAAGTTAAAACCAATTTAGGAAAAACAAAATGTGAGTCGTTCAAAAAGGAGTGTTACTTATCTTGGTGGAAAGGGATTCAACTTCGTGTTGCCTAAAGCTCTGAGTAGGGCTTTGCCAAATACAGATCCAGTGGCTAAAAGACTATTTCACAGTTGAGCAGATGCCCAACCAATATCAATATTTACAAAGCAGAAGGCAGCAGCCAGCAATGCAGTTGATGACAGACTGAAATTCCTGATTAGGTTATCCTTAAATATGTTCTTAGAAGAACGGGGAAGGGAGTGAGGAAGGTGAATGGTAAGTTGCCAGAAGTATCTGGCAACCTCAGAGATCCAAGGAAAGCACAGGGATCTAAAAGTCCTTCCCGGCCCAACAGCTGTTTTCTCTGAATGCAGCCTAAGGATACAGGATAGGAAAGAGAATAGTGAGTCTATAAACCCATAGGTTAAACAGTAATCCATAGTTTGTCCTATGAATCCTGGGATTCATGCATCTAGGGTTTGTTTCTGCAATATGAAGATGGAATGATTATCTTTCTTTGTCACTCTGCCCCCATAAAGTTTTTGCAAGTGCATTGTCTACTTCTGATTTTTTTTTTTTTATTTTGTAATTTAAGCCTGTGGTAGAAGTAATTTCAAGAAAATAGTTAAACAGAACAACTTAAAGACATTTGGATCCTTGAAACTGGGATTTTATTATAGTATCTAGACCAGTATCCTGGTGTTGAAAGAACTGAGAAGACACTTTTCCTTTTAGGTTTAAAGAGAGAGTTGGAAGCTTGGGATTTGCATCAAGGAACTCTCTTCCAGTGATCAACGGTAACAAGATAAGCTTTCTGTCAGCACCAGTTAGGGGAAAGAAGCAATGAAGTCTTAAGGGAGTTTATAAGAACTACATGATAAAATGTCCTGTTTTTGATACTGTTCTCCTGACTTCTTTTTGTGGTCAATTGAGAATATCACCCTAGATAAGTCTTATTAAATTTCAGATCCATAAATTAATAATTTGAAGATGATTTCGTATAGTTTAATATTAATTAACTATTTTTTTAAGGAATAGCCCTTTTTTTTTTTTTTTTGAAAACTAATAAACATTTCTCATGGACAGAACAAAAGGTTTTAGCTCTTAACTGCTGGCCACTGAAAAATAATCAAAAAGAGGCAGATAATGTTAGCACATAGAGCTGAGTGCAAACCTACTTGACAGTTAGGAAATGAATGACAAGGATGTTTACCAGAAGTTGCTGAGATATTTCTGAAATACAATTAGTTTTGTCTGTTCACTGTTGCAAGTGAAGGTATGGAAGGTGCCTGATTTTTATGATTTTTTTAAAAATTTATTTTTCATATATATCAATGCACTCATTTTTAAGTTGTCCTTAAGTATCAAAATTATCTTAAGAAAGGTTTCAGATTTGGGTCCAAGAAATGACATTTCTTGGTACATCTTCACAATTTTCAGATTAATACATTTAAAAAGGTTTTGTGGACTCTTCGTTAGTTTTACTGGAATGCAACAAATTGTGTCAGAATTTCATTGACTCTCTCCTATATTTATGTACTGTTTTGCCTACCACAGAACCCAGTCAGAAAACTAATAAATGGAAAGAGTATGGTTTTGTTATTTGTTCAAAACAAGACTAGGTTGAAGTATCTAATGAATTCAAGTTGGGCATCAGAGTGCTTATTGCATATCTTCAGTCATTCCAAATAACAAAGGTAGTTCCCTCTATATAAGTTAATCTCTTTATATTGTGAATAATGTTAATATTTCAAATACAGCTTTACTGGAAGTAAACAAAGAAATTTTCAATAAATAAATGATTTGCTTAACTCATTCTACTATACCCTTTCTAGAAGTTAATTTAACATCAGGTGGTAGTAAATGTGACAGAAAAAAAATATTTTTGTGTTGTGTTTTTTGTTTTGTTTTTGAGACAGAGCAGTTATCACTTACAGGCATGTGGTACTAATCTGAAAGATGAATTGGTTCATTCCCTTCACGTACCACATATCCATTCACACACCACCAAGTTTAACACTATTAAAGGGTAATTTCTCCTGTGAGATCTATGCCCGGTACAGCCAAAATCTCTACACAGTGCCTGTTAAACTTTTCATGGCAGGTAAGGGGATTTAAATAAAATGCTTCATCAAACGTGCAATCACACACATATTCTTCCTGTTGAAATATCCACGTATTCAAACAAAAAATAAACATTGCTAAAAATCCTGATGCTCCGAAACATTAACAATAAGACAGTATCTTTTCACTCCTTCTTTCACCATTAAATTACTTTCCTTCTAAGATCTTCTAAGATTTTTTTTTTTACATTCACACTAGAATGAACACTCTTTTGAAATCAATTTTTTATAACTTATGGTCACAGATTATGTTGTCTCTGACTTGAATGGGGTCAACATTTTAGTCTAAAACATTTTTTTTTAAATGGATGCAGTTTTGGAACCAGATTCACAGATCAGAATCAGCTTGTTAGTGAAGCCAAACCAATCTGCATACCCTGAAAACATGAACTGAAGCTTTGCCAGATCATAGGTCATATTTACAAAACTGTTTTGTTAAGATGTGAGTAACCTAAGTGCTATTCTTCATGTTAACGAAGCTGTGCTGCAATTCACAAGACCTTTCTGTGTCAGTCTCATCTGGAAGCTGACTTGCTTGGCTTTCTTAGGTCACATAAATTTAGGTTCTGCTCCAAGTACCGAAGTTGGTTTTGTCAACAGTATTGGCCTTTTATGCAAGAGTTCAGGGCTTAAAGCATTAATAAATCAAAGCCTCCCAGATAGTAATTCTCTCTTGTGCCTGAGGGAAGTTAACTCACGTCTTCCAAATGTATATATTACCCTGAAGGCACTGGAGTAATTGAAGGTGAAGGGAACTTTCTCTTCAGTTTATCAAAGCTATTCTACTTTGCATTGACTAAAGCCAAGTCTCAGCTGGGTCAAAAAACACACACGTGTGAGCATTTGGCTACCCATAGCAGTTGATCACTCATCTGAAAGGAGAAATAAAAATAGGAAAATCTGAGTTTCAATCCTCCTTCTGAAAACTACTTCACTATTTTATACTAAGCATTCTTTGGATCTGGCTTTTAATCCAAAAACTGGTTTGAAATTTTGTTCCAGAGGAGACACCAGCTGAAAACTGAGTATTTACTTATTTCTTTATCTATTTCTTTATTTATTTGCTTTTAATTATTTTACTTGCTATTTAAAAAAAAAAAAAAAAACAAAAAAAAAAAACAAGCAAACACCACAACATAAATATTTCTTTTCTGGCCATAGAGCAGTTGATTTAGCTTGATTTTGTTGTGCGTTTAAGAGGACAGAGTGCAGTGGTCCTGTTGTAAACTTCTTTGCCATCAGCACTATTCTTCAAAAAGTGTATGTCACAGAAGAGATTTCAATAAGATGATATAACACGAACTTACAGTTGCTAGTTTTAACCTACAACTCTGGTGGTAAGAGGCAAGCTGAATCCATGCTGGTCTCAAGGAATTAGCTGGATTTTCTCCTATCAGTGGAAATATCATTAATATGCCACAGATTATCGTAGAATCATAGAACGGCTTGGGTTGGAAGCAACCTTAAAGACCATCTGGTTCCAACTCTCCTACCATGGGCAGGGATGCCACCTCTAGATCAGGTTGCCCATGACATCATCCAAGCTGGCCTAGAAAACCTCCAGGGATGGGGCATCCACAGCTTCTCTGGGCAACCTGTTCCAGTGCCTCACATCCTCTGAGTGAAGAATTTCCTGCTAACAATCTAACTCTCCCCTCTTTAGTTTAAACCCTTCCCCCTTGTCCTATCATTATCTGCCTGAGCAAAAGTTGCTCTCCATCTTCTTGATAAGCTCCCTTACTGAAAAGGCTGCAGTGAGGTCACCCCGGTGCCTTCCTTTCTTCACGCTGAACATCCCCAGGTCTCTCAACCTTTCTTCACAGGAGAGGTGAAGAAAGATCCATGCCTCTGATCATCTTTATGGCCCACCCTTGGACCCACTGTAAGAGGTCCACATCCTTCGTGTGCTGGGGGCACCAAATCTGGATGCAGTACTCCAAGTGAGGCCTCACAAGGGCAGAGTATGTGCCCTTGTGATTGTAAACCAGATATTGGTGTTAATTATATTATTGAAAATCAGAGTAACAATACAAACCACAAATATATTGGGTTTATAGAGCTATCTTGTTATAGCTTTTTTGAAAAAAAAAAAAATCTTTTTAAAAAATAAAGGTGAAATTAGACAAAAAAAAAAAAAAAACATAATCCTTTATCATAAAAGTAACATACTAAGTACTCAGAAGTCTGTTAATGAAAATGTTCTCACAGTAATCATAACCTGTCATCAAAATTCACAGGTGACTTTTCTCTAAGCTTTCAGGTTATTGCAATACTTTGAATGTTGGTGAAAAGTAATAAAAAAGGAGAGTATACAAGATGGATGAGTCCATCATAATATGGGATTTGATGAGGGGTTTTTGTTGTTGTTGATTTTTACAATAGATTATTAAATACAGTTAATTTTACTTAGACTTTTAAGAATAAAGCATAAAACAATAGGATTTGTTTAATAATGTAATTTGAGAAACTAAGTAGAAGAAAATTTCATTCAGGAGTATTAACAAGGCTGTGTACCAGACTGAAATCCTATGTAGCTACGCAAAATGATGAGAAAAAGTCTTCATGTCATGCAAAATCATATGCAAATCACATACTGCCAATATTCTCATTCATGCAAAAATTATGAATCAAATTGAAAACCATATTGTTGGATTAGATTTTTTTTTATAAATAAAATATAGCATTTGTTCTCTTTGCTATCATGTTTTTGAGCCTTCCAAGATAATCAGTCAGTTTAAGCCTTGTTGTCCTCCTGTTTTCATTTTTGATGAAATCAGTTAAAACATGGAAGGTTTTTTGGATTTTTACATCATTATTTTATTACAATGCTGCAATGTTTTTAAGATGCATTCTCAATAAATATAAAGTATTTGCTAAAATTTTTGTCTTGTAAGACACACCTTCTGATGAGAGGCTAGGGACACTTTGGGTTGTGTACTCTGGAGAAAAGGAGGCTGAGAGGTGACCTCACTGCTCTCTATAAGGAGGGGAAGGGGAGAGGGAGGTATCTGTCTGTTCTCCCTGATAACTGATGACAGGATGCACAGAAACAGCACAAAGATGGGCCAGGGGAGGATATTAGGAAAAGGTTGTGGTTTGTTTTTTTGTTTGTTTTTTGTTTGTTTGTTTTTCAAAAAAAGAGGGATATTAGGAAAAATTTCTTTATTGTGAGGGTGGTCAAACACTGTGACAGGCTTCCTAGCAATGTGGTTGATGCCCCATGCCTGTCAGCATTCAAGAGGCATTTGGATAAATGCCCTTAATAATAATATGCTTTGACTTTTGGTTAGTCCTGAAGTGGTCAAGAGTTGGGCTTGATCTTTGTAGGTTCCTTCCAACTCAATTATCCTATCTATTTATGTATTGAAACTGCCCAGAGAAGTGTTAACTGGGAAATGTTGGGAGAACTGGGCAGCGGAGAGGACAACCAGACATATATGGGTAGAGGCGAATGAGTTGGAGAGGACCAAGATGCAGTGACTCACTTCCAGCTTCCAGTTGGAGAACCAGCAGCAGATAAGAGGTCCTGGAAAGGGCAGGAGAAGGAGGGACAGGGAAGGGTGAAGGCTGGAAGTCAGTGAAGCTTTTTAGTTACATGCACAGTAGAGCAAATATACTTTCTCTGAGTTTCTATTCTATAGACCTATTCTATACTTGTGGAAAATAAATATTTCCAGGTAGACTGATTTGTATGAACATCTTTGGTGATATTTTGGAAGAGCTGAGAAGGTATAGTGGAACCAGCACCCCATCACACAGTCCCAGTCACAAATGAGGGCAATAAGGAGTTGCTTTCTGAAACAGAGAGATATGTAAATTTATCTAATAATCCCTAATTTTGAAAATAAACAAATTTCTTCTCAGGACCCTTGATTGTGTATTTATAAATTCTTTGGGGGTTTAAGCAGATGTAAAATACCGTGAGAAAAACAACTCTAATTCAGCATTACTTTTACTTCTGTTAATAACGCGCTATCGAGAAAGAAGTGCAGGAGCATATAAATAATTCTTTCTGAGGGAGTATCTGTTAATTTTTAAAAGGAGAGGTGTGAGAGAAACCTGTGTATGGATTAAATTCATTGTGAATTTAGGCAATTCAGAGCTGTAAGGTACTGAACGTCAGGGCCCTGGTCCAAATAAACATTTACATACCTGCTAATATCAGGCAGTTGGATAACCTTGTAGCTGTAAAATGGATTTATTTTTTTTTATATTCTTGGAAGTATGTATGTGTGTTTCAATACTTTTTTTGAATTAGATCCTTATTACAGTGCAGGTTTGAGCCCTGGAGAAACAAGGAATAGCAATAAAGAAGTAATAAACCAACTAGACATAATATCTTGATTCACGTGGTTACAGATAAAAAAAAAAAAAAAAAAAAAAGGCCAGGAAAGACAGAGTTGAAGTCTACAGGGTGTTGCTAACACTAAACTAATTTCTCAATCGCAGATTCTGTTGTTATATTTGAAGAAGCTATGATTGTAAACTAGACATTGGTGTTAATTATGTTATTGAAAATCACAGTAACAATACTGAAATCATTATCTGATTAACTGCTCAGTTTTATAATCGCATGCTGCACAGGCAGAGTAATTCCATGATGTCAGCTGACTGTCTGCATTTAGCATATCCATGCAATGGTTTTGAGGTATGAAATGAAGTGCCAGATACAATAGTAGAAGGCAGGCATGTAAATCTATTTAAGAAGGTGAACATGTTTCTGGAAGAGAAAGAGAAGGGAAATTTCTGCAGCTGTGCACTAAATATTTTCTATTAAAGAAGTAGAAAATCACTTGTGATTTCCACTGTGAATAATGTAAGTACAAGCCCTGATGGATTGTTTTCTCTTCTCTTTGGATCTTGATTATTCATGGATTTCTCCAGGTGGACTACAGAAACGTGGCACAGTATCTTGGGATGCTGTCTTAAACAAAAGAAAAGCAGATTGTTGAGTGCTGCTTTGTTAGTTTATTATGTATTTGTTTTGTGTTTTTCTTTGTTTTGTTTTCCCCTGTGTCTCTTATAAAACACTGCCATCTTCTTAGATTCCTTTGAATCATAGAACTGCACTGTCAAAAAGACACTAGAGTGTTTGTATTGCTCCTGCATTCTTTATAATTGTAATTATATTTCTAATTTGTAATTCTGAAAAACAGAATAATAAGTGACTCAAAAATCTCCTTGCAGCTTTGTCCCACTAACTTGGAGTTGGGCTGTCATACCCAGAGTTTTGGTCCAAGCAAAGACAGTAACTGATGCTTGTGGTGTTTGGGTAAACTGTAAGGGTAAGCTAGGTTTGATAAGACATTTAGATGCTGTTTGGACTCTGTCAGGATTCATAGCAGACACACAACTGTCACTGAAATACTGCTCTTCATTTTCATTTAGATGTTTAAACATCTTTGCTCTGATCCGAAGCCTGTTGAACTCTGTACATATTTCTGTGAGCTTTAGATAGTGTCCCAAACTGACATCATGATGTTTATATGATGTCAGCATAACATCATTTCACAGCTGGAGTTTTGAAATAAGTTTTCGGAAATGAAAATACTTGTACAGATTTAGCGACAACCATCTTCACATTCATAATTCTGCTCAAGACTTCAAAGCAAAAATAATATCTGGAGAGAATACAGCCTTGATCCCATTTTCAGTTGCATGAAGCACTGAGCAATTCCTGCTGATAGGCCATCAGCTTGCTCTCTCTGCTGCTACAGAGTGCTTCGTTGCTGATAACTTCATAGCCTCCTTTTCCTTGCCAGCTTGTGCAGTAGGAGATGTACAACCTAATCCTGAATGTGCACTGAGGCAAATCTGGCATAACAACTGACAGTAGGAGGGGAGTGAAATGAGTATATGGCAAAAATAAATAAATAAATAATAATAAAAGCCTAAAGACTGCCAGTACAGAACAATCTCTGTTATTCCAGGATTAATACTCTTTTGGAGACTGGGGTTTCTGCATAGCTGACATCTGTAGGGCATGGTATCAGTAGACTGTTCTGAACAGATAAATTTATTTCAAAAAATAAAAGTAAAATGAAAATAAAAATAAAAAATTAAAAAATCAATGCCCTTGGAATATTTTTCTTTAAGCAAAGGAAAGAGATTGCAAATTGTATGACAGTATTTTCCTAATACTACAAAAACTAATTTTTCATAATAAACTTCTTGGGATGTAGTGGCAAAATACCTCTTTCAAACTTGCCTGCAGGGATTTCTGATGCAGATAATCTGTGAGGATTACATATTTCATTTCCTGGATTCTTCCTAGGCAGGCATTGAATTCTTGCTGAAAACATTTTTAGGTGTGAGGATATTGACAACTGAACACGTATGTAGGACCAGACCTAGAAGTCACATACCACTCTGACATAATTCTTTTGACTAAAAGGAAATGCCTCCATTTTGTCTCAGCTGAGACCCCGCATCATGTTTTTCTAAATGACAGCTGATCAGTTTTCTGTGTAAACCGATGCATTATTTAATACTTTTTCTTTCCTGCCTTGTATTAGGGCCACCACAGAGAACTGTTTCCCCCAAACAAGACCATGAGGACAGGAAGCACGACAAAGTCTTGGACAAGGGTAGTGAAAGTGGGACTTCCTGCAACGAGTTGTCCACCTCAAGTTGTGACAGCCACTCAGAAGCAAGCACTCCTCAAGAAAATGCTTCTAGCACTCAGCAGTCCACAGCTCACCAGCCAAATACTCTGACTTTGGATCGTCCATCTAAGAAGGCCCCAGTGCAGTGGATGCCACCGCCAGACAAACGCAGGAACAGTGAACTCTTTCAAACTCTCATTAGCAAGTCCAGAGAAACAAATCTTTCCAAAAAGAAGGTATGTGAGAAGCTGAGTGTTGAGGAAGAAATGAGAAAATGCATCCAAGATTTTAAAAAAATCCACATTCCAGATTACTTTCCAGAGCGCAAACGTCCCTGGCAGTCTGAACTCTTACAGAAATATGGGTTATAGTACTCAACTCTTTCATTACGTATCTCTGGGGCATTTGATGTTTAATAAGTTGCCACTAACTTACTGATGTCCTCCTCCTGGCCAACTCTGCCACCAGAGCTATTCCTGCTGCTTATTTCCTTCTGTGAACAGTGGATGTTGGATAGTACATGGTTTCTTTAAAAATATATATAAAAAGATAGAAACTTAAAAATACAAAAAAGTGTCTCATCTAAACCACCTCATAATAGCAAAGAAAAATGTGCATGGTGAAGAAAGATGGTTTTCGAACTGTAGTCAGTTGAGCTTCATTATCATTTTGGAATTTATCAAATAAAAATCTCAATCATCAGTTAATGCCTCGTTTTATGTCACAAATAAAAATGACTCAGACTTGCTATGGATGAAGAGAAACAGGGTTGAAAATTTGATTGAACTGGTTTCAGAACTAACTCCCAATGTTCTTTCAATGTTAATGCAATAAAACAAATACCTATTTTGCATGAGCACAATGTTACAAATAAATCACACAAGAACAAGAGGTTGTCTGTTGCTTGGAGAATTATTTGTTTGATACCAAGCCTATAAACGTAAAACGTCTAAGGGATTGAATTTGCTTTGTTCTGGGTCTGTGATTTTTTTGTGTGTACAGTGTTCTGTATGTAAGGATGGTGTAAATATGCCTTATACTGTTTTATTATTGCACCACAACGTTCATCTATTAGTGCTTGTCAGGATTATTTCTGTGAAATGCAAACTTATGACAGATTGTGAAAACTGGTTTGATGGTCTGAAAGTTTCTGTTATGTTAGTCACTAAAATTGGAGAAAAATAAAAAAGACTTTAATGTATTTATTAAAAGAACCATCTGGTAGATTTTCTTGGCTATCGTTATCTCCTCTCTCTTTTTAAGAGACTCAAGCAAATTGTTTTTGTTTTGTTTTGCTTTGTTTAATGTTTTCATAACTACTTTGCTGAAAAAAAAATGAAAAAAAAAAACACACAACACAAAGCCAAACAAAAAACATGTTTCAGGAGTGGGTGAACAATGTTTAGTGCAGTGCCATTTAATCGGAACAACAGTACAGACTCCAGAAGGAAGAGCTATGCTAGGCTGCAGGGGGGAATGAACTAAAACACTGCGTGTTTTCACTAACAGAACTGAAAGCAGTCCAAACTCGACAAGTTCACAAAAATCATCTTAGAAACAGAGGATTTAAAATATCACAGAAAATTTACACATTTACAAAATAAAGTTTTCTGTGAATAGTCTTTTCTATGACAAACCTAATTTCTCAAAGCAGATACAGGAAAATTGATATGGTTGTCATTATAACAAGGTAACTGTGGTGCAGACAGCCATACTTGGAAAGAGCTTATTGCTCTTTCCCATTCAACTAATCAGTTTACTCCAGCATTTCATCTTTTGAAAGCATTTTCATAACTTAAAATAAGACTAATGAGAATTTTTGAGAATCTCACACTGAATTTTCTTCTTGCCTTTTGAATCTGACTTCATAGCGCTTCTCACAGGTTATGCAGTTTTCCATTGTCTTTATTTTATGCCGTTTCCATTTGGGATGATGCCTTTTAGGTTCACACAGTATCTTGAACCTTTCTATTAAACCTTGCCATTGAGTTTGGAGACTGTTTTGTGCTACTTACTCTTAGCACTTCAGTCACTACCTGCCTATGGTATGGCTAGGTATTTGTTTGACCTGTTTATCCCTTCTAATTTGTCAATATGTAGATTTTTTTTAATGAGATTTTTTTTCTTTTAATGTACTACCTAAAATTTCTCAGATTTAATTCATTCCTGAAGAGAACTGAAGTGCTCGCAAGGCACAAGTGATGTGTCAGATAAACCACATTGCTGTTACTTAGCAACCCCACCAGCATCTTCAGATTAAGTGTTTTGGTCGGGGGTTACACAGCACACACTCTCCTTCTTTCAGAGTGAAAAATTGGCACGTGTAGTAAGAGACTGGGAAAAAACAATGGCTCCCGTGAATCCTCCAGGCATATTCTGCAATGCCTGTCACACTTTTCATACAGTTCACACAGTTACAGCTCCAACCCCATCTATGTGTTTATTAATTTACAGGTTTAAGATTACAGGGTGTGATTAGGGAGATAGCAAGCCACATCATTTGGTGTAACTGAGGAGCTTGTGGGTGATTAGATGGATAGGGTTGGCAGGAAATTCCCAAGTGTTATAAGAGAGTTCTCTAATAGAAGCAGAAAGTGGTAAGAGCTGGGTTTTTTGATTGCATCCTTCTTTCTTCTCTTTTTCTTACTTTTCTAATTAGCTTCTTTCTCTTTTATCCATTTCAGTCTTTTTCATTATCTTTCTTTTCCAGCTATTTACTTTGTTACAGAGGAGTAGTCTACAAACCTTGGAATTCTGTGTCCTTTATTGTCTTTCAGTAGAGGTGGTCAGTACATTAAATTCCACTCCATGTGAAGTTTATACATTTAAAATACACATTCTTTGGAAAGGAAAGATAGATCAAAAAATTTTTTTTTCAATCTTAAATTTGAAAAAGAATGTCAAAAATAAATTTGTTATTTTTCTTTCAATATTTCAACTATAATTTTCATATTATTTTCACGTTCTAAAGGGTTATGTTTCACAGTTAGAGTAATGACATTAACTTTTATCTCATTATAGAACAAGTTGTTTTTAGCCAGCAGATGATAAGTTTTAGATGATAATTGCTTTGTTAAAATACATTAAAAAAAAAAAAGTCAATATAAGATAAAATACTAATAGGTCACATAACATATAAATGAAACTGATTTCCAGAAGGAAAGTAAGTCTTTTTGAAAAAAATATTTTGTTTTCAGAAAGTTTTTTTCTAAGTCAACAAAAACTTAAATCATTATGTTATTGAAAATTGAACTTGTAAAACTATCTCCCTTTGTATATTTCTGCCAAGTTTAGTTCCTAATTTTTAACATGCTAAGCAACACAGAAAGGTATATTATAAACTGTTTTTAAAGATTAGGAACAGATAAAAATAAAACAAATTTTCCTTTAGAAGCAATGTCCTAATTGAACTAATATTTCACAAAATTCAAGTATTCTATTCTGTTCTGTTCTGTTCTATTCTATTCTATTCTATTCTATTCTATTCTATTCTATCTATTCTATTCTATTCTATTCTACTCTATTCATCAGAATCTGCCACAAAAACAGTTCTCGTTGCCCATGTTTACTCACTATAAAAATTATTTTTAAGACCACATGATGGATAGCACATCTGTCTATTTTATATTCTTCGTTGTCCTAACTGAGCAGATGGGAAACAGGGGTACATGCAATGGAGTTTACACCTTCAAAATGTGTGAAGAAAGATCATAATCACATGGTGGCCTAATTACTGCTGAAGGATTACTTCTGAACCTATTTCTGAGGATTATTTCTAACTTAAATTTACAAGTCTTGGATTTTATTCTTTTTACTTATCTACTGGAAGAAAAATCTACCAAACAAATCAGATGAGCAAAAATGTTTGGACAGAAGTCGGTAGTGTCCATAAAATTGCCACTGAGCACATGCTTTGAAATTAATTTGAAATATATTTTAGAATTCACTTTCAATGAATTTTAAATGAACTAAATTGTATTTAAAACATCATGTCCACCTTTAAAAACTGTGCTTATTCAAAATCATTTTTGACTTTCTAATGCTGTCTTTGTTCAAGTAATGATGTTCAAAAATACACTTCCTACTGGAGGTGGAAACTCAATTTAGTATACTGGGTAACAACAGGCAATGATGGGTTCACTCTATATGACTCATGTCCTGAACCAAGTTCCTTGGGAGTGCTCAGAAATTCTCAAGAAGGCTTTAGCTATTTACAGGATCACACCATTGGTATAGCTCACCATAAAAATAGCATTCACACATTACTTTAGCTTATATATTACAGGCCATCAAATAGCTTTATTTATTCCAGGCCCTGTTATCTAGAAGTAATTTTCATCCAATCTCATATTTTCTGCTCTGCCTCTCTTTTCTCCATTGTTACTATGGACATTCTTATAATCACTTCTATTTATCTGTTCTTTACTTGAAGTTACATAACTGAATTCAGAAGGGACTACAGCAGGCTTCATGCTAGAAAATGATGGGGGAAGCTGAGCACACTGTGAGTGCTGCTTGTTTGAGGAAACTTCAGTACTATTGGCAAGATAACATGAAGCACAAGCTGAAAGGTAAAGCCAGGTGAATCACCCTACATCTCTTTATCACTGTCCAGTAATCCAATGAAGCAATCCCTAATAGTGTTGCTAACAGATAAATATGATCCCAATATCATCAGTATTCATCTTACCATGCACACACACTTTGTGTTGGTACTGCAGCTGAGACAATGACTCTGGGTTGCACAGAGCAGGTAAGAGCAGTATGTCTGTTCATAAAGATATACCACTTTTTACAGACTGCTGTGGTGGACAGCTGCCTCTCCAGGGCACAGCCTTCATCACTGTATCTGACCTGGGACCATTGTTTCATACTGCTGGAGCATCGCTGCTTGCACTGAGAACATCTGTCCCATGGGACCAAGTCCTTACGTGTAGCTCCATAGCAGCAGATGGAGAGCTCTGCTGCTTTAGCACACTGTTCCTTCTTTGAAACTGGCCTCATGGTAATGTGAATGGGGTGCTGAGAAAACAGTACAAATGGTGCCCAGAGGAAACTCAGCACTGACTGTACTCCCCTCTTTGGAGGCTGGCACCCTGGAAACCCTCAGTTTCAGGCATTATATTGTGTAAAAACATTGGGGAAACCACAAATGCAGTGAGTGCAGTGAATGATGATTATAGGGAATAAATATTTGGGGATTTTCTCTTCCCCTGAGGACTCGTCCTCTTTTTGCTGGGCCAAAAAGAAGAAAAGAGAGTGAGAAGCAACAACAGACTAGATAGAGGTAGTGGGAATTTGACAGTCTCTGTGTTGTATTGCCTTTTAAAATCTGCTTATTTAAAATGTTACTTTATCTTCCTTTATGTACATAAAGAGAGAGTGTAGAAATAGTTTGATGACATCCGTCTTGAGATACTAGATTGTATAATCTTTCCTATACGTATTAGATGTAATTCTAGTATTGAGCATAGTAAGCATTTCAATTACAGTGCAGTGTAATTCTTAGCAAGAAGTCACCCAAGAATAGATGAGTACCAGTAACAAGAAGAAAATTAAATTAACATAAAAGAAGGGAGATCACAATTGGCAATAAATAATCTTTCCTGATTCTCAAGCAACATTTAATGCTGAAATACCATAACTTTATCTACTATCTGCTTAACATGCATGCAATTCATTAATTTAATATTGATCAATTCATAATGTGGCAACACTTCATGCTAAATTTCTGACAGGCCGTTTTGTTCATAAATGTATGCTGTGCATAGTAAGTGTAAATTTTGACAGCATGAACACCTGATGGAATATTTCTTATCCCTACTAGATTGCTAGTTTAGTTTAGGATGAAGTGTGAGAACCATCCATCAATGACCTTATTTTTATTTTTATTTTTATTTTTATTTTTTTTTATTTTTATTTTTATTTTTATTTTTATTTATTTTCTGTTTTCTTCCCTATTTAGGAGAGTTGTGGGTTTCATTTCATGCTATTTTTTTGTTTAAGGTAGTATTGGACTCAATGTAGTACAAAACAGTTACTGGCATTTGGTCTTGAATTATTTTGATTTATATCTAACCTTGATTTAAATTACATTAGTAAGCTTCTGACATCAGCAATTGAGATGACTGCTGAGCAGTAAAGCTATTGCCATAGAGTCTGCCCTGGAGGTAGGGAAATGGGACTAAAAAAGATAGTGTTAAAAATAATCTTTCATGCTATTGTGGATGTAGAGGCAACCCAAGGGATTAAAAACCCAGTCCCTGAGGAACAGAGCCTGTGGTGCTTCTCTCTCTGGGCAGGGCAGGATGTGGAGTCCTTGCATACCCTTCCCCAAGGGAATTCTGGATTCACCAAGTTACAGAACTAAACCTAGTCTTTGAGGGAAAAAATGTTGCTCTTTCACAGGTTTTATGATGCTGATCCAGTATGTCCTCATGGAAAAATTAAGTAGCACCCTCCTGGCCTCTAAAGAGAGCGCAGGCTTGGCTTCTGTTTTTGTGACTAAGTCATGCAAATACTTGTCCAGAATTTCCCTGGCAAGTATCTCTGCTGACATTGAGATTCAGTCTGTCTCTTTAAAAGTGTTTTCTTACTTTCCTTGAGTGTCTTCCAAGTGTTCAATACTCTTTTGGGAAACAGGTACTTACAGATGCACATATTCTCATTTTGGTCAGTAATAGAAGGACAGGGGTAGAAAAAGGTTATTCTCTTCCTGCACTGTAAAGGGACATTCCCATTTATAGAATTCATTATTTTATGTTCTTTTTTTTACTGCCTTCTTAAATTGTAAGCTTATGTCTTGCCTGAAATAAGATCTGTATTACTTTTCTTTCTTTTTCACTTTTCTTTCTTCTTCCTTCCTTCCTTCCTTCCTTCCTTCCTCCTTTCTTTTTTCTTTCTTTTTCTTCTTCTTTCTTTCTTTCTTTTTCTTTCTTTTTTTCTTCTTCTTTCTTTTCTTTCTTTCTTTTTTCTCTTTCTTTCTCTCTTTTCTTCTCTCTTTTCTTCTTTCCTCTCTCTCTCTCTCTCTTTCTTTCTCTCTTTCTCTTTTTTCTTTTCCTCTCTTTCTCTCCTCTTTCTCTCTTCTATTTTTCTCTCTCGCTTCTTTTTCTCCTCTTTCTTCTTTTCTCTTCTCTTCTCTCTTTTCCTTGCCTTTGTTTTTCCTGGTTACTTCAGCCCTTTTCAAATAAACAGCACCGATTTTCAATTATTTCTGACCAGAAATAATGTCAGACACATTTTACCTTTCTCTATGTTTCCAATTATTCATTAGTCTATTTTATTATTTTTTTAACTGAATTTTATGAATATCCCACTTACTTTATCTTAGATAATTAGACGATGGCAAATAAAATGTGAGAGAGATTTTCAAAGGCACATAGGTGAGAGAGCCCCAATTCCCTGTGGCTTTTACTGAGACTTGTGTCTAACTCTTTTTTCTCTACCTCTGAAAAACTCCTGTTACCTCTGCAGTGATCCCTGTGTCCTTCCCCTCATCTCAATAGGATCTGTCAATCATCCTTAACTGCAGCTTCCCACTTCCACTCCAAGGCAATTTGAATTAATCATACTAGTAAGGGTTTGGTTTTTTTTAACATTGAAATCAGGCATGATTATAACATCCCATTCCCTTCATACACTAATTCTGTAGTGCTTACTAAAAGGAATAATCAAGTTTGTCTGACAAGAGCTATGTTCTAATACTCCTTGTGAGTCTGTCTTGTCTCACACTAGGGTAAACAGCAATTGCCTGAGCCAGCCTGTGATAAGCATCTCAGCAGGAGGAAGCCATGGTGCTGCTCTGTGGGTACAGAAATGAGAAGAACTCCACTGCATATGAGCTTCAAATAAATTATGTACATTAGTGTTTCTGAAAACCCACAGGAGTTTTCTGAAGGCTTCTGTGTCCCTCTGTAAGTCTACTTATGGTGAAGCTGCCATAGGGGGAAAAAGAGGCAAAATAAAACAAGAACAGGACAAAAAGATTCTGCATGACTTTGAAAGTGATTTGAGTGGTTTCCTCCGTCTCCAAGTACCAGGGAGCAGAGAGATCTTTAGGTTCTTTGAATTCATCCTTCCTACATGATTACCTCAATTCTGTGCTGGGGCCCCCTGTTTATTGAATTGTTCCTGGCTCAGGAGATGAGTTCCTATTGGACTTCCAATCATGGTCCTCATTGCCTAAAGCCATCAGTGTAGTAAACAGGGAAGTAATTTCATAGATTATTGCTTTAATAATGGTGGGAGAGGCATAGACTACCCCCAGGGATTTCTTTCTTGGATGTTTGCCACATCCCATCATTACCTGAAGATCTCAGCAAAACTGCAATATTGTGCAGGACCCAAGACCAGAATTATCATATCTTGTTCTTACTCTAACTGTTAAAGGATTATTTTCAGCTGGTAAGTGACCAGGATTTGAAGCTGTATACGTGCTTGTGTGATTATCTGTTTGATGCTTCCTCCCAGTTCTGAAGGCATGTTATTTATTTTTCCTCATCCCTGCTGGCACCTCAGTCACTCAAGGATAATCAGTAAGAATTATTGATGCAGTAGGCGTGTGCTGATTTACTTAATATCCTGGAATGCCTATCATGATTCATTTTTTATTTATTTTGCATGACATACATGGCTAGTGCTTTACAGCTAAGCATAAAGACTTGTCTCCTGTCTCAAGACGATTGAAAATGACAAAACAGGAACAGGGAGAGTTGCAACAAATATAACATAAATGCAGAGAGATTGTTTGTTCTATGTTGTTTCTATTAGTATTCCCTAGAATGGTTCTCTTTAAACTTTATTACAGTGTGGGGTACAATCACAGTCTTTTCATAACTCCTTTGTTTTTATATCAGTGAACATCCTTGTCAGTTATGTTGTGCCTAGACCTAGCCTTTCTGCACCAAATCTTCCTAATTACCTATCTTTCTCTTTGACACTTTAATGTTTTTCAGACTTACCAGATTATGGCAGCCTATTGTTTGCTTATCAACTGTGTGATCATCTAACTTAGAAATCATATCATGTGAATGCAAAACAGAGGAAAAAAACCTTACCTACAACCTATCTCAGTAGTGAACATTTTGGTCCGTGTGTGATAGTTGAGAAATTTTGTCTTGTGTCACTAGGCAGGAAAGCTCCTGAAGGGGTGAAATGTTTTATCATAGGACCCAATCTTGCAGCCCAGTGGCTAAGCAAGACCCTGTGTTGGTCAAAAGTCTGTTGGTATCAATGCACATGTTCCCCATGTATATCCAAATGCAGGATGAATGCCTTAAAATTCTGCCCTTAAAATTCCCATCTGTTCACGTCCTAGAAATTCAGAGCAATGTTTTGAAGCAGATGGCAGCCATGAGAACTTACCTCATGAAAGAGCATCACATTCCTCAGAAAGACTAGAAATAAATAATAATGAATGAATTAATGTTTAACAGTTTTGCAAGTTCAGCTGCCTGTAAATACAGACCCAGACCTTTCCAGAGAGATAGGGTAGGGTCTCTCCAGCTTGATACCACACAGCTGTGTTCTGCATTTACGGGCACATTTCTGCTCACTTATAGGATATACCACTCAAAGTTTCTCAAAGGCAGCCCTGAAAATTGGCTACTCAGCCTCCATGGAAGGCATGTGTCCAAAACAATTGTCTGGTCCATCGCTACCTTTAACTGTTGCAATACTTATATTTGCAAATCTGCTTAAGTTACCAAAGCACAGTGCTGAAAAGGAGAAAGAGATGTATTCTCCTTCTTGCATAATCACCCTTTCTGTACCTCTGTCTCTGAGGTTTTGTGTAGAATCAGGTGGGAAAACAAGCTGCTTTATATCTATATATATATTTATATACAATTTTAAAAAAGGGAATTTTTTCTGGCAGTGCAGATATTTTCTGGCAGTGGCATAATGTATTCTCTGTAACACATGATCAGCAAAATCCTATTTTCTTCCTTCTTTTTTTAGGCTATAATTCCTGGACTGCACGGCAGAGCCAAGTAAACTATAAGCATTGGTCCCGTCCACAGGATTCTCAGTTACTGGACACCAGTTGGGGAGAGACAGTAGATACTGCTACACTCCCCTAACCTTAGCCTTAACCTCCGTCTATTTTCCAATGTCTTTGTATGGCTGAATGATGCCAACTTCATAGCCTGCAAATTCAGCATGGAATTGGGTTATTTTGTTTAATGGTTTGTATTTTCCCTCTGTATGCTGGAGACACCAGCTGCAAATCCGGGCCTGCAGCCAACTTTGTCTCTCCTTGAATAAAATAAGACTGAGCTTGTGGAAAGTGCAGAGAAGGCAGAGGATCACACACAGTCGCGCTTGTGTCAGCTACGCGACGCTTGCACACGCTACTGTGAGCTGGGTTTGGTGCTGCCCCACCAGAGAAGAATCCTTGAACAAGTGCTGCATGGACAGCCAGGCACCTGCATATAGGAAGCTAATGGCCAAGCAGAGCGCAGGGAGAGATGCTGATGAACTGATCTCAGCTTCTCCCAACCACACAGTGAAGAAGTGCTGTCCTGGCATCACCCTCGGGAAGTGGCCTGGGGGGTCCTGGAGGAAGCTGAAGCAGGTGTGGTGTGCTCAGCCACCATGGTTTTCATAGGCTGAGGTTGAAATCCTTAGTGAATTCTCTGTAAGGAAGCCGTCAGAAGCTTTGGGTTGCATGGGAAAGGTTGTGAGAGGGGCTTGAGGCTAGAGTCAGGGATGTGAAAATAAACAGCGATTGCACAGTGAGGGTGAAATGTAAAACAGAATACAATTTCTTCCTTCTCCCTTACAAGCCACAGAGGATAGAAACATACCTCCAGGGGAAGTTAAGTCCCAAAGCAGACCTGTCCTTTCCCCCTCCTTACCCACCTGCTGACAGGGCTTTCTTCACCAGCTGCCCTTCGAATGATTGCTTATAAGCAGTGCTGCATATGGGACATGGTTACGTGATGGGGAATGAGTGCTCAGCTTCAGCATGACTAACTGAGCCACCCTAACAACATGGCAGGTCCATTCCTTGCTCATTATTAAATAAATAATAAATAAATAAATAAATAAATAAGTAAATAAAACAGGCAAAAACAGGCTTTCTGAGAAATCTGGAGTAGCAAAGGGGTTCCAGGAGGTGGCATGTGTCTGTCCAGATGTTCTGCTGGAGCCACCAGCTCCAGATGGGGACTGTTGCTGGGTACAAGCCCTGGGGTATAAACATTTGGTGTGTTACAGGCATTTCAGTAGTTAGGTGATGTTGAATGAGTGAATACTTGGAGGGTTAGGCTGCAGATAAGTTACAGTTTAAAAAAAGTCTGGGATGCCCAGATTGTAAACAAAAGTACCATCCTGCTTCTTTATAACCCCCCACCTGCAGGCTGATATCCTGGCTTCTCTCCATCCCCAAGCCCAGTGAGGGCCCCATGCCTGGGGCTGGGGCTGCCCTCAGCTGCCCCCCAGCTGCCTGGGTCCTGGCTGACCCTGGCTTCCCCACCCCAGGGAGACCCCACAGTCTCTGCAATGTATATGTGTACAGGAGCTGTTCATCTAGGTATATTTTTAGGAAGAAAAATTGGACTGGAATACTAAAGTAGTAATAATAAATAAAGTCACAAAAATTCAGTAATAGCGATAGTGCAATGCCATATAGCAATTTTGGCTGATTGCAAATAATCTCTTTCCTGTAATTTTATTGTATTTTTCAGGTCAGGAAATAGAAGCCATGCAAATACCTGCTTTAGACAGGTCTGCTCACTGTTCATCTCTCCTTCCTTGCATTCTAAACAGCTCATAATAATTTCATTCAGGACAAAAGGTTATGTGCTTATAGTATACAGGACAGGAATGAAGCTGTTACTCTGAATCGGAAGCAATCACCCACAAAATATAGCTCTCCTTCCACACCAGAAGAGTCCTGAGGATGATGACATGATAGCATGCTTCTGCAAATACCTTTTTGTCAGAGAAACAAAAAATAACCCCATTCTCTACCCACCCCCTACCCCCTAGTATCTTCAATTTATAAATCTGCCAAGGCTGGCTTTTAAAAACAATGAAGCTGGTAGAACAAAACGTATGAACCTTAAAAAGACTTATCAACAGGGAGAGAGTCAGGCATGTCCCTAGGGATATTGAGAAAAGATCTCTTCCTATAGTAATATATAACACTGTATCAAACAAAAAAATAGTGTGTGTGTATATATATTATAAAAATAAAATGGGTTCTAAATCCTAGAACTGACATTTTTCATTGCCTATTTGCCTCTCTACTCACAAAATCTTAGATCTTTCCTTATTTAGACACTATCAAAATAACTGTCCATTATATCAGTAGAGAAGGGTCTTTGAAACTGGAGACAGTGCATCTTACACCCCTATGAAACCTCTTTTACTGTCATTTTTCATGAACAGCCTTGGTGCAAATGAGAATCTGACACATTCCTTTTTATAAACACTGCCATTTATTAGCAGGTTAAGATAGGAGAAGACGTCTCCTTTTGATGCTTAGTGCAGAGGATAATTAATTAGAGTTGTAATTCAACAGAAAATGTTAAATTTAAACTTCAGAAGAATTATAAAACTTAATGAATTGACCTGGTATGTCCAGAAACTTCTAGCAACTTACTTAATTGCTCTAAATGAAGTGACCTAAAATCATGATTGTACACTAAAAAATCATATTGGTTGACCTAACCTTTGAGCAGGCAGTAAATAGCAAATTGAGGTGGAATTAGTAATATTCTAAGAGGAACAGAATGCATCTGTTTAGGAAAACACAAATAATTTATATAATATTATTCCTGGCCCATAAAGATTACAATTTTAAATGAATTTCCATACATTTCTAGGAAAACCCACAAGCTTCAGCAAGGGGACTTCAAATAATATTTGAATTAAGGAATTCCCAATGTAAGCATGAAAGGCAGGAAAAGAGGACTGGGCAGCTTGCTTTCTGCTGCTCTGTTTTGCTGCCCCATAAAACTCGTCTCCTTTGTGCTGAGTGCCCAGCAAGCAGTCTGTCAGCTTCCAGATGTGTGAAGACAAGGATTGATGAACATGCTCTACATACAGTATCTGTACATTTCAGATTTTAATGTGTTTCTGAGATATTTAGCAGAGTTCCCTAACCCTTACATCACATCTATAAAATTAGTGAAAATAGCAGGGACGTTTAGCTTAATGGACTATGAAGCTGGTACAGCTGAACCTGAGGGCACACACAGAATTCTTACACATCATTTGTACCAACCATAGATAAATAAATAAATAAATAAAACAGAACCACAAATATAAAGTAAAAATGAGATTGTGCAGTTTAGCTTTTGAGGAGCCCAGCTTCACTCCCCAGTTACAGATTCTGATTGATGTCATTGTGCAGCAGCAGAGAATTTAGGCCAGTGTGTAAGAACAGTGGCAGACTTAATCATGCCATATGTTTGTTTATTTCACCAGTTCCTTCCTCACATATGACTAAGGCATGATATTCAGGCCGTGCAGGGGATAAAGCTGCCTTCATATCATGCCTCTGGGTGCCATTTGAACTTGGTCTAACTCAACAGGTTGATTTAATCATTTCTGATGCAAGGTGTCCTGTAGCCAGCCATGACCCACACTGTGAAGCTTCACCACCTGGAACATCTGTATGCACATGTAAAGTGTATTTAATGAAATAATTTTTGGCAGCTATTTCCTCACACTTACCAAAAGAAAGTTGACTGCACCCAAAACACCAGCATTTTCCCTTTTTTTGCTTTCTAATTCTGCTGAAATAGTGATGTGTTGCAGCAGTGTGTGCTGCCAAATGGCATAAGATCACTTGCACAACAGGAAAAAGCTGCATGCAAATCTAAGGGTTTCGAGAAGTTACTCAGAGACTCGGGTGACTTTATGCAATCGAAGATAAAGCAAACAGCCCCAAAAACTGCTGGGTAGAGACCTATGTGCTCTAAGGTAGAAACATTGCAAAAGCTTTGAATCAGTGCTGAAGTTCTGGGCAAGTCTCAGTGTCTGTCAGAGTCAGAAAGTCATCCACCTAATTAAGCATTGATTTTAAACTTATATTTCCCCTTCATTGTTATGCGCTGCAAGAGTGTACTACAAACATTAGTATCCCATTATTGGTTCATAATATGGTGCCATTACTCTGTCCCAGCTCAAATTACCATTGTAATGGCTACTGGCTTCCTATAACCTACCCCAATGTGAGATTTCACAAGGGAGACACAGTTTATGTGAGGCACCATGATAAAAGTCTCGTAATATGCATTAAATTCCAAATTGTGCATAGAAGCTTGAACATCTTCTGAATGCAAAGTCTCTGCACTCTCTGCAACAGATGTTTTCTTTCATGCTGCCCAAAAAAATATAGCTTGAGAATTGTGTTAATACAAATATCTGTCACTGTCTCTACGAGCATTGGTTGATGCCACTTGCAGCATCTACTTCCTTTCTACTTTCTAATTCTAAGTGCAAAGACATATGGGCATCATCTTCTGTGGAGCTTCACCCTGTTCTCCTGCCACACTTGATCAGTGTGATTTCAGCTACCTGATGCTGCACTGCAATTAAACTTGTTTCCCCAATACCCAAAATTTCTTGTCTGTCTTCCTGCCATGCTTTGGAGTTCCCTCCTGTTCAGTTTTCACATCAGCCCTTTTGACAGATACGTTCTGCCAAACAAATACCAGCTGCACTCCCTTCCCCATCCAGCCCCTTCAAGGTTATCATTATTTATTTATTTATTGCATTTTTTTTTCCAAAAGGTTTTAATTAAATTTCTCTGTTCCTATTTTACTGTGTTTATAGTTGCCATTGGATATTGACTCAGTTTGGTTGAATAATCTTTGAAAAATATTCTTAGGAGTAAGCCATATTGTAAAACAAAGGTTAACATATCACTCTAACAGAGACATGAAGTTTAGACGACCACTTCTTTTCACATGCACTGTATTTATGAATATGTAAAATGTAGACAACTATCCCATCTATCAGGGAAATTTCTCCATTTAATTTTCGTTCATCTCTCTCTCTCTGAGATCTGCATCTCACAGTCAATAACTCTTTTCCTCCCAAATCATATGCCCCATCAGCTTTCTTTTCTGCAATCTTAAATATAAAAGATAGCCTTTTTTAAAAATCTATGCTTTTTTTTTTAATGCAAGACCTTATAGCATTTTTTTTTTCTTTTCACAAAACTACTTCTTTCTGTAAATAATTAAATATCCACTTCTTAGTCATTTATCATATTAACAAAGCTTACATACTCCACAGCATTAAGGGGTAGCTTTTCCATTCACAGCAGTAACCTGCAGTCAGAAGTTCTCTACCTTTTTCTGGCTTATAGGAAGACTGAAGAATGTGATATGAGAAGTCTGTGGTAAGGATTGGGGACAACTGCTGCTGAATACACTGACAATAAAGTTCTAAATTTTGACTTGAAGTTAGACTGTGAATGACGATGTGTAAACTATGGGCATGTGTAAACCTGGAGCAAGTGTGCTGTAGCAGCTGCATACAGATAAGAATCCTATGTACATGTTAGTGTAAGAAGCTGGTTAATGAAGTCATTCATCATATCCCAAGGCTGAGTTCAACATTGCTGAGATGAAGCAAAAGCAAGTCTAGGAGCTGTATTATGCTCACTGATTTTTAAAACTTAGCCTAATTTTTGAGAGCCTACTAATGCAAATTGTGTTATTCATTTCTTACAGATGGAGATTCAGTTGCCTCTGAGCTCTTCCTGACACACAAAAGTTAGCAAGTATTTTGACAGTGAGTTTTCCTGAGTTTTCATTGACTTGGGGGTTCTAATAAATACGAAAATATCTAAGATATTTGTGTGGAAGTTCTTGTCGTCCTCTCCTTCCCCTCCCCCCCCCCCCCCCCCCCCTTTTTTTTTAAACCAATAACATTCAATAACATTTTAATTTAGTGGTGCTCTTACTTGAAAATTTTACAATTATGAAAATTTCATGTCCCCTTTCTTTGACATATTGCTAGTGGTTTAATATGAAACATTGCTATGAAATAAAGATTTTATGTTATTTCTTTCAGGAAGCACTGGGGAAAGGAATCTACCTATATCCATCAAGTAATTAAAAGGTCTTAATATTTTGATGTATAGGGCAAGTGTGTTTTCTAATTGGAATAATGATTTCTGTTTCAGTGAACAATCATTTAGTTTGCACCATATTAAAACCATAAGAATAGAGATTGAATATGAATAGTGAAACACAAACCATTATCTTAGTAAAATCATGATATTGTTTTACAAAAAACCTTTGATCTAGAATTCTAATATATTTTATTAGAATTAAATTATACTTCTGATGAAATGGAACATATTTATGTTAGAGATAAACTAACCTTCAAGTGTGTAAAGAGATCTCTAGAAGGAAATAAAAGGTTGAGGGGTATGTTTGTTTATTTTTGCTTTGTAATTAACAGCCATTAATGACTTAGAATCAATCCGATTAATGGAGCAGTGTCTTTGCAAATTTGTTTTCTGTACTGTAAGGAAAAACTGAGAAAGGTTATTAAGATAGCACCACCTCCAATAATGAGACTAAACAAACTTTCTGTCAGTTCTGATGGAACAAATTAACAATGATCAGAACAAGAAAAAATATATATATATCTTTGTAAAGACAATTTACCAAAAGCAAGCAGTAGACTAGTAGACTACAGCTCCAAACTAAGAAGCTTAAGAATGATATCTGACCTCTAGCCACCCAGAGACCACCCAGGACTATTGTTCTATCTTTTTCTAATTACAAATTTAGCCAAAGAGTTTTTAAGTTAAATGTCTTGTAGACAGTTGAAATTAGTGAGGTTGTTCACAGTATTGTTAATAAGTTTTAAATCAGGTCTTTGCCTTCTGATGAGACATCTTCAAGAATTGAGACCTCTTTGATTGTTTTAAATTTTTGAAATACTTCATCTTCTGTCCAAGTCTTCTCTTTTCTTCTCCTTGGGTAGGAAAGAAGCTCCTTAGAGCTTATTTCATAAGGAGCCTTTTATTATAATCTATTATTTCTCAGAGATCCAAAACAAAATATTTCTTTCACCTAATCTGCCTCTAAGTGCTATCTAAACATTTCCATCTGACATGATGCAAAAAAACCACCTTTGTGTCCTACTGCACGATGAACATCTGCCAGGTTGTCAGCTGTTTTTAACATCAAATTCTTACATGCAATTAAATCTGAGAAACTGTCATTTTCTTGATTGTAAATGTTTGACAAAGTTACAAAGGGTTGCCTTGTTTAAATGCTAGAATAGGCACAAACTGAAAACAAAACAAAAAAAAACATAATATAAGAATCTTAAATCACCATAAAATAAATGAATTTATTGAAACAATGCAGAAAGAAACAAGAGAGAATTCAGTAGATACAAATAATTGCACACCTGGGTGTTCTGTTTTTTGCCATGAAAGTTTCTTCTCCCATCATCCATAACTCATTTTCTTAGGATGTCAGAAAAGTGCTTAGATTGCATCACTGAACACGTAAACACCAGGCATTTCTGCAAATTTTGAGAGTCCTTTCTGCTCTTATTTATTTATTCATTCATTCGTTCATTTCTTTATTCCTAGGCACTCACCTTACATATGCTTAAAATAAAATTCTTCTTACACATATGGTGCCCACAGTTCATCTAGATGCAAGCCTGTTTTTATTCTATATTATTTTATCTATAATGCTTTATTAAATTATTTATTATTATTCTATAGAATTACTTTTAGAGCTGTCCAGTTTCAACAGCTGATAAACAATACTTAATATAAATTTCCTTTATATATCATCATTTTTTGGTAATACGGACATTACTTTTATTTAAGAATAAAAAGGATTCTCTGTGAAAATCTCTTGTGAAGATTCTCATTGCATATTTTGCTAGTATAAGTCTTTGTTCTATAATATATTATTCTTGCCTGAAGAAGAGGAAAGTGAGAAATGTAACATTATTGGGAGGAGACTGGTTTGAGTTAAAAATAACCTTTCTTATGCAATCAATTCACTTGAGACCTCGGGTGTAGTCTTTAGTAAAAGCAATTCTATTGTAAATAAATGATAACAAATAAAAATATCAGTTTAAAACTCTATTCCAGAAGCCAACTTACTAAAGCCATACCACAAAACTTACCTATTACATACCCCATCAAAATGGTTATATTAGAAGAATGGTGTTAAAAGTCTCAAGGTCCCTACAAAGTTGGAAATCTTCAGTTTTTCCTGGAATTTAACAAATATTCAAACACATTGATAGTCTTACCTAGATGCAAGCTGTTTTTTTCTTAGGATTAGTGTCAAATGCAGGAAACTAAATAAACAATAACACAAAAAAATCCCGATTTTGGGAGCAAATGTTCATTATGCTTTTTGCCAAATACACATCCTTGTGAACACTGGAAAAGTTCTCTGTGAAGACAGACTAATAATTTCCTTCTGAACTTTTATACACATTATGATCTGTGGTCTTCATCTCATCTATCTGAATGTTAAATGAGTATAAATGAAATTGCTTTTTTTGCATACCTGTGTGTATTGTGAGTAAAATATGGAGTCTCAAGTCAAATAAAAAGAAGTCTTGCATATACAGGTGTCTTGTAGAAGGGTGTCCCTCAAGAAAAAAAAAAAACAAAAACTTGTCACATGCTTTCCTTACACTCACTCTCTGAACTCTGTCAAATACAATGGTTCAGGATGAGGACTAAAAAATGAACAAAAAGAAGCCTGAATTACTCTTAAAAGGGAAAGTAGAGGAAGGGATGCAATATATTGAGAAAGGAAGTACTGAAAACTATCCAAAATCTGGGTTGTATGGATGCCAACTGGAAACCTTTAAATGGAAATGTTTGAGCTGGAACTGTGGCTCCCAAATTACCTTTCCTTATCTTTTCCACATCCCTCCTCATCATGCACATGTATGCTCACTTGCTTTCTCAAAGGAGAGCAGCAGAGGACCTCTGTTATGTGTTTAGAGATAGTTCAAGGAAGACATGTGAGAATAAATTGGAATTAGAAATATACAAATATATTTTCTTTCCTTATGTTCAATATATGCCCATCATTCACACTGCTGCTTCTTGATATCATGACTTCCAGATTCTCTCTGTTTTTCATGTTTTTCTCCTTCAGATGGCCTCTGAGTACCCACAGGCCTGGACCTCTTCCCTCTCAAACCCTCATCTGCTTGCTGAAAAGCCAAGGTGGCAGATCTGTTCAGGAGCATTGGTCTTTCAGGGATAACACCAGCAGACAGGTGCTTTCTGCCAGATAGTGAAAGCTTACATAATCATGTATAACCCTTCCTTCCAGAAGATAAAGGGTTACTACAGGCCTCTCTGTTTCTGCAGGTTTGTGTCTGCCTGCCAAAGGTGATTTGGAAATCCTTCTCTGGAGGACTTCTACTAATTAGGTTTTTGAAAAAAAAGCACATTTTTTGTGAATCGAGGGATTTTTTTTCCTTTCATTTTATGACCTTTAACAAATGTAACACTCTGGGACTCAGGAGGTGAATCTTCAAAAGAAACTCCCTGATCACTATTTTTACAACATATTTATTTAAGAACCAGTGGGACTAGCATTGTGAGCAATGAGATACATGGCTGCTGGGAATACCCCACTTTTTGAATGGCTTGACATTACAAGTATGGTAATCGAATGTGAATGGAGGCCATTAAAATGTCAGAGAACTAACTGTCTTTGGAAGTTTGTGAGGGTAGATTTACTCTATCTATCAGTTTTCTGCACAACAGACCAGAGGAAACAGTTAAAAATCCACCAGCTCTAGGAAGATTCATGGGACAAAAGTGTCTTAGTGCATTGCAGAATTCCTAATATCATAAGTGCAACTTTTAAAGCTACTGTTAAAGAGTGTTTCTTTTCTTTTTTTTTTTTCTTTTCTTCCTTTTCTTTTTTCTTTTTCTTTCTTTTCTTTCTTTTCTTTCTTTTCTTTTCTTTTCTTTCTTTTCTTTCTTTCTTTTCTTTTCTTTCTTTTCTTTCTTTTCTTTCTTTCTTTTCTTTCTTTTTTCTTTCTTTCTTTTCTTTTCTTTTCTTTTCTTTCTTTCTTCTTTCCTTCTTTTTCCTTTCCTTTTTTTTCCTTTCCTTTCCTTTCCTTTCCTTTCCTTCCTTCTTCCTTTCCTTTCCTTTCTTCCTTTCCTTTCCTTTCCTTCCTTCCTTTCCTTTCCTTTCCTTTCCTTTTCCTTTCCTTCCTTTCCTTTCCTTCTTTCTTTTCTTTTCTTTCTTTCTTTTCTTTCTTTTCTTTCTCTTTCTTTCTTCTTTCTTTTCTTTTCTTCTCTTTTTCTTTCTTTTCTTTCTTTTCTTTTCTTTTCTTTTCCCCTTTCATTTCTTCTCTTACCAATATATTCTCAGCATCAACACTTTGTGTTAATATTTTCATAGTTAAAATCTACAGAAATCCACATGCACATATGTATGTACATATGTTTAACTTCAGTTGCTGTTATTGTAGATTTCTGATACAACTAGTTTAAGCTTTTCTATGCACAGTTCACTGAGAAAAAAAGATTACATTAAGTACCGAAGGAACCATGTTATCTGAAAAACTCATTGCTATTAGTTGTGCCCTTTGCTCCAGGATAATATTTATGACAAAAGTTAATCTTGACAGTGCTGACTGTTTTCTTTTTACACATCTATGATTATTACCTGATTTCAATTTAGTCTTTCATCATGAGCATCTTAAATTAAGACATACCTTAATCTATACATTTAAACTATGTATGAGCATCCCTACAGAATCACAAAAATAAAATAAAATAAAATAAAATAAAATAAAATAAAATAAAAATATAAGATAAAATAAAATAAAATAAAATAAAAATCGTTGGATTGTATTGGAAAGTGATTTGTAATAGATGCCTCAGGAAACAGTGTAGGTACCAGCACCCTTACCCTCTCACTCCCTCCCACAGCTGAGAGTCAGAAGCTGGGGGATTTCCTGACCTAAAGGAAGGATCATTATGTTTAATAGGCATCTATTATCTGAGACTGTGTCCATGAACCCATTTATACCTTTAGTTCCACAACATTTTAGCAAGAAGTTTCCTAACTTAGAAGAAGTTAAGTTGGCACTTGGAAGCAGGCTCACAGACTTGATTAGGGACCTTGGCTTCCTTTTGCAAATATGAAGAAAGTAACGCAATGCTGAAACCATCACTCTGAGCACTGAGCACCTGACCTTGCTGACAGGAAATCTAGGTGCAGCGTACATATGAAGTTCTCCTTGAGATTCAGCTTGGGATTCACCCAGTCCTCTCTGAGGGCTGTGAAGATGTATAGAACCCTATTTTTACAGCTCAGTGACTAACTCCATCTTCCATTAAAGTTGAGAGATTAGCATATTCACCACAAATATGTGACAGTCCAGTTATCTAAGCCCTTGGTTTCTGCTTATAATAGAAAATTGTATGTGGTATACCCACCAAGTAATAGATTAGTTAGGGAAGCCTGGATGTTTTAACTCTATCTTGTTCAAGTGATTTTCCTTAGTCTGGAATATAATTAAATATTTCAGAAGAGTGAAAAAGAAAGAAAAAACCTGTAAACTAGAGAATTTCTTTTCAAGGACTAGAATTTCATTTTTGTCCTGATCCCAGGATGAAGAATATATTCAGTGGAACACTTCCAAGATTTAAGTTTCCTTTTCTCCATTCTGCCTTTGGAGGGTAGGACCACAGTTGTCTCACTCTTCCTGTTCCAGAAAGCCCTCAGGTATGTCACGTGGACTGGAATGACTTAGCAGGGAAGAGAAGAGCCCCGTATCTTATAATAGGTCACAGAAGAAGAGATGTTCATTTGTAATGCTTCAGGCAGAATAAGACGCTAAAACCCAGCCCAGAGGAGTAATCCTATCATTAAGCCACTGCTAAAAACAAAGCACTAACACCTTTCTCTAAACAGACTTGGAAAATGAGCATTATATAAATTTGTTGTGTTTTCTGACAAACAAGTGACTTGTGTCATAATGTAAGGTCTAACTTGTGATTCAAAGGAGGCTAAGGCACAAGAGAGATGTCTGACTGTTCATTCCTGTTACACATACATGAGAAAATGAAAAGCTGGGACATTGGTGGATGATGTGTGCTCAGAATTTTGGACATGGGTGCTGGCAGTAAAATGAAGTTCATTTTAAGTGATGACCCTTTTTGGATCTAGGCTTTTTTCGCCTGTTTGCCTTCTGTTGAATGGGAAGGTTATAGTTTATCTCTCAAGCACAGAAGAGTTATGCTAACAGGAAGAGAGAGACATCTAAACACCTTAGTCTTGGAGATGGCTGAGATCTCTTCAGATTTATGAGATTCTGAGAGTTTCTTGACCGTATTGATCAAGAACACTGTTCTCTGGCACAAGGCACAAGGTCTCTGAAGCCCTAAAACCAAACCACTGACATCTGGAACAAGCAGAGGGAGAAAAATAATGTCTGTGAGTAAAGGAGGCAGGTATCCTGTCACCAAAACAACAACAAAACAGAACAAAAAAACAACCAAACCAAACCAAAACACATGCAGTATGGGAAATGGATTCAAGTATTTGAGCACGCCCAGTGAGGAGCAGCATGCTGGGCTGCTGGTGGTGGTGGTTTACCAACACCGAATAGACGTATGTCTTTATCTAGGCTAATAAGCAGGGCAGGAAAGAGATGTATTATGTCAGAAGCAACATTCATAGAATCATAGAATCCTTAAGGTTGGAAAAGACCTCTAAGATCATCTGGTCAAACTATCACCTACTCCTAATGTCACCCACTAAACCATGTCCCTAAGCACCCAGTCCAACCTTTCCAACCCTCAGGGATGGTGACTCCACCACCTCCCTGGGCAACCCTCGCTACTCTTTCTGAAAAGAAATGTCTCCTAATCTCCAACCTAAACCTTCCCTGAATTCACATTCCTTAGAAGGGAGGATCATCTTTGACTATGTATTTCCCATCTATGCACAGATCTTTGCCTGCCTAAAGGAAGAAAGATTAGCTCATCTCCTTTTCTTATAAGCTGAAAAAATTGGGTTCATGAGGAATCTCACCACATATTCCTATCGACCAGATGTGGGACAAATATGCAGCTGAGATGATACTAAATTCAAAATGGCTGTGTGCAAACTGGTTTATGTAATCAGAATAGGAGATGGTAAAGGCAGAAATTAGGTGATGTAAGTTATGCATGGAAATAGACTAAAGTCAGCATGGTAGCTAGATATGAAATATAATAAATGAGTTAGTTAGAAAAGTAAATATATCCATGCAAACATAAAAAGCCAAACTAATGTATTAAGTTAATTAGAATATACTGTGGGAGAGGGTTACTTCTCATTTCTTCTTTCTTTTTCCCTTCCCTTCCCTTCCCTTCCCATATTTTTTTTTTACTTAGAAGTTGAGTGATTTGTAATTCATGACTGCTTTTAAATTTGTATTTAAAAGAAGTCCTTCCCATTATGTTTTTGTTTTGTTTTTTTCCCACTGTATTGAACTTATAATTCTAATTGGACATGCAATAAATAAACTATGACTTATTGTAAAAGCAATAAGAATAAACTAAAAAAGGCTAGCTATATTCAAGTCAGGTTAGCTTCAGGACTTTCTCAAAGGCACTGAGAGGTATTCCGTGATGCATCTTCCAGTATCCATGAGAATTTTGCATGTTATCTGGGGAGTAAAAATGGATCACTTAAGTGTTCCTCTTTCTTCTCATCAAGTTTCATATAAACACACAACATAACAACAATTGAATCCAGTGTAAATCTTATACAGAATATGTACCTTTGTTATGCAAGCTGCGAAGGAAATTAATTGAGTTGAAGACATAATAGAGGAGGGTAATTAAATTGAACTGAAGATGTGGCTTCTAATTAAGATGTATAGCATATTAGTGACTTAATGTCTCAAGTTATTAATTGCTATAAATGAATGTCTATATGACTCAACCTTTCAAGCTTTTGACTTTAACAGCAATTCAAAGCCCTTGACATTTCCACAACCTGCTCAGTGTGATGGTGGATCAAGCTCCTAAAAGAAATGGATGCATTTTCTCCCTTTTACTTAGGGTCAAAGTAATGAACATTCAGCTCCTCAGAGACAAGTCAAATGCAATACGGATGCATAAAACCATGATGTGATCTTCCACTATGATTAAACCAATGACGCAGAAAAACTGTGGACTCCTAGTGCTTTGGATTGAAATTTGTATCTGTTAGCCTATGTAGGTAATCTTGCAGAAATTAGATCGCCTATTTTGATGAACAAGAATTACTGAATCAAGTAATGCTCCATAAGAACTATTTAAATCTCAGTTTTAATCTAATCTTAGTCCCATTGTTTTATATACCAATGTACCTTGGGAGCAGCTCCAGTGATGTTGACAGAGCTATACCCATAAAAAGTTAGTATAAAGGATACTGGAATTTAGCTGTTCTATCTTCACACTTTATGGCTTTTTATCCTGAATTTTGTAGTCTAAACTTGTCTGTCTGAAAATTAATGGACTTATTTCTGTGACTTCAGCTGGTGCACAACTGGACATTTAAACTAAAAACTGTTAGTACCCTCCCTGATGATGTTCATACTCCAGTAAACTCCATTAGAAAAACTAATTGTATTCTAAACACTTATAACATAGCACTTAGGTAGGAAAAAAGTACCATCAATCACGTGGTGATATCCCACAGACAACACTACACACATCGGTGATGTGCTCAGAAAGCAAGAAGACCGAGATGAATTGGTGCATTTGTCTGTTTTTTTTTTTTTTTTTCATTTTATAAACTAAAGTGTTGAAGAGATATAAAACACTATATAGCTGTCATTTTTCCTGTTAAACTTACGCATAAAAAAGACCTCTTAGGAAAATAGTGGGATTAAACAACAAAAGATAAATTTTCATAAGTTTACAGGTAAATATATATGAGAATTGTATTAAATAATAAAGTTTAATATAATAGAACTATGATTACCAGTCAGACAGTAAATTTTAATTTATGTGTTTGTCTATAGAATGATGCTGGCAATCAAATTCTGTAATTTTTGGAGTACATAAGACAAATCTGAGACAGATCTGATAATCATTTTGAAATCATTTGAAAAACATTGGAAAATAATTATCTTCTGAGTTATTCTCAAACATCAGAATCTTTGGCTATTCAGTTAACTTTTGTTGAAGAAAATGTATTATGTGAAGTTCTGGTGAAATGTTTAAAAATTTATGAAGACAATAGAGGATGTGCAAGATAGTGTACAATAGTAAACATAACAAAAGGGACTGATTGAAAAGAACTTTAGAAATTAAAAATGACAGCAAATGATTTGGTTTCTACTAAACCAAAAAGTTAAAAACTTTTAACAAGCTTTTGAAAACAATAAAATATCTTTTCTATTTTAACATAAATTATCTTCAAAAGAACGATGAACATGCTGCTTTATTATAAAAGGTAATATAATTCACTTTTAAAGCTCAGAGAGACCATTACATCTTTCTGTCTAAAAAAGCGGTATAATTTTACCAAAAGTTCTGCCTCCAGTTCAGGAAGTTACTGGCGTATATCTTTAGAAAGGTTTTTAATACTGATTTAAGCATTCAAAGTAATGATGAAGGTAGCTTATTCCTTGGAATAAAATGTTACTATTTTGGGTAGGAAAAAGCTTGTGGAATCTTTATTTATGAAAAATAACATATTTTCTCATTACTATGTATGTATCTAGATCTATTTAAGCCACTCCATTGAGCTGAGCATTTATAGGTCACAGTTGTTCATTATTACTTGTCGAATAGAGTGCAATAATTTTTTTGTAATGACACAAACAAATAAATATGCCTGCTGTCTATATTACATTGAATTTTGTTGGAAGTTATTCTTATTTGTACCCACCAAACCTAATGAAGTAATAAGGACAAAATCAGGTTCTGTTACTTGGCATTCATGTCATAAAAGTGAAAAACAATCCGTCAGAGTCAGTTCCCCTATGTATTTCCTGCAGTGCAGTTAGTTTTGATGAGGTGGGTATAAGTAAAAGGAAATCAAGGTCTTCTTTCTCTTAATCTTTACATTCTGTTTTCTATTATATTGTATTCAGCCAAAGCCAAGGAGAGTATATTCTGGAGTTATTTCAGAGCTATACTTATGACTTCAGTACAATTATTCTTTTCGTACAATAAAAATAACATCACAATTCCTTTCTTCTGTTCAGACTTCACCTATTTGCCAGTTAAATGTCAGTACTGCAATAACTTAACCTATGGTGTTGTTCTAATGGACATGCAATTAAATAGCAAGATTTCTGTAAGCTTCTAATCCAGTGTAACAGCACTTGCCACTGCAAATTGAGTTACCATAGAGTGTGTGCAGTAGGAAGGCATCCCATGTGTATGTTTGTAACAACGTACTATGGGCTGTGCATCTGCAATACATTATTGATCAAACAGTTGTTATAAATAGGAGCATCTAGTTTTGCTACCAGCAGAACCCTCAGATCTCTGAAAACTAAGATGTAATTAGTGCATCCATATAGAAATATAAATGAAGACTAGAATAGCCTAAAAAAACTGTGAGAAATAAAAAAAAAAAAAAAAGAAAAAAAAAGAGAGAGAGAGAAAGAAAACAAGACAAAACTAATTAAGAATTACATTATTCATTAGATTAGATAGTTTTTATGACCTGTGCCTCTCACCACTATGTCCTTCTTCTGTCAACATTCAAAACCTCATTACAGATTTGCCAAGACAAGGAGGTTCTCAGTTTGATCAGAGAAGGAAAAATCAAACAATTCCACTAAATCTTCTGACAGTTCTGCTGTCAAGGCTGTCAGACTCAGATACATACTTTACATTAAATGAAGCAGAATATAGTAGTATAAAAGGGGCTGTAAGAGTCTGTTCATAACAATGATTTATTTATTTTTACATTAAATATGCTTTTGAGCTGTCAGATGATGTAAGGTTATTGCCGTTGTTATTTATTATTGGTATTATTATTGTGCCTCAGAGTAGCCATGGACTATGATCCAGTTGTTCTGGTTGCAGTACACAGTTCTGCCAAGGAACTTATAATTGTGAGTGTGTTTAAAGAGCAAGCACAGCCTGGGTCAGCTTTACTTTTTACCATGGGTATCAATGGCAGCAAAATCACCATAGCATACACAGTGGCTGCCTCAGTCCGTTCTTGAGATCCTAGATGGTCTTATGTTGCTCCCACTGAACTCTGTGGTACAATAGTGATGGTGGTGGCAGCCAGCCAAGCCAGGCAGCTGAACACTTGTGCAGCAGAGTCATGCACATGCAAAGATACACGACATGGTGAATTGAGACAGGCAGACAGGTAGTGGAGGAAGCAGTGTGGCTTGGTATTTCATGCATAATGGTCACAGGACACCAGTTGCTTAACTAGTACAGTTTTTATTCAAGGCTTCATGGCAAAAGGAGGAGAATAAAATAACTCAGGGGCAATGATGGAGAAAACCCAGTTGTACTTGTTAAATAGAGATATCAATTAAGGTTGGTAAGAGGAAAAAAATCTTCATGAGAAGAGCAAGCCAGATGGAGGAGAAACTGAGAATGACCTGTTCAAAGAAATGGTCTAGAAACGTGACTTCTGCAAAAACTACAGGAGTTCATAGCTTTAAACACAACACAGACACACACACCAAAAAAAAAAAAAAAAAAGAGAGAGAGGTCAACAGCATATTGCCCTCAGAACTCAGCCTATACCCAACATTTTTTTTCTGCGTAAAAGTTCAGACAATGTTTCCCTTTTGTAGAGTTAAGTCACAGCTTCTGTTTTATGGACATGTACAAAGAGAATAACCTAATCTATACCCATGGAGGAGTTGGTCTTCTTCAGGACATTTGCAGAGATATGGACATGCCAAGTCTTTTAGACCCTTGCTTCAGAGTTCAGACTGAACAATATCACACAAAGACTCAGAGGAATATCAAGCAGGGTGCAAAGAGGAGATATTAGACTTCCAGTATTTTACATTAGTGTTGGAAAAATTCTCTCTCACACTTGAAGCATTTATCCTTAATGCAAAATTGCCTATGTAATCCTATCATAATTTTTCTTTCCAAATAGTCAATATAGTCTCAAAAGTAAGGCTATATTTTGAACTAGTCTGCATAAACGAGGGCTACAGTGTTATTAATATTCCGGAAAAATATAAAAAAAAAAATCAAAAAAAATGAGTTCAAAAGAAAAAGAAATTGAAGTTCTAGTTCCAAAAGTGCTGTTTGGAAGAAGCTGATAATTTTGTCCATGTATGATAAAGCAACATCCTCTCTGGGAAAAAAATGTGAATGAAATATGGTGAATATAGAAGAACGAAAAGTGGGAAAGCTGTAATAGACTTGAGATATAGTAATAAATTATGCTCTACTACTAAATTATACTGTATTACTCTATTCATATATTGCTGTGCTATATATTACTAAATTTGTTTAATTGTGGAGCTTTTTGCTTCAATAACAAAACTACCAGAATTGCTAAAAAGAGATGCAAGATGGTGCAACTGCAACAACTTCTGCATATTGTAAGTATATAGAATGTAAAGGAGATGTGGACACCTGGACTGTAGGAAACCTGTCTTGTGAGAATATCAGGTTAACAAGAAAAATATATAAATAAAACACCCAGATACTTTAATGAGTGGAAAGTATTAGAGATGATAGGAAAGACTGGATCCCTCAAGTAAATGAGTGAAAAGCCATTGAAGGAACCAATCAAGCACAGCCTGAAAGAGTTTCAGCCAGAACTTTGAAAAATATAGGGGGGAAAAACCAAATTTTCATGAGTTTCATGGGAAACAGACACAAATATCCTTCTAAGGACATCTCTCCTTCATTATTTACTCATTTATCTATTTAGACAAACTCTAAATTTACCTCACTGGGAGATACTATGACTTCTAGCCCATATCAATTGATGTTTCTTTTGTAAGACATAGGCTCAGCCTCACAACATATATGCTGTGCAAGAACATATAGAACTGCAGAACATATAGAAATCAATGAATGGAAACTATAAACAATTTCATTGATACAGCAGTGATCTTTGCCTAGGACACTATCATTTCATTATAAACCATTAAATAAGTTTCTTGATAATTAAAGAGCACTTTTATTCACCTAGATTGGAGAATTGATAGAAAAGTTGTACTCTCTCTTAAGGAAATTATCTGCTTTAGGGAACGCCTTTAAATATATCAAAGTGGAGGGATCATTACCTTGTCTGCAGCTCATTTGCAATATAATCTCATTTTGGCTCAACCATCACTGAACGGTAATGGATATTGATCAGTTGTTTTAGCAGTGTAATAACAGCTTTAATTTAATGACTGTGTAATAACATTATAATGGCCAAGGCTGTGAGCAGAACATGTTCATTATTCATAAGCCATACAAGGCAGCATTAGAGCCTTTAATGTATTTTCTGTATGATTTAATTGCTCACGAGGTTGTACTTTTATATGTGAAACAGGAGCACACAAAATATTTCAGACTTTTAAAATGTAGTATCTACAACTTACGCATATACAAGTGATCATGTTTCCGTTTTTATGTCTAAAATCTGCTGGCTCTTAAATAAATTTAGAGCATTTCACTTCCTTTCAAAGGTAAAAGATACTATAAATGTACTCCTAGCAGCAGCAAAAGTAAGAGATTGTGACTTTTTAGCCAACATGACTGCTCCCAAACAAAAGAGAGCTAAAAATTAGATTAATAAAAATTGGAGAGCTATCTGATATGTTTAGCATCAGTCTCTGAATTTACAAGATCAGACAATATGACATAAAGTAACGTCTCTATTTTCAGCACAGCAGTGTACCAAGCTTCATTAATCACACTGAAAGCTGTGATATAAAATAACTTTTTTTTTCTTTAATCCTTCATATTTCTAAATAACGTTTCTTTAATTTCTTCCTCTCAAGGTTGCACTTCTTGCAACTACATTCCGTAGTCATTTTACCTCTAAAAAAAAAGACAATCATTTTTAATAACATTTCAACTCTGCTATTACCTTAAAACCCAGTAAATTAGTATTTCATTTAAATTTGAATGTCTTCTTTTTCACATAAAAATGAATTTCCCTTCACCATTGTAACAGAAAAAAAAAAATCTGATCACTTGAAATAGCTGCAAATAAACAATTGTGAATTTATATCCAATTTTATAATTTCCATTTTGTACATATTTCTAAATGAAACAAAATCTTATTTTTTAAAGTGTGAAAGCAAATCTTATCTTCCCAAAATAATCAAAATACTACTGTGCAGTTTCGTTTGAAGGAAAGCCTGCTGGAATGGAGCTGTGGAAACTCTTTTATGTCAATCTAATTTCATTTTTACAAGATAACCTGGAAAAAAAAAAAAAGAAACTAAGAAAATGTATAGCTGACTAAGCAAATATAGTTTAATCTTGACTTACTCAAATATTGAGGAAATAAGCAGTTTTCTGGACAGCACATATTCTTATGTGTATTCTGAAATGTTTAGAACTTGTGATGATGTTTTAATCAAGTTTGGGTTTTGAACATTTACTTTTTTTTTTTTTTTTTAATTTCCCACTGGAACATTGTTCTTTATGCTTGTGCTAGCTGATTTTAGTGCATTTTCTTTCTTCCTTGTTTTTTAGAGAAATGTTAGGAGGATAATAAAATATATTAGCCAGGAATAAACAGATCCCCCTTTAAAACTGAAGACAAAAAAAATAGAAAAAAAAGTAAAACTAAATCTAACCTCCATAGTGTCTATTGCACCTATTGTTTCACTAACTTCAAATCAAAAATTTAGAAGAGAAGTACAGTCAATGCTATCATTAACATGGAGATTGAAATCTACAGAGTCATGGAAAAATTGTCATGAATGACAGGAAAAAGAACAAAGAATCATGATCAGTAAGATGTGTGGCAAGAAAGATGCATGGAGCAAGACAAAGCTCAGAGAACCGAAAATTTGGATTAATATAAATTATTGTGGGAAAAAGGGGAAAAAAAGAAGCACACACGAAGAAGGAACATTGGAAGCTGTATTTTAGTTTTATGAGAAGGAGAAGTGGAGTCATGTCAGAGAAGCATCCTGTCTGCTGGAATAGATGGGTTAAAACGGAAGGAGCAAAAAAGGGTGAAGGGAGATCTCTATGGGATGAAATAACTACAGAGAGCAGAGCTCAGAAGAGTCTGAAATAAGCATCTTCCTGTTCTCAAATTGAGAAAACAGAATCTCAGTACTGGTTTTTAGCTCATGTATGATTAGCCTTGCCCTTAATGTATGCTTGAATGAATAAATCTTGAAATTCTCTCGAAGAATGGTCTTCCATCCCTCCCACACCTGCTAGCGACAAATTGCGGTGAGCATGCATCCGTTGCTGTGTGCTTGAGAAATAAATAAAATAATTGCTTTAATTTTTCTCAGATGATTTAATCACAAATCTGTATTGTTTTAACATAGTAAACACAACTATTATGACCTACAAATCTGAGGGGTAGCATTTCCATTTAGTGGCTGTAAACAGGCTGGAATGGATACCCTCTGATACAATTTTCATTAATTTTAGAAGTTGCTGGGGCTTGAGCATATCTACCAGTTTACCGGCATCTTTACTGTAGGAACTATCTCCATCTTTATACAGATATTTGTGGATTTATGACCAGTTTAAAACACGTGACCCTTTTTAAAATTATTATAATTTTAAATTTATAATAATATTGAAACATAATTACCTGGGAAAATATCTACCTTTAATTTCCATTGTTTCACAGCTTCTGTTGCTTATATATTATGCTTGTCAATATTTGTGCAACAGTTCAGACAGACAGAGTATTTTTGCAACATTTTGAGAACAAGACAGCCTTTGCCTGTTTTTTTTTTTTTTCATTATCATGTCCACGTAATACTTTTTACCCAGTGCTGTAAAATAGCTATTTATTACACTGTCAAAGCCCACCACTCTGTTTGAAAGTGGAGCATATATAAACTATCAATCATGTCAGACATTACTGTGCTATGTATCCCGGTTCCAAACAAAATTGGTTTGATATGTACAATTGTCTGTCCAGATGCCTACAGTGCACCAGAATTCTCTATCGGCACAAACTAGGCTACTTTCCAATTGTCTTCCTATTAGTACCCTACATACAGCTTAAATCTTTCCCAGATACTTTGAGTTTTCAGAGGATTTCAGGTGTAATGGAGCATTTAGCTTAAGCTTCTTACACATCATTATTTTTTCTCTTTCATTTTACTTCTGACTTCATGTATGGTTCACAGTCTCTTTGAGCCCAAGCTGTATGAAAGTGATCCAGTACATTTGGGAACATGAGACTAACTTAACAAGATGTGTTCACTTCTTACTTACTCCAAAATGAGCTAAAGCACTAACATTCCTAATTCACAGGTGTTGTAACGACACATGGCAGCATTGATTTCAATAACTTCAGCAGAAAAATACAGTTTATATGTAAACAATTTCTATAGATTAAAACATTGTCCTCAAACTGTACACCTTTACAGTAAAAAATTAGTTTCTATGAACCCACCTTTCATGTTTAAAGATATGATTTATACTAACCATCCCAGAAAAAATACAAATAGTGTCCTTATTTAGTAACTTACTAATATTTGCCTGACTTTAGTCAGTCAGTCAGTCTACACTTTCAGTCATTCCAGTTTCAGCCTTCAGTGCAGTAGTAGTAGTTCATTTAAAGCAGGTTCTGAAGACCTTCCTTAAATGTATTCAGCATCCCATAATATTTATTCATAAATTAACTCTGGGAACCTCACTTTCACATACTGATCAGTTCATGCTTTAATTTCACACATTGATAAGCACTGCATGAATAAATGTGAGAGGATTCTAAAAATAGGTAAGGAGGCTTTAGCAGGAAGGGAAAACCTCTTGTTATCTCCAAGTAAACCCAAATTCACCACAGCTGAGAATCTGGTGTCTCCCTGGTGAAACCAATATTCCACATGCAAGTAACAGAATTTCAGTACTTTTACTACAATTTTGTTTCTTAATGTGTTATGAAGTATTAAGAACAATCACATCACTGGTGATTCATTATATGAAGTTGCCTTTGGACAGAGATGGTGTGTACCTTTCGACTTCTGATACTATTATTTAATATGGAAATATGATCTCGTTTGATGGTTGTTTGACTTACAACTATACTTTTATTGCTTAATACTCTTATCCTATGTAACTGTGTAGTAACTGGTTGTGAGTGCTATTAAGCTAGTTAAATGCCAATGATCAGCATTATGACTGACCTATGACATTTTATATGTCATATTAAAATATAATAAACATGGTTTATTACTGTAAGTTGAAAAGAGGGCTTTTGTCTTCACATTGTCAACTGATCAGCTGTGCAGATCACTTATTCCATGGACAGTTACATCATCTGAACTCAGAATAATCAGTAGTGCTGAGATTTGTGAGCAGCCAAGACTTACCCTCATGGCACAGCAGTAATTTATCTTCCAAACAAGAAGAACAAAAAACATACAAACCAAACATAATGCCTCAAAGAAAAATTTAAAGTAGAAAATAAACTGGTGGTACCAGTAACTAGACTTGTTTTGGAGGGACAACAGTTAAATCCATCCTTGCAGGTGTAGTCTTCATTATAATGTGATATTTTATATTACACTTTATGCCATATAAATGACAAATTCTATATAATGTATGGAATAACATTTATATTTGTATAAAATATTGAAATTGGGGATGAAATCTATCACTAGGAAACTGACAACCATCACATATTTGCCACTAAGAACCTCCTCCTACATTTAGTATTTAGAATATTTTATTTTGACTTCTCATGGGAATAAATAGACAACATATCTTCAGAGTTGTGCCTTTTCCTTTTTCCTTTTTCTTTCACTCTAACCTACATTCACGTTCTATTTCAATTCTTGGTATTGCTTTCTGGAAAATAAGTACTCATTATCATGTCAGGTTCTCAGATTACTCAACAAGTACAGTTTCAGCATTAAGGTTCTGAAAAGCTGTCTTTAAATGAAGTTCAGTATTTGAATTGTGCAGGTACACTTGAATGTAGAAATAAATTAATTTTGTTCTCTATTTGTTTGTTATACAATATAATGGAACTAGTATTGAATAAAAAAGCAACTTCATGAAGAGCTTTCCACTGAAATGTGTTTTTTCCCAAGTCCAGGATTCACTGGGAGATCCAGAGGAGGAAGTTATTTTAATTGTCTTTGCTTCATACATTTCACCTTAATCTCCACTAAACCTGACAGAAAATCTTTTATATTGTAAGGAGGCCTTAAGATTCTTTATCACTTTGTCAGTTTTGAAAATGTTATAAATGATCTCTTTGGTTACTTTTTTCCATTCTGGCTAGAAGATAGACTGACTGGTTTCTAATGCTTTGTATATTCTCTTGAGGTTTTAAGTGGGATTTTTTTTGCACATGCAAATATCAAAATCTCAGTCACCTTTTCTCACAAAACAGTCCTTTCTGTTTGGTCTTACTTTATTCATTTTTTCCACACAAAATCAGTTATCTTCTTATTTCTTCTTAACTTGCTTCTGGACACATCTATTATCTACCTTCTCCAAGCTTTTGCAATCATTTTTTCTTCTCTTAAAACAAACAAACAACCAAACAAAACAACAACAACAAAAAGATGTCTTAAAAATCAGTAATTGACAAGCAAGTTTTTGAATGTTGTGTATATTATTATATTTTGTATTGTATTTTCAGATATTTATTCAACTTAACATCTATAGTAAATCTTTTGGTCTTCTGTGAGTAGTAAAGTTCTGATCTTATTGTTCCTAATGTAGTAAATCAAACTATAATTTCCAAGTTGGTAGAAAATTATATACCAGGGTCTTGTGTACTCCTTGCTCATACTGGGGAACATTTATTCACCTAGATGATCTTATTTAGACAATTCATATAAACACTAACACTGGACTCCTAACCCAAACAAAGCATGAGACATCATTGACCATATCACCCATTAGCTACCAAGCATAATCTAATGACTCTTCTCTCTTTGCAAATCAATTTCTAACCCTTTCAGATAGTTTGAAGGAGTATTGCCTGCATATTGATTGTAACTGCTGAGAAGTAGTCAGGATAATAATATTTGTGATACAAGCTAATGTGTGCAAAAGAGCTCTTCCCTCTCCTCTCCCCTCCCCTCCCCTCCCCTCCCCTCCCCTCCCTCCCTCTCCTCTCCTTCCTCTCCTCTCCTCTCCTCACCCTCTCCTCTCCTCTCCTCTCCTCACTGGACTCATTAGGATTATATGAATTCGAGTATGTTTGGGACTTGCAATCTGAAATATAATTACTACTAAATTAGATAATATATATATATTATATGTATGTATATTATAAATAATAATTATTTTAAAACTGTTTTGAGGGAGAAATGGGCATTATGAAGAGTCTTTAAAATAGTAAAATGAGAGTTAGAGCAGGAAAAAGCTGAATCTCTTTTTAACAAAACCACCAAATGACCTTTTCTTTTTGGCAAGGAACAGCAGTGATATGTGAGCAACGAGATTGCATGACACTCTTGCAGCCTCTGATTATTATTTTTTTAACAACGTATTATAGACCTACATTACTGCTGGTATTGGCACTGAAAGTGCCTCTGATTGTTTGACAGCTGTGATGTGGATCTAATCTGAGATTTAGAACATCAGCAAATTTAACCCAGGAGGCTCCATGAGCATCTCTAATGGAAGCAAAACAAGAGTCCATAAACACTGGCGTTGGTAGTTCTACTAGTAATAGGGCAATAGTAGTCTGAATAAAGTACAGATTGCATCCTGTGCAGGGTGATTCACTGTGAACATGTATATTACATAAACATAAACAGAGATGCAAAGGTAAAGATGTGGCAAGTATAAAAGTGGATTTCAGTGTGTCTTAAGACTTCACAGTTTTAAAGAGGAAAAGTTCAAATTTTCAATAACCAATCCAAAATTGAAACATGTTGAAGCAGTCTCTTCAAACTGGTTGCACAAGCCAAATGAAGGCATTGTTATAATTGCTGCTCAGGATTTATAATCCCATTCTGCCATTTTGATGGGCTCTTCAGCCTGACTCTTTCTCACATAACTCATTTCTTTATCATTGCTTAATGAAGATGGGGGACATGTTAACTGATTTATGAGCTAGAATTCAATTAAATAGTACAATTCAAAGCAGAACAGCACTATTTGAGTTGATTTTATTTTTTTTTTTTGTCTTTCAGAGAAAATATTCTGTGTTCTCATTCAAAATTTCAAAGGTTTCATTTCTCATATACTTGGTTTTCTAAAGCAATATCATCATTTCTATTGAAAGAAGTTCCCCCCCCAAAAAAAAAAATGTAATGCAGTTTTCCTCTGATTAATAAATTTCACCAAAGTTATTTGACCACACTCGACTATTAAGTATTGTGCTTGCATAGTTCATGTGACTAAAGGGAAATAATTTCATCTTCTGCATCAAAAAATCTGACTTTTTTTTTTCTTGATTAAAACAAAATTCCCAGAGAAATCAGTGAAATTTTACATGTAAAACATGAGTAAAAAGTGACTTGGAGTATCTACTGAGATAGTTCTCCACTTCAATACAGAGTGAAGTTCAATTTATTAATATTTATAAACTGTTCCCTGCTTAAACTACTCGTTGAATATATTCTTATTCATGCATTCCAAAATGTATTTTAAAAGAGCTAAGATATTTCTTTTTCAATGATGGAAGTATCTTCAGTGCTTGGGTATCTTTATTTTCTCTCCTTCCATTCTTGTGGTTACAATGCTCAGCAGCCCCCTTTCTCTGACCTAGTGCTATAAGGCTGACAGAGAATCAGAATCACTTATCTTCTGCTTTCTCAGGTGATCAAGGAGAACAGCAGAAAGTTAAATGGTTCCTGTAATTGCAGCACTTAGTCTATTCCTTTGATAGAAGAAAAAAAAAAAAAAAAAAAAAAGTAATGAAGCCTCCCTTGGCACAAAAGAAAACGTTGCACCATGCCTCTGTGCGTACTTGGTACTGTACTGATCCCAAGTGAAGCCAAATTGGATCAATATTTGCTTGAAAATAAGAGAAGTGTTAATAGACCCTTGTTTCAGACATCAGGTGATCATCTTGAAAAAAAGAAAAAAAGAAAACCAAACTGTTAAAACTTTGTTCTCATGAGGTACATATTTATATATTGAAAACAAGTGCTTATATCAAACAAATTGGGTGTATTTGGATTCAGCAATGTTTATTTTTCTCCAATGCAAAATTTGAGTCAGAGTGGTCTAATTATTGTGCTTCTCAGTCTTTTAGAAACTTTTTTAGTCACTGAATAATTTGGTTGCTTTGCAAAAAGACAAGTAAATGTTAAAGCAAACTGAGAAAACAAAATATGTTTGTCGTGTATATAAGAACATGAGAGGGGCTCCCACAGTAGCTGTTACATGTAGGCACTCTTTTTATAGCTTTAATTATATCACCACTGGAAAATCAGTTGCTGTGTATCTAAATTCATTTGCACACATTATGTTTTTCACCCCTGAGGAGTAATATGGTATATAACTACATCTGAAAACTAAAACAGTGAAATTTATGTCATGCCAGTGTTTATTTTGTTGTAATATTGACTTTCAACAAGCAATCCAATATATAGTAAAAGGCTCTGATCAGGCTGGGTTATAATGTCATTAAATGGTGCATTTGTTAATAGCTACAAATATTTTCTTTCCTACTACTTATGGGTGTTGAAAAGCTTGTTAATGGGAGTGGAAATGAGCTATAAATGAGTGTATACATATAGTAGTGAAGTAACTCAGCAGTTGCCATTCCTATTTAAGCTGAACGAAAAATGTCAACAAGGAAAAAATGTCAGAGATAACAGAACCACTCAGCCTTGGTGGCCATTAGTCTCCAAAATAATTTCCAGAAGGAATTCGCAGGAATTAGATTCTTGAACCATTTAAAACAAAACATGACAAAGTAGTGAAGAATATAATAATGTAAGACTCAATTCACAGTGATTCTGACCTTTAGGTCTGAAACTTTGGAAACCTTCCTTAGACACTGTTGACCTTCCCCAGGTTGAGAATCTCTATATGGAAACAACCCTATGTAAATTTGACCACTCTTGAAACATATCCATCTCTTCGTGGGTGGCTGCACTTCACTGTCATAGAAAGAGACACTGTGACTTGCTCTTTGCTTTTGGTTTTCCTGATGCTAGCCTGCTAACCCATCACTCTTCTTCAGAGAGAAGTGGAAGGATTTTGTTTGTTTGTTTCTTTGTTTTGTTTTGTTTTGTTTCTACTTTAAGCCACAGTAATGTCCGAAAGAAGTGGAAAAAAAGTCTCTTGAAGGAAAAAACAAACAAACAACAACAACAAAAAAAAAATATAAAAACAGTCTCTTCTCTGTCAAAGCTCAGAGATGCGGTGGCCATGAAGTAATATGAGGAGACACAGCTTGCATTTTATTGCAAGGTTATGATAGTTTTGCACCACAATGCACCACAATGAAGCTCATATTCTTTCTGTGCAAGATTTTTTTTTTTTTGTTATGTTTTGTTTTGGAATTTATTTAGACAGAAATAAGAGAAAAATTAGAAATAAAATCTAACTCCGTCTTCTAAGATACCTCCTGTTAGATCAGTGCAAAAACCAGTAAGATAAGACCCTCCCTTCCTCCCTTCCTCCCTTCCTCCCTTCCTCCCTTCCTCCCTCCCTCCCTTCCTTCCTTCCTTCCCTCCTTCCTTCCTGCCTTCCTTCCTTCCTTCCTTCCTTCCTTCCTTCCTTCCTTCCTTCTGTGGTTTGCCTAAATTTTCTTCATTATCCTCCCCCTACACCAGTTATTGAATTGTTTGCCTCAGGCATCAGATACTTATCAATCAGAAAAGTAGAAAGAGTCAAAATAAACTCTAAGGCAAAATATTATAGCGGTAAAAAATCATGTGCCAGAAACAGATGAAAGAGAAATATATAAACAGGGGGAAGTAGGAAAAAGGTGGAGTTTTATATCTTGACAACGAGCTATGAAAATCCTAGGTATAGCTGTATCAAAAAAAGAAATATTCTCAAACCTCACACTAGCAAGAATTATAGTAGAAAAGTGTTAGCTTCTTGTAAAGGTGCAGAAATTTCTGCATAGAGATTATTCCAAAAAGGAAACATCCTTGATGGCTCTATGTCTTCTCAGAATATGAACTTGAGCAGTGATTTATTTATCGTTGGATGGTTACCTAAAAATAAGAAATGCAAATGCAAATGTTTGCATTTGTAAATGTTAATATGACAAGATAGGGAAGTCACTGTCTTATCTTGATGTGTGCAATCAAATGGAGAGGACAGAGAATAGACTGGGTTTCACAAGCAGAGTGAGACACTGGGCAGCATGTAGCAAATGTGTAAAGAGACCATGAAGAATTTGAAAGTCGAGAAGGTAGTTTTAATTTTCTTTCATGATAAGATAATTACATGTTCCTGCCGATTACTTGGTAAAATGTTTAGTATGGCCAAGAATAATTACTGTGTAACTGACACTGGCTCCATTTACTTTGTAACATTTATAGCAATCATCATATAATTAGACTGCCACTACCTGATATTTACTATGCACTGAAATGACAAGAGCTACCATGAAATGTGGTTAAGAAGAGAAGGAATATGGCAACAACGATTTGTAACTTTAATCATTACCAAAGTAACATTTCAACACATCTTAGTATATTTCTGACTCAAGAATGGTTATCAGAATAGTATATATGCAAATCACAAACCAAAATAAAGTTATTTCTTTTAAGAAGGTTGAATTTCAGATTTGGGATATTTACTCTGATTTTATTTTTGGCCATGCTCTATGGAGTTTGGACAAGCTACCACTTTTGCCCAGAGCCTGAAATAATCCCACTGCCATAAAGCACAGGAGGCAGGAATGTTGTCTCCTCAGAGTGTCTCCATTGCCAGGAAGACAGAGGAATAGGCATCTTAAAAGGAAAACTGAGAAGTCTGATGAACTAAGATGTTGTCTAGAGTTATTTCTTTTCTCTATTGATGATTAAAGGAGCTTAGGGTGGTTTTAACCCTAACAAAAACAATTCTGTTAATTTCATGAAATTTGATAAACTGTATTCATGCCTGAATTAAAAAGCCAAATAGATTAATAATAAATTTACCAGAAGACTATCTAAAAAGATCAGATTCTGACTGGAAGATCTTCTTTGTATGCCACTTCTTCATAAAATTATTTGCATCCCACCTCTCCTTAGCCTCAATATAAAGAACATTATCACTTTCATTGCCTTCATGAATTTTGCATTTGTCCACACAAACTCTAAAATAATTAATTGAAAACTTATATCTGATACCCAAATACAAGAAAAATGTGACAAGTATAGTTTGTAGTAAAGAACTTATTAAACATATATATTTGATAAATTTGAATTTGTATTACTACTTTTGATTATATGAGAAACATATCAACAAATAAGGAGGATAGCTATAGAAACCATAATACACCTTAAACTAGTGAAGTACATCAGTCTTATTGGAAATTATATCTTTGAGACTAGTTTCCAGTGAGCTAAAATTTTTGCTCTAAAAGTATTCAAATGACCTTGAAATAATTCATGAAAAAATCCATTACTGAATTGTGTTCTTATATCCTTGTTTCAATAAATGTTTAATGAAAGGCTAAGAAATTTGTAGAAAAAAAAAATATATATATAATAATGAAAAGGGACAACTATTTATGTTTTCTAAAATGTATAGAAAAGTATGTCTGCTGAGGATATATACCTCAGCTTCATGGAACCTTGAATGAATTCGCAGATATATTTACATGTATATCACATACAATATTTCTGTTTCCTTGCTCCAGGACATTCTTTTTGGGGGGGAAATCACAAGGCAGGCTCATATTTTATTTCTCTCATTCTAAAATGCTTCTAATGTGGGAATACAATCTGAAAGGAAGAGAGTCTGAAGTAGTAAAAGAGTGGCAGAATTAAAAACCAGAATGCATCTGGTCCCACAGAAAATGTGTAAAATAGTGATAACTTGATGTTCTAAATTAATGTAACTTTGTTCCCATCCTAAATAGGTAACATTGATGTATTGAGTTTGATAAATATGACCCCATTGACAAAGTGTCAAATTCCAGCTTTACGGGGATTTTTTTTTTTTTTTTACAGTAATAAGATCCTTCTGCCCACTCTTTTTATTTTTTATTTTATTTTCCACACATTGAATACACGTTTTTGTATTAACATAATTTCATCATTACTTTTTGGTACGGAAAACCTTCATTGCAAGGATATTTTTATTTTAATTAATTTTTATAATCCAGCCTATTTGCTTGATTCAGGAAATTACAGATGATTATTTGCTGCATCTGTACAGAGAACGTCTATTCTAATGACACTAAGGTTTTGCAATTCTTGCTTTTACAGGTAAAGATCTTCATTTTGTAGTATGGTCTTGCTTTTTACAGCTTTACCAATATTTTTAGCATGGTACAGTCACGGTCAGTCTGCCTCTGTGCAGGTCAGAGATTCCTGTCCTCACTGCCTACCTTTCCTTTGGCTGAGGTGCTGTAAAGGAGAGGCACAGGTAGCTTGTTTCTGGACCAGTTTCAGAGTTGCCTGACATAGGACTTCCTTCTAGCACACTTTTAACATATATGCCCAGAAAAGTCCTCAAAAACAAAAGTTTAGCTTCTTGAAACATGCTCTTCTTGTCCAGTATAAAACCTTGTTCCCAGAAAATATCTAAATGTTGTTGCACTCCTCCAGTCACCTTATGTAAGGGGATCTATTCATAGCTGATCAGGAAGTGAGCAAGTCATCACTGCCAGCACTACCACAAAGGCAGTAAGAGAATCCTTCACTGATTCTCCCTCCCATAGCAGGATGCAGAACTGCATCAGGGGAATTTAGGTTTGAATTACTTGGAGAATTCAGACATCAGCAAAATGGTGACACCTTTTCAGATAGATGCTCTATAAGGTTGCCAGCCAGCAGAGATTAAGCAGGCTTTTTCAAAGAATGAGACTACAGCTTCAGCTCAAAGAATAAAGCAGGATAGCACTACTTCTGAAAACAGGGGTGATACAATCAAGATCATTCTGAATTTCCATGTTTAATGCTCAACCCCAGTAGCAGGACCTTTCTGGGAGCAGAGTTAGAGCACATGGAAGCCTCTTTCCAGATATACAGGGGAAGTGAAAAGCCAGAGCCTGTAAATTTTATCTCAGTGTGTTATCTCCTGGCAAAGTCAGGTGTGCTTCGTGGAAAATTACAAAAGCAATTCAGGAACTCTTTCCTCTGGGCTGCTTGCTGAAAACAAAGGTATGTTTTGAATTATTCATGGAATTTTGAACAATGGTTTCATAACCACCAACAATCATATTCAGAATTCATGCGTTCAAGACAAAACTTAGCTTTAGCTTTAACTTTGCCAGGCAGGACTGTATGTCTAGCACAATAGGCCCCTGGTCATTGACTGATGCCCTTCGACAATTAAATCCTAAAAGGGATTAGTGATTACTAGTAAAAGAAACATTCTGACTTCCCCTTCACTGCCTAAAGTCATGCCTTTGGTGACACCACTGGAGGGATTACTCTGCTCTGCTCTATTAACATGCTTTAAACACTAAGCCTAGACAATGCTTTTCTGAGACACAATTTAACTTCCTCTTCTTCACTGAAGGAAAAATGATTATAAAACCTTTTAGCATCAGTTTGCAATAATAAGAGATGTGATTGCAGAATACCATGACATGAGACAGAGGTTTGAATGATTTATCCTTAAACATAGCCATTGCATAAATTCATCTACAGTATACAGGGAATGTGGATGCAAGATAAAAATCTGCCTCATTTTCCCGCTGGAGCTGAGAAGAAAATACAAATCATCTTGCAAGAGTAACTGCATTTCCAAAACAACTTGGAAACAACAATGGAAAAATCCTTTATCTGTCCAACCATCAAAAAAATGTGCAGTAACGTGTATGTGATACCACTTTGATTTTTTTTTTGGTCTGTCATATCTTGACCAGGTTCAGGTACAGCATCTTCTGCATAATCCCTCCATCCCTATTAGAATCAGAGAATCATAGAATATCTCACATTGGAAGGGACCCACAATGATTATTGAGTCCAATTCCTGGCTCCACAGTTTCATTTAACTACTGCTAAGCACTCCATACATGCATAAACACAGGACTATTCTTGGCTTTCAGAAAACTGCACTGACTACAAGCATTCTATGTATCAAGTATCACTAGCACTTGTATTCACATTTGTATGTTAGCATTATTTGGATGAAAAAAAGTAGATACTACACTATTAAAGTAACTATTTAAGAGCATATTATAATTAGAGAACCTGATAGTCACAAGGATTTTTACAAGCAATGTGCAATGTACTACTAATGGTTTTATAGAGGACTCCATTAGAGAAATGTAGTTGTCAAAGTCACACATCTGTCACAGAACAGAACAAAGAAAAAACCCTCCACAGTTTTTCTTCTAGCTCAAAGTTTAGTATTTCCATGAAACTTCATGTGGTGTAGCACAAGAGCTATCTTTGTTAATTTTAATTCGCCAATAAAGAAAGAAAAATTAAAAACAGCCCTTCCTAAGCTGAAAACAGAATTCCTCTCTAGGAAGAAAAAGGAGAAAAACTGCCAAGAAGTCACAGAACGGAGCTGTTTGTCATGTCATTCTCCTGACAAGCCTTTGCCCTCACTCTCCCCCCCCATACCCCCCCCCCAAAAAAAAAATATAAATATATATATATATCTAAAAGTTACTTTGTTAGTGTTAGGGAATTTTCATCTTCTTTAATTGACTCTTTTCTTAATAACAACAGTCTGAGTCAAAGTGGAGGGAGTATCAACATCGTGCAGAAATAAATCCTTGAAGACTGCAAGATTGTTTTCCAAACAAGCAATGACATTTCAGAAGACAATGCAACTTATATTTCCAAGCTTATTTGCATCACACCACTAGAAAAAGTAATAATAATAAAAGCCACTTTCAATTGTATGAAGTGACTCCTTGTTATTCTTGTAGAAGAAATTATATCATAAGAAGCCACTTATGAAGTGATTTCTGTTTCTTTTTAGGTGCACTTTTAAACAACTGTTTCATGCTACCTGTTGCTAGAAGACTTTCAGATACAAGGCAGAACTGTATGGGAAAAATCCTGGTGTCATTGGATTCAACAGAAACTTACTATTGACTTCAGTAAGGTATAAACTTGTCTCTGTGCTAGATAAAAATAAACTCAGATGACTGGTTTCTCTTTGGATGTCCTCAGATGAATTGAAATGCACGATGAACAATTCCTATAGACTTTGATGCTTTCTTTGGATATGTCCTTGCTTCTTGGAGGAAGTCCAGGAGGTTCTTTCAAGTTCAGGTAGCTTGTAAGAAACTGTAGCTGCTGCCTACTAAGAGAAGTAGTAAAAAAAAAATTTGCTATAAGAAGGTCCTCAAAAATAAGTTGGTATAGAGAAATATGTAAGAGGTGAAGGAATGGTTCAGTACAGAATAAGATATAATAATATTTTAAAACATTTTCAGAATTTGTCTTATTTTAACTACATATAATACTAAGCACAAGTTAGATTAAACATTTACCACACTAACGCCTGAAAATGGTATGGTTTTAACAGAACTTTAAGGACTTGCAAGTGATGGTAAACAAAGGAATAAGGAAAAATAGCATTTACCTGTCACTAAAAAATTGAATCATCATCTTAAAAGATGCCTATGAAAAACGGTTCTATATCCATCTTCAGTATCTCCAGCAAAGTGATTCAAATTGGTGAAGATTTAAGCTCGTAAAGCTATTAACAAACCTCTAGAATTTCTCATAGAAATTATTATGGTTTCTTTGATTGGATTTTGCAGGTAAAAACTGCTAAATGATGACAAAATCGTTAGGTTATCGGATAAATATCTTACAACAGTTTATCAGGTTGATGAGGGAGTTCAAAATCTTGGCAGTAAAATAAATTGATTACTTATCAAAATATGTATTTGTGTGTGGTTTGTCTGTGTCTGTGCAAACACTACTATAGCTGTAGGATTTATCACGTGTCTGGCAATATCTTTATCCAAGCTTTATCCAACCTCTTATTTTACTGTTTCTCTGCCCCACTGAAGGTCCATTTACACTGAGACTCACTTTAACTTAGCCCTGAGATATTCTTGACTGACTCTTTTAGAGCAAACAGTGTAAATGTTTATTCATTTCCTCTCTTTCCCTCGTACATCCTCAGATAGCTAGATGTTTTCAGAGTCTTCCAGTTTGTTACTTGTGTACCAACCCAGTTGGCAGCTAAGCACCACAGAGCTGTTCGCTCACCTTCCCTCCTCCCTCTGCGGGATGGGGGAGAGAACAGAAAAAAAAAAAGAAAATTAAATGAAAGCTTGTGGGTTGAGATAGAGACAGTTTGTTAGGATAGAAAAGAAATGAAAATAATAATAATAATAGTACTACTGATAATAATGTGTACCAAACTAGTGATGCACAATGCAATTGCTCACCACCCGCTGACCGATGCTCAGCCTATCCCTGAGCAGCCGGCCCCCCCCCACCTCAGCCAGCCACCCCATATTATTTGTTCAGCATGATGCCATATGGTATGGAATACCCCTTTGGACATTTTGGGTCAGCTATCCTGGGTCTGTCCCCTCCCAGCTTCTGCTGCACCCCCAGCCTGCCTACTGGCAGGACAGAGCGAGAAGCTGAAAAGTCCTTGGTTTAGTGTAAGCACTGCTCTGCAACAATTAAAACATCAGTGTGATATCAACATTATTCTCATCCTAAATCCAAAACACAGCAGCCTACCAGCTACTAGGAGGAAAATTAACTCTATCCTAGCCAAAACCAGGACAACCACTTCCTTCCAGACACTGATGGTAAGTGTGACATAAGCTCTCTTCTAATTTGTTGATAGGAAAAAAAAAAAAAGAGTCCAAGAGTCCACAGTTACATTATTCCTGACATTCAGAAAAGCTTGCTTATGACTGTTATGACTGTTTATATAATAACTATATAAAAATAGGATGTGAAAGGATCTCAAGATGTCATCTAGTCCATTCTCTTACCACTACCAAGATCATATTTAAGCATATCTTTCTTGAGATTTACCTAGTCAGTTTTTAAATATGTCCAATGGTGGATATTTCCCAAGATTACCAGACAATTTATTCCTGATCCTCAGTATCCACAGTGTTAGCTTTTCTTCATGTGTGTCATGAATATCCCTTAATGTAAATAAAGCTAGAAACTTTTCACCTGTAGATCTGAAGGATAAGTTACTCTAATAAGGTCTCTGCATTATTCAGAGATCGGTATGTAGACAGGATGGAAAATAATGAAAAACTGTAATTAAAATTAAAGGAGAATTTAAATATTTTGACAATAACACTGTAATCCTTGTAATGATACAATTTATGTATTTGTCATTGTCATAATTCAGTGACAGATATGAAAAAAAAAAGCTGATATGATCTGCCTTAATTCAAATATCTTTAATTTTTTAATGCACTGTTTTGAAATTTATATATATATATTTCAGAATGGTTCAGAGCACATTTACACATTTGTACACACAGGTATGGACATACACACACACTCACACCCTGAATTTACGGCAGAAAGACAGACACATGTACTCACATGGACAAGGATTATCCCATGTGGCTTCCACAGAATGGAGAATCTATTGGTGTAGGACTCTAGTCATATCCCACAAATATCATCTGGCTTAATCAAAAAAGCTTCTTTCAATAATTTAACACCTACCAGAGGTTGAATTCCACCCAAGAAAGTCCTATTATTGAACTGGACCCATAAGTCCAATTATTTGATTTGCATATTTGATTTACATATTTCTGTAAATATTTAATGAAAAACTGACAAACAGAAACAGAACAACATTTCATTCCTCTCCCCACCATCATCCCCACTCTTCAATTAATAGCACAAGGTCCTGCTTCAGCAGTATACACTTTGGATTAGTTTATGTACTTGGATGATTCCGTACTGGTGTAGATGAGTTCGCAAATATAATTACACAATCTGCCTCCTTGTGTGATCAAATGAGCTTTTGGAAGCACAAGGAAAGCCAGCTCATGTTTTTATAAGCATTTTCAACTTCTTTATGGGGATGAGAATTGTTGCAAAGAAGAAATAAACACATAATCAATGAAAGGATGCAGGAAAGTAGATTAGTTGTCATAAACCAGGATAGCAGAAGTGCTTAGAGTGTGTCTACATTATTGACTGATATGTGTAGGAAGATACCTGCTACTTTTTGTCCTCACTGCAGGTAGAGCAGTCTGCATGGTGCCTTGGTGCTTGGCTTTGACCTTATTACCAGAATGATACTGAGTCAAGAGAACCCAATATGTGCTAAATTGTGCAGCAAACATAGATTAGTGTTTGACAAACAATGGACTTCCTGTTTTCCACCAGGGTCAAGTATCTCTCATGTTACTGGCTACACAGATAATGGGTTCCAACTTCGCTTACAACTATAAGCTGTTTAATGTACTGTAATTGATAAAATCTGTATGTAGGATGAGATACATCTCACTTATCTTTACCTACCCAAAAGACTGTCTAATCTAAGCTATTATCTGCCAACTAAGTTCTCTCAGTCAATGGAGACAGATCTTATTTATCCATATTCATAACCTGAGTCATTTCCTCACACAAGTTCATCTCCTTCCGCTGACTTTTAAGAGAACTAGATAATTAGCATAGATGGATACTTAGATTTCAAAGAGTCAAAATGAGATACATTGAATGCCACTCTTCACAAATAAGAGCAAATAAATAGGAAGTCACTCTGAGATGCAAACCTAAATTTGGTAAAGATGATCGTAAAAATTCACAAGGATATCTCCTGCAGATATAGCATTGCCTTGATAAAAAAAAAAAAAAAAAAAAAAAAAAAAAAAAAGACTTTTCAGTAGCTTTTGACAAAATTCAAATATATTGACAAGTCTTCAAGACAGAAATGAATGAGTCAAGGATGTAACAGATAACATATAGAGTCAGGGTGGATTGGTAGATAGTAATTTTATTCCTTGCTGATGAATATTTGATGATACTTGTGGGTTCCTTCCAGCTCAGGATGCTCTATGAATTGTGCCAGTCAGAGCAGAGATCAGACGCAAGAACCATTGAACCAAGAAGGCTGTGGGTGTGGTTGTGTACATACAATCGAAAGGATGTTTCAGCTACAATAAGTATATTGCTCGGTGTGCAAGTAGGTAGATGAAAACTCTTTTTGCTGTTTAAGTCCAGTCCCTATTAAAATATCTTATTTTTTGTATGATATTTTAATATATATGTGCCATAGATTATAATATTTTTTATTTCTTTATCTTTGTTCATGGTCTGCTAAGAAGGAAATAACTGTTTCAAGTTCAAAGCTTCTTGACTACTTTTGAAGTCATGACAGCAATGTTCCTATGGAGGGCTGTGATCTAGGCAGCTGTCCCCCAGGAATAAAAGTAAATTAATGGAAAGAAAAAAAAAAAAAAAAAAACAAAAAAAAACAGATATAAAATGGTTCTTTCAGCAATAATGCTTTTCAGTTTCATTTTATGTTACATCGTCTGGTGAGGGAGGGGAAGAAGAGAAACTTGTACTTTGAAGTGGTAACGTTCCAAAGCAGTCATTAATGTACTTCGTATCTCTTAGGTACTGAAATCAGAATCCCTGATTCATTGAGGTGGTGTACTATGCAACCGGAATACCCCGCAAAACCCAGACTTGAGGGCCAGAGTCTGACAAAGAAAGCTATTAACTGGAGAGCTTTGGGGTTGAAAATATAAAATATTTTCCAGTTAAGATGTTATAATTTTCCACCTTTGTACAAAAGACCTTACAGCTAGCCTAGCTTTCAGAACAGTACCTTACATTAAATTATTTACAACCAAGAAAAGTAGTTTTCTCTTTAGCTTCTTTTAATTTGAAGTTTAAAAGTAAGATCATAGGTTTCACTCTTCTTTCTTCACTTTTAAATTATTAAGACATACGATATTTTCACATTATACTACAAACACACGAGCACATTCCTATAATTTTCATTAGTTTGCACACACTTTCATAATGTGTTAATGCCTGTCACATACATTTATTTCTAATCTTACCAGAGAATTTTAATGTATTCTTCCATGGCATAAGCATCGCTTTTGTCACTTCACACATAATTAGAGAGGCTGTTGTTGTGAGATAGAAATCAGTTATTTCCCCTACTATGAGTATAATATGCTTCTTCCATTACATTTCCTTTACTTGTTAGGTCAAAGAATATAGAAAACAATATACAGCTATTAATTCTTCTAAAAGATTGTACCTAATTTCTTAATTATATTGATCGACATATATGATAGTTATTGTATTGCATTATTTTAGCTGATCATGGACAGTGTAGTTTAGCTGAAATATAAAACTATGATGCTCAATAGCCTCATATTTTGATCCCTCAATAAGGGCAGTTTTTAGCTGAGATCCACTGGAGAAAATCTAAAGACCTAAGAAGCTCCAATGCTCTGAGCTTTGGTTGAGTGTTTTCTCATAGATTCTGCTTTGAACTAGCTCCCATTTAAGAGAGGCTCTAACAGGACAGAGCAATGCCCATTTAGATATCCATTGGGAATGCCCAAAGGAGAGTATTGTAACAGGGCATGCAAGTAGATAAACTCTCCAATAAACTCTTTCTGCTTCCAATAATTTGTGGCTTAAGGGATTCCTTGGAGGGTGATATATTTGTATTTAATAATCATGGAATGATTTTGTTTCATATCTTTGTCCAGTGAATTTTTGTACATCTGCTATCTACTAGAAATCTGCATCCTCCTGTGGCAAGGAGATCTACAGCTTAGTTACATGGTAGAAGATGCGACCCTTTTTATTTATTTTACTTTATTTTACTTTATTTTAATTTATTTTACTTTATTTTGGGAATTACTTTTTAGTTTCATTTGGTGGTCTTTTAGTCTTGAATTAAAGGAGACAGTGAATATCTGATCAGACTTGCTCTCTTGGCTGTTCACTCTCTCACACTATTCACTCTCTTTAAATTACTTAATTTACAGAAATGTCTTTTCGCTTATATTTGTTTCTTTTTCAGGACACTTTCTAGTCTATAAATACACCCTTCATACCAAAGCCATTCATAATGTGAAACATCCTTGATATCCTATGCTGGAATTTTTTCAATTCTACTAATTTCTTACATTAATATATAGAAAGCAAATATTAAACAGGAATTTCAAACATTATTGCTGCAGTAAAACACTGGACGTGAGACTATAACATGAGTTTGCTATTTTACAGTTAGCTTCACATTTTCTTCTTAAGACACATTTCATCCTCCATTACATGAAGATGAAAGTATTATGCTGCTTTAAAATTTTCATTCAATTATTTATTTATTTATTTTGTAAATCGCTCTTTCTAGACTTTAAATACTGAAAAGGTCAGAGCACTATAGTTCACCAATGTAATTCATGTCTCATGCATGCTAAGAAACAGCACTCTTTGGGGGAAAAATATAAACTTCATTAAAAAAAAAAAAAAAAAAGAAAAAAAAAGCCAAAGGTGATGTCCAGAAAGGCTAACAGTTTAGAGGTGGATTTTCTATTGCACTTATATTACATGTAGATGGCAAAATAACATCGAAATGTCTTACAAATACTAATTCATCCACAACTTGGCTATTTAAATATTATTATGAGGAACCAGTGAGTAGGGTTATGTTCCAATCAGAGTAGATATTTTTACCTGTATTTAGTAGTTTCCTGTTAATGAAGAGAAGCCATAATTAGGAGGAATCAGAACCCAGGAATTCTTGGGGGGGGGGGGGGGGGGTAAGGGGGGAAGAGAGAGTGGGGGCTACAATTTTCTTTCCATTGTACAAATGTGTTTATATTACATAATATTTATGGACCCTCAAACTTTTTTTCTAGATTTAAAAGTTTCATTGCAGTCATTTGAAGCTACCTTTCAAACTGCTCAGAAACTAAGTTAAAGCCGATGTGATGCTGTCTGTCATTAAGTGCAACTGCACTTTGACAATACAATAAACTAGTGCTTCTGGATGCCAGTAAGACTGCAAGTACATTTTCTGATTTGAATCTATTATGTTGAATGACTCAAGCCCTGGCTACTAGAGACAACACCTCTTTCTAGTACAGTTCAGTGTAATTGAAGAGCTTGAGCCAGAGGCATGTTCATGTAGACAGATATGAGCTGATCAAGTTGTACACTGCAAGGGATGCTTCAGTTCTTATCTTGGTCCTTTTAATCAGCCATAAAAGGGAAATGACTTTTCATGCACTCTGTTGTCTTAGTTAAAGATGGACTAAGGTATTTTGGAGGGGAAAAAAAAAAAAAGTAGGAGATATATTAAACTAACACATTGCAGAATTAACTTGCATATGTACATGTGCTCACTCAATGGAGAATATATATGTATGAAATTATTTTTTCTTATATAACAGAGATTTCTTTTTAGAGGGACAAAGAGTCAAATGTAACATTTCATTTGAACAAGAATGTAATGCATCATTTATTTGCATTTTTAATGGTTTTAGAATTCCGTTTGTTTAGAATACCGTTTGTAATGAAATGGAATCTGTAAATGTAATCACAAAATCAACTGCAACTGAATATTTTGTACCCTTGTGTATCTGGTGGAAAACGGAATTTCAATTATTGCACTTGGCATCTTATTAAACTTTTCTATTCTGTTACATTTTTTCCTCAACCTTCCTGTCCTAAAACTCACAAGAAAACCTTTTTCTTACTACCATTTTTTCATCCCTGACAAGATAGAATTCACTTATAGTTTCTAACATTAAATCTATCATTATAAATTACCTTCTTATTTTTTAAGATCAAACTTCCTATTTAAACGCAAGAGTTCATATCCTTTAAAAATATTTTTCTGATACTTTACACCTAATTGGAAGTATAGCACTGCCAATTTAAAAATCTGAGATGTTGAGCAACTTGAGTAAACAATAACAGTAAAGTTTAGTAAATCTGAGTCTAATTAGTATTGAAAGGGTGTTATTGCAGGCTGATACTTGACACATTTGATTCTTTTGCTTAACCATTCTGGATTTTGGACAGTTTTATGCGTATTTTCAATCAAATCTCATCCAAGGTTATAGACTGATACAGAAAAAGAAAACAAACAAACAGACAAACAAAACTGAAAAACAAACAAACAAACAAACAAACAAAAAACTCTTGCTGTCACCCTAACAGAGTTTTTCTGAATACGTATTTAGAAAGGCAGAGGAAGGTTTCACAAAACAGAACTGTGTCTGAAATCCCACTGTAGCAGTTCACCAAATAAGATTCTAATGCATTCTTCGAGCAGCCTTCGTCCTTTATGCTGCATTTATAAGCCCTGAAAATAGAATCAAATAGCACCGAAAAAGCAAAATATTTTTTAGACAAGTTGTGTTTTGGTGTAACTGGCAGTTTCAGAGCCCTTTGTGTGCCCCTAATGAATGGTGACCATTCACCATGTGGTACAGTAACAAGAGGATATATAGTCTGAACTACTCCATACAGGTCTTTCTGATTGTTTCTCTGGCTCTCTGGTGGGGTGGTTTGACAGCAGCAGAATTCATGGAAGTGGGAGACAGCCAGAAAAGAGCACCACTTCTCACCCGCTGAAGGACTGAAGACCTGTCAAAAAAATTGTTGTGGTTATTAAACCTGGTAGGCAATTAAGCACCACCCAGCCATTCGCTCATTTCCCCCACAGTGAGAGGTGGAGAGAAACCAACAGGTGAAAGTGTGAGAACTCATGGGATGAGGTAAAGACAGTTCACTCGATAAAGTTGCATGCAAGCAAAACAAAACAAGGAATCCATTCTCTACTTCCCATTGGCAGGCAGGTGTTCAGCCACTTCCAGGAAAGCAGGGCTCCATGACAAGCGATGGTTTATTGGGAAAACAAATGACATCACTCTGAACATCTCCCCTCCTCCTTCTTTACCCTCAGTTTCATTGTCCAGCATGACGCCATATGGCACAGGGTATCCCTTTGGCCAGTTTGGGCCAGCTGTCCTGGCTGTGTCCCCTTACAGCTCCTTGTGCACCCCCAGCACCATTGCTAGCAGGGCAGTCCAAGAAACAAAAAAAAGTCCTTGGCTCTGTGTGAACACTGCATCAAAAATCCATACAGAGCATCATACAAGCCTCTCTACAAAGAAAATTAACTCTATCTAGGACACTAACTTATGTTGATATTTAGCAATGATGCTCAAATCCCTGTAATTTGAACTTTGGCTGAATTTCATGTACTGTCTTTGATGAGCAACTTCCAATGGCTCCACTAGGTACAGCAGAGTGGGATAGGTCTAAAACAAAGTGAAAATAGTGTCTGTGCATTGGGCTGAAATTAAGTTTTATCTTTGGAATCAGGAGTCTAAAGTGTGGTTTATTTCCTGTTCTAGCTTCCTTTAAGTGGGCAGTAGTACCAACATCATTTTAAATATTCTTTCAAGCAAGAAAGCACACTGGACTCAGCCAAACTATGCTGTCCAACTACAGTTTAGTAGCCTTTATAAGAAGACCAAAATATGACTGTTTTCTAAATTTATTATGCTAGTCTAAAGAAAAAAATTTCACCATCCCTAAGGTGACAAACTACTGACAAGGTACTCAGAATTGGTCTGTAGTAAAACATGACTTATTATTGAAGTTGGAAAAAAATTTTTTTTTTTTTTTTTTTAAAGTCCAGGATTTAAAAACTGATTGTTCTGTCTTTTGTTTTGAAGAATTCTCCTATGCACTTAAGCCCCTACCACCACAGAACTACACGTATACCATGAAAAAATGCTCACACTTTTGATTGTTAACACAGTAGCCAGACCTGAAACAGAAAAGAGAGATTTTGTCATCAATATTTTTTCTCCAAATTAGAGAATCAAAGACTTTATATTATTTACCATTTTTTAAATTATTATTTTTAAAATCTTTATTCTATCAAATTCTGTATACAGCAAAGGCAACAAAAGATGTATCAACCTACTTTTGAATGTTTCATAGTCTCCAGAGTGGATGGGAGTACATCAGAAAGCAATGGCCAACTGGCACGAATGGTTAATTTTTAAATTCTCTTTGGGCTTAAATATATCAGTTTTGCATCTTAATTTTGTTCACAAATATGACCCCTTTGGATGCTTTCTTAGGAATATACTATGTTTACTGAAAGAGAAAAAAATGCACAGACAATTATAAGACGTTATAAGATTCTGCAATATGAATGTAAATGAGAATTAAGCTATTGTTTATTATGCTTTGAATAAGTGGTACAATAAAAATTGGCCATATACCTATAGTAGCATTAGATACCACACAGGACTGTTAATATTCCCATTTTGACCTGAATATATTCAGGCAGCAAATTGTCTGCTATTAACACACCCACTTTCTGTCCCCCACTTCCCAAACAAATTTGGCTTAGTGTGAATGTAGGATAGGGTAATTTGACTTTTGCAATCACAGCAGACAGCTGTGAGTGATACATGACATGAAAATGAATTATCCCCACCCTTTCTCATTGAGAACAGATAGAGCTGTGCCATTATTATGCTGTGTTGTAGTCATTGCTTGACAGGTATGGGGTATGGGAAGATAAAATAAGCCTTTATTCCTAGTTTTATTAATTATTCCTATACATACAGAAAAAGAATATTATACAAACATCATATTTCTTAATTTTCTTTCTGTTTCTCCCCTCTCTCCATCCTTCATCAATGTGAGATAACTCCACCGTGCTCCCAGTCACTCAGGCTTAATAGCAGAATGTTAAATCAGACTCCCTTTTTCCCTTTCCACCCACTGCTAGACTGTTTCTAAATTTCTCTGGTTATTCAGCAGTAAGATGAGCAAGGTATGTAATTTCCTTTCTATTTCAGCTGTTATAGTTTTGATAATTTATCAAAACTCTCATCATTTCTCATCTCACCTAATTCAGCTTTCTTACTTTCCCCTTAGGCTTTACATGTCAAGACTCTGTCGAACTCATCTGAGCTTCAGCTTCTGTCTTCTGAACTTCTGTACTTGCTTTTTCTCAGTCCAACTTCATTGTGCACCTTCTTATTTTGATCTCACATTTTACTGATGTGATGCATCTAGCCGATGCTGAACTCCTCTGGTCAGCCAGGCTGTGTTTTGGAAACTCTCCGTGCCTTATTTTTGAGCAGCAGCTTCCCAGTAACAGCTTGTCACTTCTAGGTATTCTACCCCAAGCTGCTAATGATTACTTGGAGTTCAATTGCTACTGCTTTCTGGCCTCTCTATCTTCTCTCTCTGTATCCTTTTCCTCACAGGAAGCATCAACAAATTTGCAATTCAGCACATTCTCAGTTTGCTTTACTTTCCTCTTTTCTGAGCCCATCAAGCCTTGGCTCTGTTACACCAAAACTATTTTAATTATTTTCTTATACATTTTACTTATTCTGAATGCAGTTTGAACTGTGTCTCAGTGGCACAGATATGAGCTGAGTTTGTGAGATTTGCCCTTCATCATGAACTCAAAATATGAATAAGAGTGAGCAGGAGAGTTTTTGGGGACTTGTGTGCTAGCATCTGAGTCACCGAGCCATGCTCGGCAGCTCTGGTTTGAATAAATCATTTGAATTACAGCATAATGAGAGCATTGAGTATTTTTTTTTCTTTTCTTTTTTCCTGATGCTTTTTGACAACTAGTTTTGGAAAAAAAAAACCAACAACTTGCATAATGTAGAAGAGATGATAAATGGGTCCCTATAAACATAAGCATTTCAAAACTGGATGCCTAGAGTTAGGTTCTTAAAATCTCATGCAGACAGTTACATAAATAGTCCCATCCCAGAGTGAGAGCAGTGGCTGACCTGCCTGGTTTCCTTCTGAGTGCACCCCAGTGAGCCCCTATGACCTACCAGCCAGCAGAAAGAGCTGCCTTCCCTGCCAGTCTGTGCTGCCACCCGCTGCTCCTGAGAAGTCCCTGGACAGTATCTGACTTTCAGCCAAGCGTTTATCATGTCCTGTGCTGAAGGAGGCTTTAGCATTAACAAGTGGATGTGGGTGCCTCTGCTGTAGTGTTGTACATGTTGCTCTGCTGCATATATTCCTATCTATGTCTCTCAACATTCAGTCACATACAAAGTCTTGTGGACATTTACATCATAACCAGTTCTGTACAGGTCAATGGAGAGTGTGGGAGGGCAAAGGCTTTGTTCTGCCTTCAATTCTCTTTTGTTGCCTGGACCACAAAGATATTGCTTCTGACTTATTTTCCCACTTACCAAGCTGTCTTTTCCCAAAGTATGCATGAGAAAGGGAAGGTGTCCAACCACAAACTCAGGAGAATGGACCGTAGTAGCTGCTGGGGATACACCGTGGGCAGTGTAGGAGAAAGTCACCAGTCAAACTGAAGTAATGCTTTTGCTTCCTCACAAGGCAAACAAATGATGGATCTAGCTGGTCCTGACACTTCCCGAGCACCAGACTCTCAGTCCCCCCCATGTCCCCACAGGGAATCTCAGGTTAATGAGATGGAAAATGCAGTCAGCAGATTCTGTGCCATCAGAAACCACCAAACTTGCACAAACTGCCCCTGCACCTCTGAACTATGCCTTGTTTTTAAAGCTAAATGACTATTAATACCAGATTCTTAGTTCAGTTCTGATCTGATTTTTAATATCTTCCCTTTGCCCTTCATACTAATACTTTACAGAGGAAAATAAAGGAGGCTGCCTCACAGATACTGAAGTCTCTACAGTAATTTTCAGGCAGAAAATCAAATTGCCTGTGGGCTGTAGATTTTCATAGTGTGCATGCATAGCAGAGGTCACCTTTAACATTAAGGGCATGAATCTCGTTTTCCCTACATCATTTGAGCTTTGGTGTAACGTCATTAATAACTTCAGCAGATTCACACTGACTGAACTGTGGGGTAACCGAGACCATTACATTGGCCCAGATCTTGTATTTAAAGTGTAACTAATGGCAACGAAAACTCTTAACTGTGCTTTAGAGAGAAAATATAATAATGAAAAGCTGCTGACAGCTTCATAGGAACCATATCAGACTGCTTACCTAATTTGATATAAAACTCTCCATTACCAGACCCCACCTTTTTCTTTTTTTTTTTTTTTTCAAAGTAAATTAACCCATTACCCCCATTTTGTAGACAGAAGTGAGGTTCTGAGATACAAAAGGACTGTCAAAAATAATACTAAAGACAAAATTACAATCCCTTTTTTTTTCCCTTATAGTCCATTACACTCAAAATGTAACATGTTGGATCCTACGAAGGACAGAAGGCAGAACAGTAGTACTACAAGACATTCAGAGAGGAAACACAATGAAGTCTGGCTTTTGAGTTTGTTTGAATTTTGTTACTGGAAAGACAACAAGGCTTAGCATGGCTGCTCTGAGACAAACCTATCTGTTTGAAAGGGCAGTCTGTGCTGGAAATAAAGGTAGTAATTTCTTCACAAATGTTAACTTACACGCAAAGTACCAGGGAAAGAACCAGAAAGTTAAGGAAGGAAAGGGATCTGTCATTATGTGAGTAATTCACCTGTTCCTGTCTTCTGATACAAAGCTTCTCCCAACTGGTTTTCTCAAGCAGTAAAAAAGAGACTCACACACTCCTGCTCACAAATGGTGCTTTTGATATCACATAGCTTACCAGCCAGCTGCTTCATACCTTTACTGTCTCCCCAGTATCATAGAGTGAGCTTATAACATGAAACCACCAGACTGCGAAAACTTGCAGGATAAATATGAAAAGAAGGGTGCCAAATGTAACAACTGGTGGAGTCTTAAACTCAAAACATGCCCCATTTTAACTGTTGTAGGGCCACACCAAGAAGGGATAGGCTTTGACAGTGAGGCTTTGTGTTTTGGTGAATGGCTGTGAGCTGTTTTATATTACTTATGTGCAGCCACACTGCCTTAGAGTTTGCTGCAGCACCCTGAGTAGAATCTGCTGTTGCCGGTAGAGGCTTTCTGTTAATGTGCATGCTTGCAAATAAAAAGAGCTTGACATAGCTATGCCAAAAATAATTGCCACAATGAGTCATTCTCAAATTACGACCTATTTTCTGTGATTAACTTCTCTAGGGTCTAAAGGAGCCAGTTGTGATATATGGTGTGTTAGTATAGTTGCTGTTCAGTGTGCTTTGTAACAGATCAGGGTTTTATTTGTTGTTTGCTTTTGTTTTTGTCTTTAAAGAGTGGTGGTCCACCACTAAATGCTAATCTCTACTGTTTAATTCAGGTATATCTGTACTGACTTTACCTCAGTACTTTCTGTGCTTAACTGGCTGTGTCTGTGCTTTTCCTCCGTCTCAAAACCTCTCACCTTAGCCAGTCAAATTCTGCTTCAGAAATGGTAGTGACTGAATCAAATGTATTTCGTATTCCTCTTTCTATGGCTACTTTTTTCCACAAATTAGAGAAATCATTTCTTAGCGGCCTTCCTAAGTGTCACATCTTTAATACATCAGATGTCTCAATTTGGCCATATCCTTTATGCACCTCTATGACTAGATCCTGTACATCATTTCTCTGCCTGCAGTTCTTCAGATCTGTGAATTCTCTGGCTTCTAACAAAGATTTCCTGCACTATTCCAAGATGCTTGCTTTTCTTGGCTCCTTTCATGGGTGCCTTCAAAGTAGTGCAGTGACTTGCAAGGATCTGTAGACTGAGGTTAAAAGCATGGAGCTGATTATCTGGGTGTAGCGCCAGAGTACCTGGATGCCTGCAGTAAGGAGAGCAGGGGGTGTAAATCTGTGACAGTTTGGTTAATGGATTTCTATCACAAGTCGTCATTCTCCGAGCCAAGGCAATAAAAATGAATCTAATCAATATTTATAGTTGGTGTGATTTTGCAAACATATCCATGTGAAGTAATCTTTGGGTGTATGTAAAACACTGGCTATGATATATGATCATGTTTTTGTTTGTGTTAGTTCCTGTGACTGGCACAACCAATTGCTAATATCTATACTCCTCCTTTAACATTGTGGTAAATCTGATTTTGAGCAATGCAAGTTCCTGAATCATCTTCTACACCGATCAGATAATATTCCAAAATGTATTTAATGTATTTATATGTTGACACAGAAATATATTTTATTTTAAAATTAAATTTCATCTAATTCTTACTGAATTTTCCAATAGTAGTGTTTCTTGTATAGAGAGGCAAAACCTTAAACATGAATTTCCTTTTTTGGCCATTCACCTTTAGATCAAAGCCTGAATATTATGTCCTGATCCATTTTTAGTGCTGGATTTTTTTTGATTGGAAGAAATTGCTTATTAGTGCATTAATATTATGGAAAAATATACAAGCAGTTTACAATCACATTATAGAAGGTAGCTGTGATCAGTTCGGTATTAATTGGTGCTGGTTTTGAACTACAGTGTAGACAGATTTTATAGAAATTATTTTTACATAATCTAAGTGAATAGCATATACTACTTTGTGATTCTGAATTTATATCTAACTGAATTATCTAAATACAGCCAAGCAACAGTCATCTAGCTTCTACTTATAACATTTCTAGAGCTTCAAATCGTTACTTCTAATAGTTATAATTTTCTGCAGAAACAAAATATGTTCTCTCTGTCTCTCTCTATATATACTTGATTCTTCAGACAGTATTTGAGTTTCCAGAACATGCACTATATATTTACATGTTTTTCAAGAGTATTGTTTTCACAGCATAGAAGATTACTTAGGAAAAAAAAATACCCAGGAAATATGTAGAGATTTTATTTTCTTATATAGATTTTAGCCTTTATCATGGTTCATTTACTACTTTCTTTTTTTTTTTTTTTTTTTCCTTCAAATTAAAACCAGAATGGGGTTAAAGGTAACTAGGACTTAATGCACTGCTGCAGGTGAATGTGCTTATATATTAATCCTATCAAAACATATGTTAACATATTTTTAATGACAGATCTTGAAGATTACTGCAAGGAATATATTTCATCAGTATTCATCCTAAGAAGAACATTAGTTTGACTCGTGCTCGGTGGGAATTTCCATTTTAATTTCCTGTGATATATTTGTCATTCTTTCCCCAATGCAAAAAATTTAGTGTTTCCCAGAAAATGAAATTACTATAAGAACATTTGGTCAGTCAACAATGTTTTTAATTCTAAAGTAGAGACAATTTTATTGAATGCTTAATCTGAAATGTACTTTGAAAGGCTCCATTTCACAGAATGTTATAAAACATTTCAAAATGGCAACACACAGTTTTATATTGTTGAAAAAAAAAAAAAAGTTTTTTCAGTAAGATGCTGTGGCAATGAGTGCTCCCCTGTTATTTCAATGGTAATGTTCTGCTAAGAGCACTTTCCTGACCACATTACTGGAATGGGCATTTTAGTAGGTCCTCCCCACCCACAGGGATGGGTCTTCTGAAAGTAATTTGGATTAAGTACAGACTGTGCAGGTATGAAAGTTGCATAAAGTATTCAATTTCTTACTTATCATCTTCATTCCAACTCTGTTACTCTACCGCCTTTCTGAATTTGCCAAGATTGTTGATTTACATCTGCATTTTGACAAAAGATCATCAAGGCAGTCACTGTGCTGGGACTGCCAGGACACTGCAGTCACCACAGTGCCCCGCCCAGTGCTCTCCTCAGCTTTCCTTACTGGGTAACCTCACTTTTCTGCTTTCTCTTTATAAATGGTGGAAGCAATTACTACAAGATATTGATTCTTCCGGGTTGTTTGGGAAGATAAACTGTACTATTCTGCCTATACAGTTATTTGAAATGCATTTTGATTTTGCCAGTATTAGTCTATATACTATTCCACTGGTATAAATAGTATACATTCTCTAGGCTCAGTGCTCTGATTATTGAAGAGTAGCCTCAAATATATGATGACGACTGAATAAAAAATATAATTTTTGTCCATTTCCCCTACCTGAAATATTCCTCTATATTACCTTTTCTTTGCAAATCCTGGCACAGATAGTCCAAAACAACTATAGCAATAGTGCAAGAAAAGGTTTTCAATAGTCCCATCAGGAACTCTCCAGTATTTCAATTGTAAAAGTAACCTGATAAATTCAGACTTTTTTTTTTTTACAGCCTAAACAAGACTACATAGAAAGTCAAAGAAAACAAGGGCAAACTCACTATATATTAGATAAATAATTTGTTTTACCTTATGTTCTTTTCTTCTGTCTATGGAAAGAGGAGTTTTTTGTTCCTTTTGTTGATTTCTTTTCCTCCATTAGTATTTTGCATTAAGGAATCAGACTACAAATCCAGTATGAAATTTGATCTAATGCCTACTTTTGCTCTTATTACCATAAGCTAATCTGAAATAAATTGTACCCGTGAAAATAGAAGCAGGTTAAAACAAAACAAACAAACACAAAACTAGGAGGTGAATGCTCAAGTAAAATCCACTCACAGTTCCTTTCAGCTGGGAGCATGATCTGATAGGTCTTTTTTACCTTGAAGTACAATTCCGTTTCTAATCCAGTATTGTTTGATTTTCAAACTCTCCTTTGGTAGACTGGGCCCGACAGAAGGGCTATTAAATCCACAACAACACCCTCTTTAATGCAGTGGAGGGTAAGGCAACTGGGGTCTGTTCCTTAAAAGATACTTCAGCACATCCTCCAAAACAGCTCCCACACTAACCACAAAACATCTCCAGGGCTAGTTTTCACGTGTTTGTAGCAGCCTGCTTCTGGTCTTGAGCCACATCACTGTGTCCTTGGATAAAAAGGCGGGTTTTAATCTTCCCAGTTGTCAATGTACACTAAATTATAGGAAAAAAAGGGAATTCATCTCACAATAATGAAACCAGATTTGGTTCAAACATAATTTAGGGATTAACAGGAGCTTAACCTGAGGCCATCATCTTCTCTCTTTTGATTGTTAATCATCAGGAAATGTCCCAACTTGATCATTAATACTCAGTTAAATCAAAAGTATGCTAAAAGCATAAAATTATAATATTCAACTACTATCATCCAAAGTTTTGGCTACAGAATTACTTACTCCTAGAAATCTTTTTTTCCTTAACACCTTGTGTGAGCTATGGAGAACAGTAACATATACTATGTATTTGCTTTACTCTGAATTTCCATAAGTTTACAGCTTCTTTAAATTCTGTTAAATGTCATGTAACATAAACATACATACTGTAGCTTTCACAGAATTTTTTTTCATTATGGATCTGCCTTTTTAAGGCTGTCTCTATTTGTGAAAGTAAACATATTCTACCTGTATTGAAAGACAACTTTCATTATGCAAGCAATAGTGTTGCTCTTTTCAAGAACTCAAAATAGATTGCACTTCAATCATTCATTATCTACCTGTCTGTTTACATACCCTTTCCACTGGACAAAATAGCCAAGATAAGCTCCTCATTTCTTCTTCAAAGACAATGTGAACCTTAAAATAAAATCTAGAATTGGAAAATATGTTTAAATGGACTTGTTTCCTGAGTTCTTTTAAAATGTATTGGATGAAATAGTTTTCATCTGTTAGGGGAAAACGTAAGAGTTTTAATACAGTTTTTAGAGAGGCAAGTATATCATTAAACAGGGAAGATTATTTTTTCTTAGCAAAGACTATAATCCATCTTCTTTATAATGCTCCTTTTCCCTAGGGAAAAAAACAAAACAAAACAAAAAAAAAAGGTATTTCAGAAGACATGGCTAGAGTTGATGACAAAACAAGGCAAAAGGAAAGAAAAGCAGATCAGTTGCATAAGGGACTCCAAAAGAAACAACCAGCATTTTTGTTTACTGCCTGACTGCTCTCAGTGATGTCTGCATAAGTTGTCAGACGAGAAACTAATATGCAACAAAAGACAAAGGTCACTCACCACAATAAGCCAGCAAATGTTTAGAAAGGTTACACATTATGTTGACAGTTGTGAACACCATACTTATTCCATGGATGAGCAGTGGGGAAGTGAAGTTTCATTAAAACCAGAGTGATGCTATTAAACTTTTATAATTTGACTGGAATACGTGCAGCGGCATTTTTCATAAGCATAAACCTGTGTAACATGCAATGAGGGAACCAATACGTAGTGAATTACAATAATCAATATGTGAAATGACAAAAGCATTAATCAACATTGCAGCAGTGTCTTGACCTAGGAAGAAATTAGTTTTATATAGATCACATAAATATGAGATAAATTACATACTGGGCCAAATGAATGGCTCATGTAACTCAATTGCTGATATATGCAGCTGGTGACACATTTGGATCTAGTGATGAATTTGGATGATTACATTTTGACATGATATCATACTGAGTCAGGCAATTAGCATAACAACATTTTCACAAGGACTTATTTTGATGTAAAATTTATGTAGATTCAGCTGTGTTCATACATTTTTCTAGTTTGCATGGGACATTATATTGCTTCACAAGACAAAGTCATTGAGTTTTACTGGCATGGGTACCTACAAACACATAAAGTTAGGAGCACTTATTCTGTTACTGGAAACAGGAAAATTCTACAATTTTATTGAAAGGGATGTCACCTAATACAGAGACCTGGATCAGAAGAGATCACAAGTGATTAAATAAACCGGGTAGTGGACCATTCACCTGTGTTCAGAAACTTAGTTGGCATAGTCAGAGAAAATTAGTGTTAAAATTTGTGCATTGCACAAATGGGTTTTCTTTCCTTAAAGAAATATTTTTCATTTGATCTTTTTGGTCAAGGTGATGTGAAAGTTGCAGAGAAGGTGTTTCTTGCCTCAACATTTATAGACTCATTCCAAGTACCTAGAAGTATATACCTATTTTTGCAGTTATTTATTTGACATATAGCAAAAAGTAGGAGACATATTGGAAGACATTGCAGAAATGTTTTAAAGATGTGTTTAAATGAAAACAGCCTTTAGAATATCTTTTCCTTACAAAATAATATGGAATAACAACAGTGCTAACTACACATGTGGCCATCCTAATTTCCTAAGCTTACTGTCCGGATGGAAGATAAGCCTGTTTCAAGGTAAACATTATCCTTCAAGAGATACAAATAGATCCTCTTGCTATCCTCATGTGTAAAGATAAATGACTCGGCACACACACTGCTAGTGTGGACTTAGAGAAATGAAAGGAAGGGTTTAAAATGAATGACAGCACAGCTGCATTCTTTATCAGGAAATACAAGCATTTTTGTAAGGGAAGCTAGAATACAAACATAAACAATAGGCAAGTGAAGATATTTTGTCTAATAAACAGAAATAGCTGTTAAAATTGAGAAACTTTCCTAGAATACTGTTGTTTTCACTAACTAGAAGAAAAACTCTACAGGAAAGCCCAAGGGAATTTTCCAGGAACTTAAAAAATGTTTATAAAGAAAAGGTAAAAGGGTGACTCTGAAGAATGTTTAATATGCCTTTATTAAATTCTCAACATTTTTCCCTTCTGTATATAAAAATGTGTATGAAAAGTTAATGAAAATGACAGGTTGTAGGCATTATGTTGGCTGACATGGTGGTGATGTGTATTGATCCTGTCAATGTCTCGAGTTGTTCACTTGCAATGATTGCTTTTTTGACTGTTCACTCAATTCTTGTTAACCAAAAATTCAGAGTGAGATCCATTAGTCTTCTCAATTGCTAGTGACTGTCAATGTAGAGTTTGTTTTTAGTTGGACTAACTCTAACTTTGCTAGATGAAAACAATATCCATGAGGTTCCTGAATAATTCAGCAGTGACTCAAGTCTGGCAAACAGCATTAAACTGAATTTATTCAACCATTTAGGCAGACCATAATAACAAAAGTTGACTTATTATTCAAGTAAGGGATTGAAAGGATAATACTTTTCTAGGAAATCTGCATGTTGGAGGTAGAATGCACAGAATCCTTTATTACTTTTCTTACCAAAAACACATGGTTCCTACTTGAAAAGGAGACATAAGGTGGACTCCTGTGTTGGCCTAAAGGAAAAAGCATACAAACAACAAAAAGGTATTATCTTTCAATCACAGTAGCAGAGCCCTGGTTTTCAAGGAAACTAGGGCATTTTAAATACACACTCCTTGCTTTTTGCCTGAGCGAGCACACTTTGTATGCTGGGGATTACTGTGAAGTTTATCATTATAAATAATACTTCCAGATCACAATGAAAATAAATTTTGGCCCATCTTTATTGTTAGTTACTCCATAGTCGCTTGCTGTATTGGTCAGAAAATATCATCTGTCTATCATTTCTAAGAAAATATAGTTGTTCTGTTATCTCATCCTAAAAGCTAAAAGCAGCGAAATATAACGTGCTTTGGCAGTGTAATTTATTGTACAAAAGTAAAAACAGGATAAAATAGATATGAAATGAACCTAGCAAAATTAATGTGTGCTTTGGCAGCTCTTTGTTTATGAGATGGTTACACTAAGCAGTTTGCTAGTGTGGAAACATTTCCTTATTTTTCAACACTCTAAAACTTTTCCAAATAGTTTATAGGTTCAGTCTATCACCAATATGTATGTCAAAAAATTTACATTACTACTGAGAAGTGGAAATAGTTTTTTTTGACAAGTTCATGCATGATTTACTGAAGGATCGACATTGTCACATAAATAACTGCTTCAGAAAGTAAACTAAATGAAGCCTGAGAGGTTTTAGCTATTGTATTCCAGGATTTCACATTCACTAATCTTTAAATTATGGTGAAAATGTGTATTTTACACTTATGAAGAGAACTTCACAAACAGAAGATAATAGCAAAATTGATTAAAGTGCAAAATCAAAGTATTATTGCATGGGACTCTATATCTCAGTTGTGGGGGATTTTTTTTTTCTTTTCAACTGACAGTCCCTCTGTAACTCTGCTCTAGAATAAACTTTAGTGCAGTAAGAAGAGCTGTGCAGTTTAATTCAATATATTCAACCGGTTGAGAATCTTTGCATTTTGTTTGCTTTCAAACCTGACTGAAGATACTCACAATGTGACCTTCCAGGCTTCTGATCTTCCATGAGGAGCACTACAAATCCCCAGTTCCCATTGACTTTGATAAGATTTGAATACCAGAATAATTTCTTAGGATGTGTACTATGTCTTGGAAATTCAGTTCTGCTATTGCATTTACATTTCTATAATCTGCTACTAAGGCTTTGTTCTTTCTTTGCAATGGTTTTGTTTGTTTGTGGGGGTTGATTGTGTTTTTTATTGTTTGTTCATTATATCAGTCCTCAGCCTTCAAACACTTTAAAGGAGAAAGAATGACAGCTTCTATTATCAGAAGACAGGAAATGACATTATGATGCAGCCAGTGAATCGTATTTCTCTAGACTTAAAGAATGGTGATCTCATTTACAAAGTACATTACTTTGCTTCACATTCGAAGAGGAATACATTAATATTTGGAAAATGACATTTCATGATTAGCTAAGCATGACACCTACACAGTCATTTCAAATAAGATTTCTTGTTCTCAAAATTGTTTTACTATGTCAAAGGAAACAATAGTCTCTCTTGCAAGTCTGTTTAAAATTGAAAAACAATTATTTAAATTCACTTTGACTTGCAGACCTGACTTTTCAGTAAAGAAATCAGCTCATCTCTGTATTCCCTTTTCTAATAATCAGCATTATATCTTATTTTCCAAAGACTTTCAACACTCTGTGGATTTGGAAAGCAATTTTCCTTGCTATAAGTATTAATGTTTCTGGTGAAAAATGATTTAAGAACATTGAAAAAGCTAATTGACCAGAGATTCATGTGCTTCTTACATTAACTATAAGTAGGATTTCAATGAATTAATACAGGGTGAAAAGAGACACCTTCTCAAGTTTTCCTCTGTAATCTTGGGACATCTCAAAAAAGAAGTAACTGAAGAGAGGGATATGTCTACCAGAGTTCAGCACTACAGTAACTAAAGACAATAGACATCTGAAATAAAAGGAGCACTCGCTGCGATGGGCTGGGCTTGCAGTTCAACTGTGTTCAAAGTTTTGAAGTTCATTTATTGGTCCAAGTCCTCACCTGAAGTACATCATCACATCTCCACTGGGTTTGGTGAACTAGATCATTCCAGTGCGCTGTTTTCCTCAGCTCTAGTACCTAAGTTTCAAGAGACTAATAGTTGAAAGGGCATTCTTTCAAAATTTTTGTCCAGACAGCTTTCAAAAATTATATGCTGGCACACATACCGAGGTCAATAAATGCATCAAATAACTACAGTCATGTGTTCACCTGTGATCAGGATACCAGCGTAATATGTTTTTCCTTTGTCGTAAATATATAGCTGTAGCTGAACTGAGTTCTGTGTTTAATTGTAATACCTAATTCTGTCATACCAGATGCCTAAAAAAAAAAAAAAATAAAAAATGTAGAAACTGTTAAGCACGCTCCAGTGACTGTAGAAATGGTTTCAAAGACAAACTATTCACTTTTCAATGTCAGAAATTCATTTGTTTCTAAGTTTCATCCTTCAGAGACCTTTGATCTGATTCTGATGTCCCATCTTGCAACTTCAATATGTATAATCTTGCTTCATTATTTCCTGACATCCTGACATCTTGCCTCATGGTGAGCAGGTGTAACTTGAAAATAGTATATAAAAGCAATCTCTAATGCTGTTTTTGACTCCTGAAAAATAATCTATTCCTGAACCATTCATTTGAAAGAAAAAGTATGTTTTAGATCCTTGAAATTTGGAACAACTTTCTCTCCTGCTTTGGGATTTTGTGTGTGAAGCTGTTAGGCACAAAGGAACTTTAAATTTAGTGTATCTATCCCATTTAAATGCACATGGAAGTAAGTATGTTCCTAGGGTTGCTCCAAGCTGGGTTAAAACCAGGAAAGAACCAAGGAAGAAAAAGTACTTGTGTTTCATTGATGGTCATATTACTTGTCACAAAATACAGCTGTAGACAATATGTATATAATGTATTCCATTTTTATTATTCCATTTTTACCCTGTTTGTGTCACTGTGTCACAGATTCCTGTTAGTCAGAGGTCAGATTCCTCTGCCTGAGGTCACAGACATCACAAACCAGAGTTGAAGTTACCTGTATTGGCCACCATGTGCCAGTCAAAGAAGGAGAGAGTGAGACAGAGAGGAAGAGAGAGGGAGAGGGAGAGGGAGAGGAAGAGAGAGGGAGAGGGAGAGGGAGAGGAAGAGAGAGGGAGAGGGAGAGAGAGAGGAAGGGAGAGAGAGAGGGAAGAAAAGGAAGGAAGGAAGGAAGGAAGGAAGGAAGGAAGGACAGATGGACAAACGAAAGAACGAGCAAAAGAACGAGCGAAAGAACGAGAGAACAAGAGAAAGAAAGAAAGAAAGAAAGAACAAGCGAAAGAACGAAAGAACAAAAGAATGAAAGAACGAACGAAAGAACAAAAGAACGAAAGAAAGAAAGAAAGAGAAAAACCTTTTTGAAACCAGGTCACAGATCATTATGACAATAAGAGCAGCTTCTCTGAAATTGTGGCTTCTGAAATTGAAAACATTTTGACAACTTTAATGTAGCAGTTCTAAAGTATTGAAGCACTCCAGGATTATTAACCTCCAAATAAACTGCATCTTCTTTTGAAGACGAGTCTTTGATCAAAGCACTCTTTTGTTTATTTGCTTTTTTCCAAGTCAAAGACCTGCAGTATATGAAACATCTTAACCAGAATTTTGCAGATGATAATTCAGATTTAGGAAAGCATAGGGGGGATAAATTTGCTTCATTTGCTGTACTTTGAGCCCAAAAGACATAAAAGATGGAATTTCTAGATTTACTAGGAATACTAGTAAAATGCTTAAATCACTTTTTTTTTTTTTTTAATTTCAAAACTGAACTGATTTCCCAAGATTGTAAATGTAACGATTCAGTCTGAGCTGGCATCCTTCCTACAGTGTTTTCTGACCCTGCTAAAATGATTGCTTTTCCTAAACCAGAATATGTGAAAGGAAAAATGATTCTCAACATCATGTAGATATAGTTGGCATATGCAAAATGTCTATGTTCATTACACTATGACTCATTAAAAAAAAAAAACACTACACTTTTTTTATTCAGATTTTGCTCTTCCTCAGTCAAACTATGAACAGAAAAGACAGAAGAACAAACTCTAATGTCCTACTAATATTAAAAAAATAAATAAATAAAAATCTTCAAGTGTTTATGCTTTTGAAGTTGAGTGAATTCTTTGCAAGTATAAGGCAGAAATTCCCTCATATTTACTGACACATTTTCAACATTTGTGTTGAAAACATTCCGTGTGTTCATTCTGCACCAGTATTTTCTCATGATGGAAATATTTGCCAAATCTGAAAATAACCTTGCATAACTTGTGTGGAAAAGTTAGTCAAACTGAATTTCAGAGTTAATGATCAGTTTGCCCATAGCAGTCAAACAGCTTTATGTATTATACTCTGTGCAAAACTATTTCTGTGCTTTTTTCCAGTTCGAGCAAAAATGAGAAAAAGGGAGGTTAGAAAATGAGAAAGACTCTTAATGCAATGTAAACCAGTAGGTATAAAAAACATTTTTCAGCAATAGAGCAGTTATTTATTTCAACAATTTGAGCTATTTAAAAAGTAATAACTGGTTTAAAAAGAACTTAAAAAGAAGGAGCAGCAGCAGGTCATGAAACTAGAAGACAGTATGGTTGCAGTAAATGATGTTAAAATAACTCTCAGATAATTCATTCACTAAATTTTAAAAAGTTTTCTTCTTTGAGGAAATGTACAGTAACCTTAATTTGAAATTTAAGGTAATTTAATCTGCTTCATAATTAACCAGTACTCAGGAGAAAATATTTTGTGACTGTTATGGGTCCACAGTTACATTCCCAGGATGTTATTTTATGAAAAATAAGTATTATATTAAAACTTTTATTGTAGTTCCACAAACACATACAGAAGGCCAGTTCTCAGAAGTCATTACTGAAGAGTATTTCAAAAGAAAAATGTACATTTTCTGCATAATTAACAGTTTAAAAATTCCTACTTGAAATGTTTGAGTTGAACATTTCAAAGAATATTTTAATATTTCGGAAGTAAAGTAAATCATTTCAGATTGGTGTAACATTGGCTTCTTACCAGAGACATTTTGGAAAATGTTGACAGGGTTTAAAGATTAAAAAAAAAAAAAAAAAAGACAAAATCAAAGGTTTTGCATGAAAGGAACCAATATTGAAGAAAATAACTGTCATAAATTAATAAATGTCATAATCTTAGTCATCTAATTTTGTTATGCAACTTGAAAGGGATTATGTTGTTAATTATTTTTACTATATAGAGATGTAGTTTACATAGTTTACATATAAATAATCTTTCTGCTGTGTGCTGTGTAGAAGTGATATGACAGGCCAAAAACTGAGTGGGAAAGCAACAGAGAGTAGTTCGGTGGCCTTGTATGAACTACAGAAGCCTGAAAATATGTAAAAAGAAGCATGTCCCAGTGCTGGACCAATTAATGCAATATTGAACACAGCCTTTTCACATACAAAAAGCAAGCAGAGACCTTAACTGGACAAGAATATGTTTTAGAAATTACACATGCTTGCATTGCATCCAGCTGAGGAATATTAAAGAGAAACTTTCAACGACAAAATTTGGTAATTCTCTAGTAGACATTCTCTTGCATCTCCCTTTGATTTATAGAGCATGAGCCATTGTCAAGTCTAAACAGGCAACTTGCCTACCTGTGGTGGTTTTACTCGGGTAAGCAGCTGCGCTCCACCACAACTACTCTCTCACTCCCCCTCCTCAATAGGAAAGGGGAAGAAATCATGATGAAAAGGGCTCAGGGGTTGAGATAAGGACAGGAAGATCACTCAATAATTATCATCACAGGCAAAACAGACACAGCACAGGAAGATTAATGTAATTTATTACCTATTACTAACAAACAATGGCAGTGAGAAACTAAGCAAACTAAAAGGACCTTCCCCCCATCCACCCTCTGCTAAGTCCTCCCCTCAAGCGGCTCACAGGAACAGGGAATGGGGATGGGGTCAGTCTATAGCACTTCATCTCCGCCACTCCTTCATGGTCACTCTCTGACCCTGCTCTAACATGGGGTCCCTCCCAGGGGATGCCGTCCTTCCTGAGCTGATCCTGTGGGGGCTTCCCACAGGCAGCAGCTCTTCAAGAACTGTTCCAACATGGATCCATGCCACAGAGTCCATCCATCAGGAGCAAACTGCTCCAACATGGGTCCCCCCACGGGCGGCAGCTTCCCCCAGACCCCCTGCTCCTGCGTGGGCTCCTCTCCACGGGCTGCAGCTCCGGCTCGGGGCCTGCTCCTGTGGGGGCTCTCCATGGGCCACAGCCTCCTCCAGGCCACATCCACCTGCTCCACTGCGGGCTCCTCCACGAGCTGCAGCATGGAGATCTGCTCCATGTGGGACCCATGGGCTGCAGGGGGACAGCCTGCTCCACCAGGGGCCTCTCCAGAGGCCACAGGGGAACTTCTGCTCTGTGCCTGGAGCACCTCCTGCCTGCCTTCTGCACTGACCTTGGGGTCTGCAGGGCTGGTTCTTACTTCCTGCTATACCAGTCGCTGTTGTGCAGCATTTCTTTTTCCCCTTTATTAAATATGCTCTCACAGAGGCACAAACAACATAGCTTATTGGATCGGCTCTGGCCAACAGCAGGTCCCTTTTGGAGCTGGCTGAGACTGGCCCTTATCTAACATGGGGCAGCACTCTTCTTCTCCCAGAAGCCACCCCTGCAGCCCCCTGCTACCGAAACCATGCCATGTAAACCCAAGACTGCTAAGCACTTCTCCAGAAAAAAATAAAATAATGAGGACTTAATAAATGTTGCCTGAACAGTCGGAAACTTGTCTAAATCAGTGGGTATTATAACCACCTGCAAAGTAAGTTTGAGAATCTGATTTTCTACAGATAGGGCAGCTATTTGAAAGGCCTAATTACACTAATTATAATAAGCGTTTCATAATGTTTCATCAAAAACACTGACCCACTCTGCATAGCAGGTGCTCATTAAATGTGGAAGGTCTGCTATTAATAATCATTTACCCCTTGTGGAAACTGTGTACTGTATGTAATAAAATTTAACTTCCCCAGATAACTACCCAAGAAAATAATATTTCAATAAAACTGAGTGGAAACACCTTGTTATTTCTTCACATTCAATGAACTAAAGAAAGAATAGGGAATCATTGCATCTTGTTAATCCCTCAGAAACAAAATACTATTGCTTAATAAAATATATCGAGTAGCAAACTATATACTGCAAATTCAAAAGCTAAAAGACACTGTACCGTAATCTACATCCATGTGCAGTATTGTTGTATATGAAAGCTATACAGTGTATACCTACTAAATGTATACTTACTAAGTGTAAGTAAACAAGCAGAAGGTTTTTTTGTTTGTTTGTTTGGTTGGTTGGTTGGCTTTTTAGGAAACAGACTTGGCTAATTCTCTGGTAATTTCATTGGGACAAGCTCTGTCCTATTAGAAGGCATCATGCATCATGAGTGAAGGGCTTGAGAATAGCCCTGCAGAGAAGGATTTTGGGGTGTTGGTGGATGAGAAGCTCAACATGAGCCAGCAAAGTGTACTTGCAGCCCAGAAAGCCAACCATATCCTGGGCTGCAGGGAGGTGGTGGAGTCACCATCCCTGGGGGTGTTTAAGGAAAGGTTAGACATGGTGCTTAGGGACATGGTTTAATGGGTGATATTGGTGGTAGGGGGATGGTTAGACCAGATGATCTTGAAGATCGTTTCTGGCCTTACTGATTCTGTGATTCTATGAAAAGAAGTGTGACCAGCAGGTCAAAAGAGGTAATTCTCCCTTTCTGTTTCACTCTCATGAGACCCCATATAGTGTACTGCAGCCAGCTCTGGGTCCCCCAGCATAAGAAAGATGTGCACATGGACATAGGGCAAATCCGGAGGAGAACCATGAAGATGATCAGAGGGATGAAGCATCTCTCCTATGAAGACAGGCTGAGAGACCCAGGGTTGTTCAGCCTGGAGAAGAGAAGGCTCTGGGGAGACCTTATAGCAGCCTTCCGGTACCTAAAGAAGGCCCACAGAGAAGATGGGGAAAGACTGTTTATCAGGGAGTGCAGTGATAGGACAAGGGGTAAGGGCATTAAACTAGAAGAATGTAGATTTAGATTAGATATAAGGAAAAAAATCTTTACTGTGAGGGTTGTAAGGCACTGGAACAGGTTGCATGGAGTTATGGATGCACCATCCCTGTAATTGTTCAAGGCCAGGTTTGATGGGGCTTGGACCAACTTGATTTAGCAGAAGATGTCCCTGTTTAGAGAGGCAGGGGTGGGGGGCAGGGGGAACTAGATGCTCTTTAAAGTCCCTTTGAACCTCCAAACATTCTTTGATTCTATGATTGCTCATAAGTGACAAACCACAGAGAGCTTCCCCAGGCTATAGTGTTGAAATGTCAGTAATTTTTGTTATCCAAAATGACAAAATAATGTAATTCCAGTATTTTTTAAGTTAGTTTTATTCATCAATAATCAAATAATACTTTTAAGACTAAATTTAGAATATAAGTCTCCTTCCAATGGTTTCTCTCTGGCCTGCTTTCTCCTTTCTCCCTCATCTGCACCTTCATGACTGAATTTTTTCATTGTCAAATGTGGCTTTTCGTATTTTAACATGTTTTTACTCCATTGCAAGATTCCCATCAAATCTACGACTTTGCTTGATTGCTTTACAAAATAGTCTCTTTCTGCAGCTGTGGGGTATAAAACAAAATCAAGCTTCTGTGTAAGAAGAATTTTCTCTCTTATATTTTACCTCCTAATTGTTTTAGTGTTTTAACAGTTTGAAAACAGATATAAAACTTGCAAAAGAAACAGATGCAACTGTGAGTACTGGTGAGCACGTGGCAGGCATGCAGAGTAATCTCTTTTAAGTTGGGACCATTTAAACAAAATGAAGTTATTTTAATACTGTCAAATCTAAGAGCTTACACCTAGGGACAAGGAATAATAGTCATGCCTACTGTCATGTGTCCTGTAGTCTGGACAGGAATGACACTAAGAGAGGAGATTAGCAATATTCAGTATCTGCAAGTTACAGTCAGACAAATCCAAGTTAAAAAGATATTTGCTTTGTTTTGTTTTGTTTTGTTTTTTTAAAGTGACATTTGGAAGAAATTAACAAAGAAAATGGCAAATTCTTCATCCTTTTTTTTTTTTTTTTTGTTTGTCTTAAAATCAAGACGGAATATTTTACCAAAATATAACCTTTACTCAAATACACTTTATTGAAGTCAATAGATGGCTTATGGACTGTATTGTACAGGTCAGATAGTATATCTGATATCAAATCTCTTATATCTTAAAAAATCTATGAATTTACAAGAAAGTTACAATTGCTAATTGATTTAAGCCCCTTCTAACTGCTTTAGGTATGATTAAGTTAGAAGCAGTGTTAAGTATTCTAGCAGATCTTTTACATGTGTTAGACTTACTTTGTCTTTATTTCTTAACTTGTCAGGTCTTCTTTTGCCTCCATTTGATCTTTTTCTTATTTCTTTATAAATATTTCTACCAGTCCCCTCAATTCATTTAAATGGAGGAAGTTTGAAATATAAATCAAACAGGACAAAACGCTTGTCTAGGATAAATTAACATACATCTGAAGCCCTGCATTCTGCTTTCCCAGTAAAAGAGATTTTAAACCATTAACAAGAGCAGGTCCAGAGGTCCATTTCTCAGAAAATGAATATGGATGGTGTCTGCTTAGCCCCAGCCACAAAATGAAAAAGCTAGAGCTCATGTAATGTGAATTTCCTGATGTTCCCATCATGAGCAAGCTCTACCCTCCAACAGTAAATACTACTGAACTTGAGGTTCCTTAAAAGGACTAACAAATCATAGTGCAGTGAAAGCCTGTGCAGTTGGAAATCTTTCTGTATATCGGAGGAGATATTACCATGGCAGGAGAAACAGATACTGTCTAGACCCATTTCCTGCAGCTTATAAATATCAGTGCTCATGATTCCCAGGAATCATTGTATTGCTTGAGACCAGCTGAAAGTGAGTAAAATGAGTTGTAATTCTTATAGATTCACTGTTGGAGAATGCATTTTCCTGATAGATAATTTCAAAGAAATGCACTTTCTTGAAACACATTTAATATATTTTTAAAAATGCTTTTGAAATATTCTTTCAAACCCAGATGGCTAATGCCACTAACAGATGTGCGAATTTTGTCTGGGGACTCCAAAAAATGCACTTTATTAAATTGTGCCATATGGCAGATGGGTAGGAGCTCAGTGGAGTATTTGGTTGATTACTCCACAGTTTCTTCAGTCAGAGGGAAAACCCCAGACTGCTCCCACAGATTCTGGGGATGCCAGTATGCATTTGTGAAAGAAAGAGGATTAAAACTAAACACCTCAGGGCTTCTCCAAGGATATCTACTCTGCATTGCTTAATTCCAAACCTTGTCTTCTTATGTCCGGATAAGAAATGGAATAAGGAGCCCTTTGGGCTAAACAGCTATTTCCTCTGGTAAATGGAGTTTTTAGATCTTGCTATTTCATCTGTTCTACTTAAATAGCCCTTTAAAGTTTCTCTATTAGCCATAATTACATTACAATAGTTATATGAAGGCTTTCACAATGTTTCCAGTTTTAAAACAGACTCCACCATCAAATGCTCTCATAAATCTAATTTCTTATTCTTAGTTTACAAAGGTCCCTGTGCTCCTTGGTGACTCATAATCTTCATATGAGTTGCAGTCAAGAGACAGAGAGAAGAGTTTTTACGTTGAACCAGCAAAACAGTTATCTTAAAAAGAATAGCCCACTTTATTCTGCTAATGCAAATTTTCTGCATTGGTGCAGACACAATAGTATGTTGAAAATCAAAGGAGAAAAAAAGTAGAAAAAGCCTAGATCTTTAATGCCAAAAGTGACAAATAACCATCACAACTTAAAATGTTATCATGACTAGAGATGCTATTGATCTCAGTCCCCAGTGATGTTATGACATCGTCAATAAGAGCTAAATAGGAATACCCAGAAATCACCGATATGTTTCCTGTGAAAGATTTGCAAACCCTAATAACAAATTATTTATTTATTATTGTGAAAAGATGATGAAAATCGAGTAATATTTTTCTTATACATTATGGGAATGGTGTTATGTAGCAAATGGCACATTACAAACGGAGCTAGTAAGCACGTAGGTATAAAAATGTCTGCCACCTAACACTTTATTTATAAGAACTTGTATTGAATTACCTATCACTTTGAGAAATTTCAGCTGTTGCAGCTAAAATTTCCCGTGTCAGCAAGTTCACTTCAGATGGAATATCTTTTGGTAAGTTTCTAAAAAAAAAAAAAAAAAGTTTCCCTTAGAAAATTGTTTTGTCTGTTCCAACAATGACAGCAACTGCTAATAATTGGTTTGTTTGTGTCACACTGAGAAGAGGCTTTGGAACTAGAGTTCCACTTTACCACTACTTTTGGCTCAGGAAAATAGATGTTTCATTGAATGCTTACCAAAATATGACCAACTTTTTAACCTGTCCAAAAAGTCTTGGTGTTTTTCATATTTCTGCTGAAAGCATCCGCCAATTACATAAATAGACCTACATAATCTGGAGGCACTTCAGTCACCAAAGCTTGCAAATCCTTTGCTAAGGTGTCAATCTCAATTTTCACTAGTATTGGTTCATAGAGAGTAAAAGCCATGTAACCCTACCAGCTACTCCAGTCAGAAAGGCTCTATTCTGAACGTTCAATCTCTGCTCATGTATGGATCAATATGTTTATAGTTTTGTTTTCTTTTCTTTCATGACCAAAATCTCACTAGCCTTCATGTCCTGATTAGTAAAAGAAGAATAATACCACGCTCTCAACTTACAGGTAGAGTGGAAAATGATGTGCTTTCTGCCCTCAGAGCAGGGTCCGAACAGTTGGCAGTAAATAAAGCATATTTGTTGACAGCAAGGCTGCCAGGAAAAGTAAATAAATACTGACACAGGCTGTTCCTCCCTTCATCACACCCAGTAAGGCAGAAATCCTGTGAAACAGAAAGTAGGTGATTATTCAGTAAAAAAGACAGAAGAGAAGGATATCCACGAAGGCTAGCTGTAGCACTGGAGATTTTAACCTCCTGTCCTGTAGTCATCTGCCAGAGGGAGTTCCTTCAGGAGAGGATTTATAATTCTTGAAGTTGGCTCCTATTCTAGCTTTACTCTCCAGTTAGTTTTCCTCTCTCCCCTTCAACTGGAGGGACCCAGGGCAGGTTGTATCTTCAGAACTGAGCTGTCCTGCATGAGTTTTCTTCTGTGCAAGTACAAGAATACTGCACGTGCATAAACTCATTCTGCAGGAACAAAATAAAAGAATTAATTATTAAAAACAAGAGAAAAACAAGCAAACAAACAAACAAAAAACAACACAGCAGTAACATTGAAATATATATTTTAATGGTTCTTTTGCCATAAATACTCTGTGAATGTTAATGATACAGGAAGTTTCAAGAGCTGTCTAACTTTGTTTCTGAACTCAGCTGGGACAAGAGCATAATTTGAAACAGCATGAAAATTTCCTAAAGGGTTGTTTTCCACCTGAAAGTCTAATTAATTTATTTGCAAAATAAATTCAGTACTTGCTAAAACTTTGAATAAGAAAGGGCATTCTTTTATTTAATGGTATTTTAATCTTTCTTTAGATACAAAAACATTCTGAAATACAAAGCAATCTGGATTTAGTATTTTTGAGGGCCAGCAGTGGAAGCTTTCTGGACTGTTAAAACAGCTTCATAAAGAGAGCTGAAATTAAGCTGACATTTCTTATCTGAAAACATTTTTTTCCATATGCAACTCGGCAGAGAAACTGGAGACAGCCTTGAGAAAGAAAGAGACAAACAGCCAATCAAAGATTGGCATGACTGACCAACCAGGGGCTAATCCTGCTTCAAGGCAGGTGGCAAAAAGCAAAACTTCAGCTCTGCTTCACAGCAAAATGTTTGCACTGGGTATGGTGTTTGAGAGGAAAATAGTGGAGAGGCTTTGTAGAAACTGATGTGGTCATACTGACAAATCCATCTAGTTTGCAACAGGACTTGCACAGCATTGCACTGCCTGCTTTTCACAGGTTTTCACCTGTGTGGAGCAAAAACTCTTCAGACCATGAATTTCAGTGGTTGTGCTGCTGAGAGGACTATGTCAGTACTGTGCTATTCTCTAAGTTACGTGTGAGTGCATACAAGAACTTCTTTTGAATTATTTTTAGTGTGAATGTTCACAGGAAGTGTAGAGACTCTTCACCCATGTGATTTCATGCAAAGTAAGGATGTTGTTCCCAGTAGGCAAATGGGAAATTGCTGTGAGGATGGATGTGAAAAGTGGGTAACTACAGTTTCCTTGCTTACAGGTTCAGCACGGGGAGGAGATTTTTGGGTGAAGATCCTCAGGCTTTGCGTGAATACATGCAGTGCACTATGACAAAAGCATTTCACTGGTCGCCATACCCGACAGCAAAGGTCTGCTGTTGAGATGGTGTGGAGGGGAGCTTTTACAGGCATCGCTTCTCTTCTGAGCACTTATGAGGAGGAATGTCTCATAGGCTCAACTACAGAAAGAGCTGAACAGGTTTAAGAAGAAGATTGTTTGATTCCCCATGGGGCTCAGCTCTATGTCACTGTGTAAACAGCTCAGCTTGTGTAAGGGACAGCTCCTGGAGAATGATCAGTGGGGCTCATATGCATGGAGCTCCCCATTAGCTCCTCCTCAGCCCCATTGTTGCAGATTTGAAAATGACTGATCCAGCTCTGCAGGCATTAACCTTTTCCACCAACAGAATCAGAAAGGAATGACAGCAAGCTCAGCTACGGATATCAAGCCAAGGACTCACCATATGGTGTTTTTGTTTCACACAAGGGGAAAGATTGCTTTAAAGACCAAGGGCCAAATTCATCCCTGGTGTAAGACTATTAAATTCAGTAGTGTTAGATCAAGCATGAATTCAACAACAAACTAATTCTACGTGATGGGGAACAGAAGTCAAGAGTTTTTGTTTGTTTGTTTTTTAAATAGCCCTAGGATGTCTGTAAGGTAAACTCAGATGAGCCAAGTTTATTTTTTTTATGTCTAACTGACATCTGTTCCCTAAAAGCCTGCAGCAGACTGGAACAGTTTTCCAACCTTTTCCCCCTCTATTAACCACTGAGAACTTCTGCAACAGCCAGAGATGGTGAAAAGGCATGTTTTGTATGAAAATGGACACTACAAATGACCCAGCAGACATTACTGGGTTAAAACACTGTTGTAGTGGTTTTATGCTCAAGAAAGGAATATGACAAGAAAACTTTCCAACAACTTTCAATGAATTGTGAATTTTGTTAAAGTTCTCTTAGAGATCTATTAACATCAACAGCAGATGTGTTTTAGCATCATTGCTGTCACCATGTGCATTAATGAAATGAGACCAGGGACAATAGATTGTGAGCTAGCCAAACTACTGACAGTCTAAGCCCCTCTTTTACATTTTCAGAGCATTTGATGTGTAGATCAATTACAGAGCCTATTTCCAGTTTTCTTCTATAGTACAGCAGCTATGACATGCAGAACCCCCATAATGCAGCCCTTCAGTTAAGTGCACATTGGTACACTTTTATCTTTACAGCATGTTATCTCATTTTTACAGGTTACTGGAGTGAATTGGTTGAAATGTAAAGAGCAAGTGAGGAACCTGGCTTTTAAACTTGATGAGTTAATAAATAGATGGGAAAAAAAAAAAGGTTGTTAACATGAGTCAGGTTGTCTAAACTGACTACTGCTGTAGGTTAACTTAGTAATAATACCTGAGAGCGATTTTAGAGGAGCTACTTGAAGTCCAGAATAATGGCTTGTGAAGCTGTACTCAAGATAATGTAAATCACCACTAATTCAACAGAAGCCAATGAATTTAAATGGCTATAAATCCAATAGAAATGTGATTGGGATCAAGTCCAGTGTATCTTTTGTATAAGAGGAGCTATTAGGTATATTAGAACTGAATTCAGGAGAAAAACTGAGAAGTAAAGTAACATGGCAAAAGCCTCTACAACATCAATGAGGGATAAGACCTGCCTGCAGAATCAATTTTTGATTGACAAAGCATAGACAGATGAGATACATGGTTAAAAAAAATAGGTTTTCCTGTGACTCTGGCTGTTGCTAAGTGGCAGAGTGGCTCCACAAAACTGAGAGCTGAGTTCACAAAACAGTTCCATCATTCTCATAAACTCCTGTGAGAGACCAAAGAATGGTCCTGGTGGACATAAATTATTCATATCTTAATCATATTATTGATTCTGGCCCTAAATTCTGTGTAGCCAGGAAAGGGAGGACTGCCTCAGAAGTGAAAGGAGATCCCCTGAAGGTGCAGTCTGGTAGAGCAGGACATGCAGCTACTGCAAGGAGTGAGGCCAAAGGAACCAGGGTTTGTATAAATCCTTCAATGTCCTGATATTCTGCTGAAAAAATTAAGAGAAGCACAAAACATTTTAGCTGTCAGTGGCTACTTCATGGCTGTCAGAGGTCTCCTTTATTCAGGTTCCAGCTGACGCCCCTTAGCAAGAAGAGTTCAGAGCTTCCTGTCTTTGAAGCTAGCAATTTCTACAACCATCTTTCTATCCAAGTGAAAATTCAGTTTTAACAGTCCTTAAAAGTGATTGCGTGCAATAGAAATATTTATACTAAGCCTAATAACTCATTTACCAAAACATTATTCCACTAGTCTGGGGAACTGTGAGATAATATGGGGGGCTGCCAGCAGCACTGCTGTCAGGGAGTGTGCATGACCATTTCCTCTGGTTGTTTCATCCTCTGGAGCTCCACCACTTCCATCAGCCTCTGCTGCTGCAGAACCTCTCAGCCAAGAGACCCCCACTCACACAGCCTCTGAGAACTTGTGATGATTCCTCACCGCTGTCTGTTGAACCTGGTTGACCCCTTGTAGTACCACCATGGTCTGAACTTGCTCCTTTCTCCTAGTCTCCCCCTAAGAGATGACCATGGCTCCCAGTACTGACTGGTATTCTGTGCCACCCAGTTTTTCCTGCATTACCATCATGGAACTGCTTGGCTGGCACACGCAGACCACATTACCACCTTTCTCAATGCTGCTACTTGCCCAGAGATGTATAAAGCATCACCTTCTTCCCAGATTTTTAAGTCTTTAGCAGACAGTACTACATCTTGGAAAATACAAGTAAGATGCAGAATTCAGGGAGCCAATGCTGTGCTGTTTTATTGAAAGTGAGGATAAGCTTGTTGCATAGCCTTTGCTGACAGCAGCGGTGTCTGCTTGCGGGCTCTTTTCATTGAGCAGCAGTTGTGGCAATGAGTCCATTATTTGTCTGATTCAAAGGGCAAGTGATTTTAATCATACTGACATGTCATGCACTTTGCTCAATGCTCTTTTGCCAAGTACCCTAACAACGGCAACCAGCAAATCTTTGATGCTGCATTTAATTTGCAGAATGTACATTCACAGTTGAAATATTATCTCTGTACTTATCAGGAACTAATGAATATATTTGGCAGGCAGTAAAGGCCCTATAAACTAAAGATATTAGATTTCTTCAACTCAAGGTTTTAGACACCCTCCTTTTCTGTCTGAGCTATTAAGAGTGTATTTTTTTGTTAAAATTCTAGCACATATGATTGCAGGAAACAAGGTCAGGCATGCTATCAGAGAGGGCCTTCTTGGCTGGGATCTATCTGATCCTTTGCTGAATTAAATTTTCTCTCAGATATATTTTCGTTTTCAAGAAATTTATATTTTTGTCAGTCTAGCTTTATTTGGACTGGAATCTTTTCAAAGCCCCCCCCCCCTCCCTTAGGTGCTGTGGTGTGCCTTCCTCCTTTTTTCCTTTTTTTTTTTCTTCCATTAGTATTTTTTTTTGTTTTTTTGTTTCCTTCTTACGTTTATTTTCATACTCCCTGTATAATAAAGGTGTTGAATTTACTGATAAATCATCTCAGGCATGAAGACAAACCTAGATGGCACTCGGAGAACAGTCTCTAAACAGGGAGCTGAACGAAGAGCAGTGGGAAGAAGAGGAAATGAAGCAAAGGCTTTGGGACTGCCGAACAAATTCAAATGTTTCTCTGCTTCCTTGATGGCATCTGTTGAGACATAAAAGAATAGAAAACTATAGAAAAAGTCTATTCAGGCAAGCAGACACAAAACCATTATATTTTAAAGGATAAGATTTCATAGCCTACAAGGGGAGAAACAAGGAAATGGTTCAAGAAATATCTTCCTATACCCTTTAATCTGTGCCAATCACATAACTTTTTTTTCCCCCCTCCTTTTCTTTTCTGTTACTGTAACATAGTAAAGCTGTGCAACACTAAAGACTACTACCATGATCCACTCCATCTCTGCTCTGATTGTACCATTAATAATTTGGACCAAATTCTTCATTCCAGGATGCTTTGGCATATACAGGTTTGTGGCTGTAGCTACCAGTAACTTGTTTTGAGGACACAGAATACAGTAGAATTAATCAAACGGAATTGTCCCTAGGCAACACTCACAAATGTTTGAGATTGTGGTACAAGCCAGATGATTCCCATAAAATAGCTAGAAGTTTCCTAGGTCGAGCAAGGGCTTACATCTACATCTTATCTGCATTTCTCGCTACATCTCAGAAACGTCCCATGGAAGTTTCATGAAAACCAAAATTTGGATAAATATCCTCACTGTGGTAGAAACCTTGTGACAGTTTTTGAAGAAATCAAAAGAAAATGCAGGGGATTGGAAATCGTTTTTTGTGACCTGGGAAGGACCAGCAATACACCATACTTTGTATGATCAGCATGAATGTTGCATACATGCCCTTCAATGCAAAGTTAATGTTCTAGTTGTAAATGCCCAGATCTTGTAAAAAATAATTAATGGTATTATAGGTTATGCTATCAATTGTGCATGTGTGAGCTCATAGGAAGTCTATATTTAGCTACCTAGAAACTTCTGTGTGTTTGAAAATGTGGTTAACCAGATTAGAGGGTTTGTTGTGTTTGCTTCTGATTCCTATCTTAACTGCGTACACTATTTAAAAGAATTATGCTTGCTTATAATGTTTCTTCAGCAGGCATATTCATTAATTGCTGAAATTTTACCTAGCAATCAAAACTGGGTGAATGGTCATTTTGGTTTGTCCTTATCAATGGAAGTGATTAGGACACAGGTATTTTATCAGCCCTAGGTTTAAGATATGAAAATTCTGCATAATTCAGCTTGTTTTAACTTATTGACAAACCCACCCTCATTCTTGCTTTCTTTAAGAAAATAAATGTAACTTAATACTGTTATTTCATATTCAGTCAAAATAGCAAATGCCCTGCCTACTGCAAATTTAAGACACAAGTAGCTGTGTCCTTTTAAAGTTATGAGCTGCAAAAACTGTAGAACTATGCTATTTTCACTGAATGTCTCTAAAATAAATTTAAAGAACCATGGAATCAGATATCCCCAAAGTTAAGTGAGAAATTGAGCCCTTTCCATAGGTTTGCATCTGCTGATAGTCATTGGTACTGCAGCACTTAATCATGACCTAAATCTTTTTAGCTTCTTAGCTCTGGCTAGAGAATGAATTTGCATCGCCAAAGAGAAAAAAGAACGAAAAAAATAAGAGAAACAAAGTCAGATTATAAAATGCGTATGGTAGAATTATCGAAGTAACTATTCTCTGATGTAAATGAATGCACTATATACCTTCAGCAACTTTGATTTGACCTTTGCATCGTTGCTTTTCTTCCTGTGCCCTATATAAGTAAACAGCTGCCGGATGAGGAAAAAATAACCGGCACACATCCACACATTCAATCTCGGTTCTTTGTTCCATCAGTTATTCTTTAAAAAGTGATGAAAGTTCTGCTTCAGAGGACTACACAGATTTAAATTGTTTCTTTAAACAGAAATTTGGAGGAAGAAGCAATATCAATATACTTCTGTGGAGGAGGAAAAAAAATATATATATTTCTTTAGTCTTTGCTTCATTTGTTTTAAAAACATGTGGATGCTCAGACTTCTGTTTATGCTACATGAGCTGTGAATTTTATCTTCAGTGCCTAATCTGAGTCATATTTTGTGAAGCTGCTTGCCACAAAATGGTGTTCTTTTCTTTACCCATTGTTTTGTCTTCAGCCTTAATGTTGCCAAACATTATGCATGAGATCAAAGAGGCTGTGGGACAAACCTCGTAACACTATGCAAATGTTACCTAGATGAGTTCAAGTTATTAAGAAGAAAATAGCCAACATTTATTATAATGCTATCAAGCTGAGTTATGCCCACTTCAGATTTAAGTGAATTGTGTATAACTCCCACATTACAGTCTACTGTAAACTACAGCTTTTATCTCCATTACTTGGTAGTTGAATCATTTCTGTTATGACTTTCACTACTAGTTATGAATCTTTCCTCCATTAACACCCATTTCAGCTTTATTTGCAATTCCATTGTCTGTTTCCTTCCCATGGTGAGCAGTTTTGTATATCTGCACTACTAAACAGTGTTTATTGCAAATAGAGTTTCTTCCCTCATATCAGTCACAAGTCCCCTAAGTTTTGTCTTCTTTACAGTCTGCAGCTTTTTGAATCTCTTCTGCTTTGAATCAATTAAATCTGTGACTCTGGAAAAGACACTTTTCTATTATTTTTCTTACTATATTCACTGTTTTTGTATATTATATATATAAAGTAGTGAACTGTGTGACTGAAAATATCATTTTAATAATATTATTTCAAGTACTTTAATATTCACGTTTATGTTGTCTTCATTTAAAATGCCATCTCAGCTCCCATGTCCCACTAGTGCAATGAAATAAAATTTTTAATAAATGAAATACTCCTATACCTACTTGTCTCTCAGTGAAGTTAGGTTAGAAAGTTATTTTAGTATTAACAGCCTGGAAGTTTACTGAATGTATGTGTGTCCGTACATGTGTGTCTGTGATGGATCATTTATGATAGCTATATTATCAGTTCTATATTGTGTTTGACACTCACAGTAGCATAGCTTTTTCTCTGTATTGATCATTGTAAATGGAGGCAACATGAAAGATTCATGGATACTGCATTTTGTTTTGTACAAGAAGGCTAAAGGAGCGTTTGGATATACCTACTTTCCTATTTATATACTCAGTATATTGAGTTTTCTTATCTTTATGTATATACATACGTAATGTAAATATTTACACACATATAAATTTACATTTTTATGAAAATATTTAAACGTGTGTGTCTAAACCTACATTTTCAAGTAGCAGAATAAAACAAGAAATTCATCATCTTGGTAAATGTGTCTTGAATGGTTTTAAATGGAATGTAAAGCTTCTGTTTCTCCTAATCCTACCTTAAAACGAAAGAGGAAACAAACCATTATGAAACAAAAGTCAGCATATGGACATTTTCTGTGTGGTCCATAAATTTTATAGAACATCTACTTTTAGATATCTGGCCTCTGAGAATTCAGGTGTTAGAAAAGCCTGAACACGTCCAGAGAAATATCTACAAATTAAAATTGAATTTTTAATAGTGTGCTACAAAGCAAGGCTATTAAGGTATACCAAAGCTAGTCTCAGTCATGTAAAGAGATTCGATAGTCCAGTATAGTATACTTCAGATAGACACTTCAAATTGTGTCAAGTTTATTACTAGCTAATATGCCTTTGAAGCGCTGAATGGAGAAATAACCTACTGGTTCCATTCAATCATTGAAACTGCACTCAGACAAGTGAGTTTTCTAATTCCTAACAAAAGTTTTGTTACCTTATGTGACTTAACATGTCACATATTAAGCTGGTTAAAACCAAATTCAGCTTTTTAAGGAACGCTAAACAAATCTGATAGCAGGTATAGATCCACACTGAGATTTTAGTAGGCAAAATTGTATGTCATGTATAGCAAACCACAATAATCCCAGAGAGCAGCTGAATACACAGAAGCAGCCTTCAACTGATATCTTACATTTATTGTCTTGTGTATATTGCCTTATATCTCCAAAACAGATTTGTTTATGTGACGAACTTGTCCTGCCACCCACTGAGTATACATGCACACACATACAAAATAGTTTATTCTTCACATAACATCCTCTCACCAATTCAACTGCATAACAAGTGGCTGAAAGAACAGTGCTGACAGGACCAAAAAGTTTTTTATATGTAAAAATTGGTACAGCTACTCCACAAATGACCTCTTTCCAGCATCTGTTTTCATAACTGTGGGTCAGGCTTTCCTATGATCCCAGCATCATAGGATGCCAAATGAATTAGCTAAGAATACAAGCTGTTGATAACGCCTGTCCCTTCCAGGGCACAATTTCTCAGTTCTCCACCACTCTGAAAAGCTATGATGCTGTTTGTAACTCTGTCTCTGAGTCTCAGATACCTCATATGTGTTTAAGTTGTGAATGCTGATTTCTGAGTTTTGCATGCTATCTTTAACAAGTATGCTTTATATCATTCATGTATATATCTATGAAAGGTTGCTGATTTATGAGGACTTGTAGGAAGATGGAACAAAGAGTTTATAACTCCAGGTTCTTTGCATTTGCTTACATGATTATTATTTTTTTCAAAAACAAAATAATTTTACCTGCATCAGTTTTACCATGCTGTGTACAACAAGCATATTGCCTTTTTGTTTGCTTGTGTGTTTATTTGTTTGTTTGTATAGCCGTGAAACCATCGTTTTCACAAAGACTACCACCACCTACCTTCATGAATCATTTCAAATATTCTCTTTTAATTAATTAATTATCCTTGGGAATCCTAATGGAGCTGCACAGAAAAACAGATTCTTTTTACATTTTCATCTTTATTTCCCTCTGGTGTGACAAAGATAAAATTCTGTTTCAGACATCTGTGCATCTTTCCCACCTGCTTTCCTTACACCTCTGTGTTCTGTAGATACTTTTTACTGCTCTTTCCATTGGCATAGGCTCCTTTTCAAAAGATGGTCAGAGGTTTTACATACAGTTTTCTAAATGTTTGGATTTAGCTAGAGATGACATCAGATACCCTTTGCCTCTTCCCTGTAAATGACATACAAGGGAAAGGGTCTCATCAAGTCCTGATTTAGTTAAAGATGCTATCAGCAGTCTAAATCGTAATCCTTGGCAAATTGCTGAGCCTAAGATTAAAGCAGACTACTCTGTTCAGCAAGATATTCTGTCTGCCACAGGAATTTGAAAAGTACAAATTACATCTCCAGACCCACTGTAAAATCTTCATCAAAATACAATTTGCATATCAGCTGAATATAAAAAAAATCCCTTCCTGCCTTACATCAAGCATTGCTGTTTTCTAGAGGAATGCTGTCATCATGGACAAGTACACAGATGAAGGCACTTGGGGGTTGAACACAGTAACAACTGTTTTAAGTGAAGATTTATGCAGAAGTTGTTTTTCTTCTTTCACCAAAACAGATGATTGTAGAGTGTTTGTAGGTTATGGTGCACCTTTCCCTTGTACCAGATTAACCATGTAGGTATTCCAGTCTGCAGTTGAGAGTACAAAATGAGTGAACATAGTTCCATTACATAAACTCTAGTAGTTGCATCTGGCAACATGAACTTAATATTATCCACTGTCTATTATACTTCAAAATTCCACTTCAGGACCTCATTACACTGTTACTGCATCACGACTTTTTAATATGTTAGTACTATTAAGAAGTGTCTATGGTCACATAAAACTTCTCTGTAGTTCCAGCATTTGCTATAACTCATATAACTCATACGTAATGAACTCATACGCATATTTTAGGAAAGATAATAAACTGCATATGAGTTCATTAAATATTTTTCATGGACATTGAGTACTCTTATTTTCCTGGCTTCTTTTCTCAACTTTGTATGCAGTTGAAAATACACTTTTTTTTTTTTTTTTTTGATATTTATATTTACTCATGACCTCTATCCATTTTGCTAGGAGAAAGGGAAATCCAAACTGAAATTTAACAGAAAACAGTTTTAATTCTGAGTCCTGAGATCTTTGCACATTACAACTGGTTAGCAAATATCTGAGTGTTATTTCTTTCCTGATCATTCCCTAAATGTAATTTTGAAATACTCTCTGAAGAATAATCTTGCATGTGTTTAAAATTTATGAAGCTTCCTTTATTAAAAATATGTAAAAGTTAAGACATTTTAGCTTTAATCTGTTTTCCCAATGTACCATTTATTTCTTGATGCTTAGTATATTTTTATAACCTCCGATGTCTTCTTTTGTGAATGGAAGTTTACAGTTCCAAAAAGTTAACTTCAGAATATCCAGTAGTATATGTTAACATCATTACAGCCTTTCTTTGATTCTCATGTCTAATGCTAGATCCAAAAGATAACTTTTAATTCCAGGAATGTATGTATTAAACTGGATCTTTTACTCAGGTGTTAATAACCTTTCTTCCCTGCACCATACATGAAGAGGATTGGGAGCAATGGGGATCACAGCAACTAGCGTGGCAGGCTGGAATAGGAGGAAGATAAAAGAAGCATCTGGGACTTAAGAATTTATTTTATTAACTGTGATATGAGAGGTTTAGGTAGATTGTGATTTAATGGCCAAAGTCTCTTCTTTGTTCCTGCCAAAGGAGAACAAGATCAGTCCTTCTGTTATTTGTGGTGCTGTCCCTTTATGAAAGTTTATGGGTTATGATGTGTGGGAGATCTGGGAATAGAGGCAAGAAATCAAACTTGCCCATTGTGCTCCTCAGATCAACTGCATGATCAAGCTATGCACCTCTGTATGCTGAACTGCGAAGGGCAGATGAATAATTTCCATTTTTCCTGCTGCCACTATAGCAGAATATAGTTCAGGATTAAGTTGTTTCACACAAAGGAATTTCACTGTGTTAGACCAAAGATTAAGTTGGCCAGCTGGAGGAAGGGGAAATTGGGAAGCACTGGATAGTCTAAAACTGGGTCTAATCAACTGGCTTCTGTGGTAGACCATGAAGTGCCCAGTTTAAGACTCCTGATGTTACATTTAACTACAACCTATTTCTTTGAAGATGGTGTGGCATCAAAATGGAATTATAGTTACAAATTGAGCTCATCTGGCAAAAACTGTAGCAATTATGGATGGAAGTTTTTTTTATTTTTCTAATCCTTGGTTAGCATTCTACCTTTTGAAGTTAGTTTTAATTGAAGAAAGCATTTAACTTACTTTCTTTTTCTCTCCACAAAATCTGTAATCCTTGCTAAAACTACTAAAAGGAAAATTTTCCTTCAGAGTAGGAGAAAGCAAACTGCTCTCTTTTGTTGATTGGTAATTTGTAGAGAGCAGCAGGAAGCTATCACTTACTGACTGTTCACACATTTAACAGGCACTTGTATTTTCTGACACCGTCAGTTCACTTTGCCATCTTGCCTGGAATTGATGGTGGTATTCCACAATAAATACCAGTGTTTGCTGATTGTCATTTCTGGTGACCAGCCGTGAGCCAATATTTAATTACAAATTCCGGTGCATCATCATTATGTGTATTATGCAATGTGGCACTGTAATATGGACAGCTACTGCCAAAGACATTGAAGGATGCACATACAACACATTTTCTGGCAGAAATGTATCCTCTTATGGTCCTCCTTCAATGTCAGCCAAAATGGTGCTGTTTACTGGATATGTTGAAAAGTTGTTCATGACACAACTTCACATCTGTTCTGAAGTAAAATGAAACTCAAAAATAACAGAAAAAGGCAATTTTGATTAATGTCTTCTATGAGCATTTCAAAACATTTTCAAAAGACATTTCTGGTCATGTACTACCATGCATCTGCACAACTTTTTCATTAACACTGCAATGTCAGTACATACTGTATATTAAGTATATACATTTATGAAGGAAACAGAGTGAATAGAGTTTGTGTAAGTGATAGTGTTCAGAAAATTTTGCATTCTTTTGATAATCCCCTGAAAAATTCAATGAGCATAAGCACAGACCAGCTTATAATTCCTTTGAAAATTAGAGCACGTTGGGGTTTCAAATGAAATGAGAAATGTCTCTTGGATTTACATAGCAGAAGCCTGCTTCCAAGACAGCTGCAGATATCAAACAGAATATAATTAGGGTGAATTAAATCATTCTAGGGCAATAATACCACATTCCTCCAAAGAAGAAAAAGAAACTATTTTAAAATAGTTTCTCTAACGAGTTATTTGTCTGTACTGCTACTTAAAGATGCCTATTTGGGGACCCTTTATGTTGCAATATGGTATGCAGTGCTTTACCCAGAAATCATTTTAAACACTTTGTATTTCTCTGATGAACATATTTGCAGGATCAATAGAAGACACTAACTTTACCAGGTAAGGGTTTTTATTGTTACTATTTTCTTTTCTTTTTATATGAAGACTATTATAGACACTCCCCTTGGGATGTTCAGTTTTAAAACAACAGAAACAGTAATATTTTGGTGAGATGTAGCTCTATTTTAATTCCTTGTGTAGATATTTAGGACAAGAACTTGAAAGGATTTGTCAGGTTCTAAATAACAAAAGAGAGATTTCAAAATCTCTATAATGATAATGAAATATGAGTTCCAGTAAGTGGTACAAAAATCAGCATGGAGAGAAAACGGACAGACTAAAGAAACAGCAAAAAGGCTGTCCATCATGAAAAGTGTAGTATAATTTTTATGGTATACCATGTTGATGTTGTTCAAGGCATAATTTCTGTATTGCTGAATTCTCTGTGGCTTGCTACACTTCTATAAGAGCTGATGTTTGACCTGATGTACTCATAGTATAATTTGATATGATATCCTCAGCCTTTTCTTTGCTCCTCTGTCTCTGAAGGTGTATCTGTCCTGCAGGTGAGTGAATGGTACCTTGAGAGTGAGCTCAAACCTGCTAGGCTCTCTTGCCAGCTCTTGTTCCATTTAGCTGGCTTGTTACATTTCTGATTTGAAATGTCCGCCTGGGCTTAGGGCTGTGCTCAGAATAAGAGCTGCTGAACCAGCTGAAGAGCAATCTGCCCCACCAGTGCTGGCTCACAGCCCACAGAGGTCCAGCCAAAAGGCAAGTCAAGAACCAAGAGCTTGAGCTTTTCTCCTTCCAGGGCTTGGTGTCTGGTTTAAGTCCATAGTGAGTACAAACATCTGCATGGACTTTGATCCATCTTGAAAGACCGTGTCTACAGGCTCCTACTGAGTATAGCATCCTTTCCCCAGGGATCTGGTTTAGCTTGTTTCTCCCAGCAGCTCAACCAGAGTGCTGGCATGCTCAGTTGTCTGCATCTTTGAGGTTTTCCAGCACTCAGAGGTGAAGGACCTCTTCCTAACACACAGGTTTCTCAGTACAAAACACTAAGAGAAATTAAAACTTTTCTCTGTGTACTGGTAATACAGATAGCTGTTCACAGAAATAGACTAGTTACTGCAGTTTGCCAGAGCTCAATCTTGTAAATACACTGTCTTAAGAGACAACTGTCTTTATATATTTTCTTTCCCCTGCTTTTCTTTTATTTGAAAGTTTTTGTTTGTTTGTTTGTTTGTTGGTAAAGCAGCATGGGAAGAAATATATGGATGAGCCCTCTTTATTTTCTAGGACTTTATCATTTTTCATGTTTTACTGTTTCTTCTAACCTGCTTTAATATTTAGGTCCTTTGACAGATTCCTAAAATGGCTAAGTGCTGGGTCCTGAACTTTGGTCGAAACAACCCCATGGAATGCTATAGGCTTGGGGCAGAGTGGCTGGAAAGCTGGGCAGAGGAAAAGGATATGGGGATGTTGGTTGATGCTCACCTGAATGTGAGCTGGCAGTGTGCCCAGGTGGCCAAGAAGGCCAATGGCATCCTGGCTTATATCAGGAATAGTGTAGCCAGCAGGACCAGGGAGGTGATCGTCCCCTTGTATTCTGCTCTGGTGAGGCCGCACCTCGAGTACTGTGTTCAGTTTTGGGCCCCTCACTACAAGAAGGACATCAAGGCCCTGGAGCGTGTCCAGAGAAGGGCTACAAAGCTGGTGAGGGGCCTGGAACATAAGTCCTATGAGGAGCGGCTGAGGGAGCTGGGGTTGTTTAGTCTGGAGAAGAGGAGGCTCAGGGGAGACCTTATTGCTCTCTACAACTACCTGAAAGGAAGGTGTGGGGAGCTGGGGGTCAGCCTCTTCTCACAGGTAACTAGTGATAGGACTAGAGGGAATGGCCTCAAGTTGCACCAGGGGAGGTTTAGGTTGGAAATGAGGAGACATTTCTTCTCAGAAGGAGCTGTCAGGCACTGGAACTAGCTTCCCAGGGAAGTGGTGGAGTCACAGTCCCTGGGGGTGTTTGGAAAGGTTGGGCGTGGTGCTTAGGGACATGTTTTAGTGGGTAATACTGGTGGTAGGGGGATGGTTGGACCAGAAGGTCTTGAAGGTCTTTTCCAACACTAATGATTCTATGATTCTAAAATGATTCTGTGCTTTCACAAGCTAACCATAGGTCCTTTTTTTCAGCATTCTTCATAATTCCATTTGTGCAGGAGATGAATTCAGATTACTTTAGCTTCCCTCTCACTTTACACTCAAAACATAACACTGAACAGCAATAGATCAGCATTAGAAAAATCAGCATTTATTTCTTGCCTCACCACAGGATGCTTTAAAGATTTACCTCAGCTGTTGCCTCATAGCAAAATCCCATGAATAGCATGTTCATATGAACATATTCAAAATTTGCTGTTTTACAAGGCTACTATATTGGATTTATTTTATTTGGGAAGTTATGATTTTTATGACAGTTAATTTTTTTCCTTCAGTTCTTTGCACATGCTGTCTCCTCCATAGGAGTAAGGTTTAGGGTAGACTCCTCAGAGAAACAAATGAGAGTGTTTTTACCTAACAGTGCCCTTCTAACAGAGAAAACTAATACTGCTTGTCCAAAATCGGCTTTTGTTGACTTGTAGTGGCCTAAGAACAATGAATCTGCCTGTGCAAAGTATTCCACAGCCTGCAGCAGAGGCTGAAAATCTGTTCAAGATCAGATATGTGACTGTAACCTCAGGTTAGGAATAGTCTGATCCACTTCTGGAAGAAACTTTTTGCCCAAGTATACACAAAGTCTGCCTCTCAGGACAGACTAATGTATATAAATGCACACTTTGAGTATTCATATTTATTGTATGCATTTGGGCCTGCCCCATTCAGCAAAATCCATTAGAATTTAAATAATAATATAAAAATAATAATAATAAAACAAATTAACAAGAAAAATATTCTGGCAAGTTATTTTAGCTATGGAAATACCTTTAAAGTTTATTTAGCTGATGTAGGTAGAAGGTAGAACGTTGGAAGAAAATCAGTGGGTTAAAGATACAATCAATTCTTATATATTTTTTTTTTTAATGTTTTAATAGCTGTTGTGTAGTAATGACAAGTGCTGTAAAGTGCTCAAAGTGAGGTAGAGCATTTCTCAACCTCAGAAATATCCATTTTTGTGTAGTTGCATTAATAATACACTTGTACAGTAGCACTTTCATTTCACAGATGTTTCATCAATGACAACCTGACCAATGACAACCTGACCAAGATCTGTTGCAATAGATGGTTACAGGCTCTTCAGGAGGGACAGGCATGGTAGGCGAGGTGGTGGGGTGGCGATGTATGTGAAGAATGGGCTGGACTGTGTGGAACTTCAAGTTGGCGATGGTAAAGTTGAGAGCCTCTGGGTAAGGATTAAGGGACGAACAAATAAAGGGGATGTCGTTGTGGGAGTCTATTACAGACCACCTGGCCAGGACGACAACGCCAATGAATTATTCTTTGCAGAACTAAGAGATGCCTCGACATCGACTCCCCTCGTCCTAATGGGGGATTTTAACTTGCCAGACGTCAACTGGGATCACCACATGGCTGACACGAGCAAGTCCAGGAGGTTCATAAAGCACCTAGATGATAACTTCTTGGTGCAGGTGCTAAGAGAGACAACTAGGAAAGGCGCCCTCCTAGATCTGTTGCTGGAGAATAGAGAGGGTCTTGTGGGAGATGTGACAATTGGCGGCCGTCTCAGTCATAGTGACCATGAAGTGGTTGAGTTTAGAATTTATGGTGACAGAAGGAAAACTGCCACCAAATCTTCAGCCCTGGATGTGGGGAAAGCAGACTTCAGGCTGCTCAGGGAACTAGTCAGCAAGGTTCCCTGGGAAACTGCTTTTGAAGGCATTGGTGTCCATCAGTGCTGGTCAATCTTTAAGCACTGCCTCCTAAAAGCACAAGATCAGGCAATTCCAAAATATCAGAAGTCAGGCAAGCAGGGCAGAAGGCCGGCCTGGCTGACCAGGGATCTTCTACTGGAGCTAAGGCGAAAAAAGAAAGTGTACGGCTGCTGGAAGGAGGGTCAGGCGACGATGAAGGAATACAGGGATGCTGTCCGTGTTTGTAGGGAGAAAATTCGTGTGGCCAAAGCCCAACTAGAGTTGAAGCTGGCCATGTTTGTGGGAGACAATAAAAAAGGTTTTTATAGATATGTGAACAGAAAAAAGGAGAACCAAAGAAAATATAGGTCCGCTACTAGATGGGGAGGGTCTCCTCACAGACAATGACATAGGCAAAGCAGAGACGTTTAATGCCTTCTTCGCCTCTGTCTTCAACACTGATGATGGGCTTCGGGACCCAGGGTACCCTGAGCTGGAGGACCATGACGGTGGGAATGACAAACTCCCAACCGACCCTGAACGTGTGCGGGATTTGCTGCTCCACCTGGATCCATACAAGTCCATGGGTCCGGATGGGATTCATCCCAGGGTGCTTAAAGAGCTGGCTGACGTCATCGCGGGACCTCTCTCACTTATTTTTCAATGATCTTGGGAATCGGGTGAGGTCCCATTGGACTGGAAGCTGGCAAATGTTGTGCCAGTTTTCAAGAAGGGTAAGAAAGAAGACCCTAGCAATTACAGGCCTGTCAGTCTCACGTCAGTGCCTGGTAAAATTATGGAGAGGATGATCCTTGAAGTTACTGAAGCGCACCTGGGGAACAATGCAGTCATTGGTCCCAGCCAACATGGGTTCATGAGGGGTAGGTCCCGCCTAACAAATTTGATTTCCTTTTATGATAAGATCACCCATCTAGTCGATCAAGGGAAACCAGTTGATGTGATCTTTTTGGACTTCAGCAAAGCTTTTGACACGGTTTCCCATAGGATCCTACTGGACAAAATATCCAGCATACAGCTAAACGAAAACATCACACGATGGGTGAGCAATTGGCTGACGGGCAGGGCTCAAAGGGTTGTGGTAAATGGGGCCACATCTGGCTGGCGGGTGGTCACTAGTGGGGTCCCTCAAGGCTCCATTTTAGGGCCAGTCCTCTTCAATATTTTTATAAATGATTTGGATGTAGGACTAGAAGGTGTTCTGAGCAAATTTGCCGACGACACTAAACTTGGAGGAGTTGTGGACTCAGATGAGGGTGGAAAGGCCTTGCAGAGAGATCTGGACAGATTGGAGAGCTGGGCGATCACCAACCACATGAAGTTTAACAAAAGCAAGTGCCAGGTCCTGCACCTGGGACGGGGCAACCCTGGCTATACGTACAGACTGGGCGATGAGACGCTGGAGAGCAGCCCCGCAGAGAGGGATCTGGGGGTTGTGGTTGACAGCAAGTTGAATATGAGCCAGCAGTGTGCCCTGGCAGCCAGGAGGGCCAACTGTATCCTGGGGTGCATCAAGCACGGCATTGCTAGTCGGTCGAGGGAAGTGATTGTCCCGCTGTACTCTGCGCTGGTCCAGCCTCACCTCGAGTACTGTGTGCAGTTCTGGGCACCACAGTACAAAAAGGACATTAAACTGTTGGAGAGTGTCCAGAGGAGGGCGATGAAGATGGTGAAGGGCCTAGAGGGTAAGACGTATGAGGAGCGGCTGAGGTCACTGGGCCTGTTCAGCCTGGAGAAGAGGAGGCTGAGGGGGGACCTCATCGCAGTCTACAACTTCCTCGCGAGGGGGAGTGGAGAGGCAGATGACCTATTCTCTGTTATCACCAGTGACAGGACCCGTGGGAACGGTGTGAAGCTGAGGCAGGGGAAGTTTAGGCTGGACATCAGGAAGAGGTTCTTCACCGAGAGGGTGGTTGCACACTGGAACAGGCTCCCCAGTGAAGTAGTCACTGCACCAAGCCTGTCTGAATTTAAGAAGCGATTGGACTGTGCACTTAGTCACATGGTCTAAACTTTTGGGCAGACCTGTGCAGTGCCAGGAGTTGGACTTGATGATCCTTATGGATCCCTTCCAGCTCGGGATATTCTATGATTCTATGATTCTATGAAAGACATTCATGATTCATCTGCACTTATTTATGTTAACTTTATTCATATGTGCGATATTTTTATGACCATTATATCAATTGATGGATTATTTCCTGTGTCATCACTAGATTCCTGCTGTAGTTAAAGTAACTCAGTACACTGATGAAGCACTTCTCAAGATACAGAAACATCAGAACAAAGGGATAAAGTGATTCATCTGCGGAGAAATAACTATGATCGATATGCAGGTCTTCAATGAATGAATTTTTATCCTGTGACTTCACTGAATGAAAATGACAGTCCGAAAATCAAAAAGCTGGAAGAAGGAAAATTTTTCCATTTCTTGAGGGAAGTGACCCCAGAAATTATATACTTTCATGTTCAGTTTCCACGCACAGTCAATATTAGCTGAAGTATTTTCTTTAAGGATGTGAGTGACACCTAGCTTCCAAAAATTGCACTCAAGTGCAGAGGGAAAAGGTGAAAGACCTAAAAATCTAACAAAAATAGCCAATAAAAGGGTCAAGAGATTTTTCCAAAGAGAAGGCTGTTCATTTTGTACATAGGTTCATCATTTTGAAAGGGACATAGTGAATAGCTGACTAATTTTAAAGTCATAAATTTTATTCATGTTGTAGTCGGTACTGTGATTCAGATGTGAGATAATTGTGATTACAGCAACTAAAATTTAAAATAGAATGAAACGTGCATATATATGTATAAACACAAAAATATATGCACACTTACTAATAAACATAGCAAAGTAGTCGAGTTATTACTTGCGCAGTCAGAATAAAAATATCAGACTTTCATTAAACACCTGTTTTTAAGCTTTGTCACAATGTACACTTTCAGACTGCCTTAGAAGTCAACTGTGTGTGCCCAAGACTCAACATTCACTGCACCAGTGGAAAAATAGTGAAGTAATCTAAGGAACCAAAAAAGAAGCAACAGGGGAGAGGTTCGAGTTTCAGTCATAGTTTTGGTCAAAACTACAGTTAATTCATTTCAACACAAATGTGCTGAAATATTCCTGGAATTCAGGAGTCAACAGCAGCATTGTCACTCCCCTCTGTGTTCCCCCTTTCATCTTTCCTTTCTTTTCCATCTTCTCTCTTTTCCATGCATCTGTTTACTTCCAATGGGTAGCCAGCAGCAAGCACACTGTCAGCAATAGCACTCTGAAACCACTTTCTACCACCCTATAATCTTCAAGCACAGGAGTATAATAAACCCAAGGTTTTTTATAATCATTCCACTATTTCATAAAGAGACTTAGCTAGGTTTTCTCACACCACATGCTGTATTTTGTGAAAAACCCCACATTTTCAGCATATCAGGCATGCCCTGAGAGTGCCTATTGCCTCAAGCTCCCCAGATAGTGAAGTCCAAAGAAAACTGGTCTTGGTTTTAAGCAGCCAAATTTCACCTCATTCTACCTTTAGTTTCCTTTGGCATTTTTGTTTTATTTAAGGGCAGACCATAAACACTGGTCTCCTGCTTTCAGCTGGGATAGAGTTAATTTTCTACCTACTAGCTGGTACTGTGCTGTGTTTTGGATTTAGGATAATGTTGATATTAGGATAATGTTGATAACACACTGACGTTTAGCTGTTGCAGAGCAGAACTTACACTAAGTCAGGGCCTTTTCAGCTTCTCATTTTGCCCTGCCAGCAAGCAGGCTAGAGGTGCACAAGAAGCTGGGAGGGGACAGAACCAGGACAGCTGACCCAAAGTGGCCAAAGGGATGTTCCGTGCCATATGGAGTCATGCTGGACAACAAAACTAGGGGTAGTTAGCCATGGCTACTGTTGCTTGGGGGACAGCTGGGCATCAGTCATCAGGTGATGAGCAATTGCATTGTGCATCATTTGCTGTGTTTATTCTTTTTGTTGTCTTTTGTTTGTTTGTTTTTCTTTCCTTTTTATTTTTTATTTGTTTTTTGTTCTTCCATATTAAACTGTCTTTGTCTCAACTCACAAATTCTAGCACTTTTCAGTTTTCTCTCCCATCGCACTGGGGTGGGGAGTGATCAAATAGCTGTGTGGCGTTTAATTGCCTTCCAAGTTAAACCACAGCACCTGGTATTGATAGTGGAAACTTTCACATTTTCTGCTAGAAATTACTGTTTAAGTGGGGTCATGGTAGTGAGTAAGTCATTAAGAAGTGAATGGGGAGATTAGTGCATGTCTAAAGTAAGATTAGAATGAAATAAGGTCAATAGTGTCTGACTAGTTACTCTCTTACTGGATGAATGCATGTTAAGAAAATACTTACAACCTGTGTAACTGTTTTAACAGGAACACAGGAGTTAGGTCTTTCTACTTATTGTCTACATCTTTTTTAAGGATTAGGTAGCTATACAAAAGCTAAGAAAAGCTACATGCTAGGACTGTAGACCCAGAATAAGATTCACAACTCAAACTACCTTGCAGTGAAGATAAGGTTTGGCTGATACCCCTTTTTTTTTTTTTTTTTGGTTTTCATGTAATCTTTTAACATTCTGTGCTAGCTCAGTATGCTAGTGTCAGACCTGAACAAAATGCTGTTGTTAAAGAGCTGATTTTTAATCCTAGAACTGAATTTCTGATCTGTATTTTTTATTGGTTCTTCCTTTTTCTTTCATACTCTCTCTGAGATTTGTACCATAACCTTAGATTTAAAGCTGGAAGTGTTTCTGCTAACCTTATAAATTAGTTATTATTTTCAACTGCTCTCACTTCATTTTATCTGTTCCAGAAATTCTCTTAGTGTACTGAGAATTGTGTTGCACTTTATTTAGAAATACTGCTGGGCACTCTAGTCTGCATTTCTGTGACCATCTGACCTGTTTGCTTAATTTTAATCAGATTAAACTCAGTATACCTCTGCATGTCATAACTGAAGAAAGGAAAGGAAGAAACTTTAAATACAGATAAGTCACAGTGCGGCCATCAAATTCATGAATGCCCTGTCATGTGTTCTGAATTTTATTTATCAATCTGCTCACTGAAAATGTAAAAGACATATATATAGTCGATGACAAGAAGATTATTTTTTATAGGACAGAACAGAGAAAAGCAAGTGTCGATCCTTTCCAGAACAGCCAGTATGACTAGAAATCAAAGGTCAGACATAACCTCAGTGCTTCCTCAGTCTATCCCTCTGCACCAAGACAGGGTCAACTGTACATGTCATTCCTCATGGATATTTAACTTCTTACTAAAGACCTCTGTTATTGGAAATTAGTAAATGCTTCTTTTTTAATTTATCATCATCCTATGTTTAAAAATATGTCCTTGTAGGATGTGCTACATGGCTGTGATGCTGCAACAGTTAGTTACAGTCTTCAAGGCAGTACAGAGTGAACGAAAATTTGGTGAGTGTGTGTCCATGGCAGGTATTTCTACAGCACGGATTCATGAAAGTTTAAACTCTTTTTTTTTTTTTTTTTCTATGCTTAATTAAGACACCATTCTGGTAAGGGAATGGGAGGAGATGCTGTCAGGTGCCCATGAGTTAAACCAGAAAAATAGATTTTTTTTCAAATATGTATCCATTTCTCTGTATCAGCAAGCTGTCTTACATGGAAAAGGGTTCTAATTGAAAATCAGCTGTGTCAGATTTCCAATACACAATGGCAATGCATGTCTTTCTAAAATTTATAGATGACATTTTTCTGACAGTAAATGCATTGAAGACATTTTTGGAAACTGACAGAATGACCAGATAAAAATTATTCATGTATCACTGTGGCTGTTTTTGCTGCCAAATGATTGGCACGATCTCATTGCCAATATTCTTGATCAATCAGATTCATCCTTAAGTACTTAAAGAGAAACAAATTACCAAGATTAATAACATTTCAAATTTAATATCCATCATCCACAAGAAGGCATTTTTGGGTGTAAGTATTTCCTGTTTCACAAGGTGTGGGCAGCAATTCGAAACATAAAAGCAATAAGAAAGATATAACAGAGGGGAAGCAAAATCACTAAAAAAAAAAAATCATGAAAGTAAGAGCACTGTGGATTTTAAAGTAATGTGGAAAAAAAAAATACGGACAAGAAGAGAAGTTTTGAAAGGAGAATTGGACTGAAAAATCCAACTTAATAATATAGTCCACCACTTGCTTGTTGCATTCTCCCTAATGATGCAGAAATATTCAGTAATATTTTCTGTTTTATGTTTGAATTGATAATGTCAAAGCTTTTCTAGTTGTAATTGAGGAGGCTTTACTAAGAGTAAACATTTTTAAATTACCACCCCATTTTACCAGAATTGTAGATAGAAGAGATCTCTGACCCGCTGTTAGCAATTTTAATTAAGTCTTGGCATGGCAGAGAAATTACAAATGAATAAAGTATGACATTGTAAACATTCAAATAGGGTGTGCTGGATGACCCACATGACTATGGACAGGTTAGCTAGACATCAGCCCATGTGAAAATAATGAGAGTTCTCATACAGGATTCAAAAAATAATGAATATACAGGCCTATAATTAATATAAGACAAAGAACAGAAATATAATCCAAGCAATCAACATACTTTCCTAAAAATGCATCTTGTCAAACAGTTTAGTTTAATTATTTGGGAAAATTGCAGGTTTGATTATTAGAGGTAATGACACTAGGCATTTGACTTAGAAGCACCCAGCATTCTGATATTAAAAATAGTGTCATATTTCAGATTTTCAAATGCTGTTGTCAAATGGGATTGTCAGGTAATATGGGCAAGGTTCCACTGAAGCTCAACAGCCTTCAACACTTCCATTTATTATTAAGAGAAAATATGAAATAATACCATTTTTTAATTATAAAATAGATAGACAACACTGGAAGAGTAATACATCATCGTGAGTTCAGAGAAGCCAGAGAAAGAAACTAGATCATACGTAACAAGAGTATGTTGATTCAAATGTACTTTTAATGTAGCCAGCAGCAAGCTTACACATCTAGAAAGACACTGCATCTTCAGGATAGGAGACTGAGAGGGAAAGGAGTAAGACTAAAATAGATTTACAAATCACATGGGCCAGAGAAGTGAAGATGAGATTCCAAGATGTGGAATGGACAAAAACTGCATAAGAAATTGTCCACTGTACAAGTATGTATCAGTATGTAGCCTCTACAATTCCTGAGAACGAATTAAATTTTTTTTCCTATTTACTGTTCCAGAAATAACCCCAATATGTGGGCTTTGAAAGAGGGGAAGGAATGCAAGATCCTAAGGGTTACCTTAATCAATAACCAATGGTTACAATTTGATGTGTATTTATTTATTTTATGACTGCAGGTGTAACAAAGTAGTGACCAATATACTAAAAAAAAAAAAAAGGATTCACTGTTTTGTAATTCAACCAGTAAGTATGACACCTGTGTGTGGCCCAAGTAATATGAACCAAGTATATGGCCCAAGTAATAGAACAGACCAGACAAAATAATCTAAATTTTCCTTCTTAACTTAAATTGCATGAATCAGTATGTAAAATTACACTCAATGACTGGACCTAGCAAAATGCAACTATTTATAGACAATAAATTAATTTTAGAAATGAACTATAATCCTCTTAGTGGGAAGGAAAATGAAATGAAGATAGTATAATTGAAAGAACGGGAAAAAAAATCCATAGCTTAGCGACTAGCTGAGGAAATGTATTAGTAATGGATATTGTCATTTTATTGCCGTTGCTTTTTGCTTACTTTTTTGTTTTAATCTAGAACTTTCAGTATGCTAACATTTATTATCTGACAAAATTTCAAGATACAACAATGTAAACAATATTGACTTCTACTGAATAATTATTCATAAGCCAAGTGTATTATTCTGAGAAATACAAGGAATGCTCAGTCCAAAATAAATAGCATTCATGTACTCATCCTATTTTCTTCTAAGACCATTTTCCAACAAGGAAAGGAAGAATCTGCCATCTGTTACTTTGCTAATGCGTCTTTTAGCGCACACATTAAGGTAGGTATTCTTGTAAAAGATTATCAAATTAAAATATTTGCTTTTTTTTTTTTTGGTGTATATTTTTAACATGATTAAAAAGTAATGGCTATGGTTAGCAAGCCACTAAAATAAATGTTTAGAATTATACATCTAAACCAGTCCACTATTGAATTAAATAATTTAAAGAGGTGTTCCTCTGGGCTAGCCTACAAGATATAAATAAATGGTTATTTGACTTTACTGGCTACCCTGAGTGCATCACTGTTGTGCTTTTGACTACGTTTTCATTTTGTTTCACTTGGGAAAGAAGATGTGGTGGTTACCCACTGCAGAACTGAGAACGGGTGGGCTAGATCTATCCCCAGACTACCTTACTGATGAGTATGCCTACTACCGTATGCAAGAACAAGATTTTGTGATAAGTGCACTTTATTCTGAGCAGATGAATGATTATCACAGTGACAACTGAGCACCTTCCTAAAAGCTACAAAAAAAAATAATGTTTTCCTTCTGGTAGATTTTGCTTCACCCCCCCCTCTTCTTTTAATAGCCCAATATTCCACTTACAGATGTTGAAAGAAAAAAACACTAAATAGACAAAAAAAAAAAAGAGTAAATTTAGACTGTTGAAAATAGTAAATAGTATCTGCTGTGATTTGTTTTTGGCAAGATTATTCAATTTCTTGGCAAGATGATTCCTTTTTGTGACAAGACTACAGATTCTACTCCTTATCGTCTTTGTCTCTATTAATAAGGAGCTAAAAAATGATTAGAGGACTGGAGCACCTGTCATATGAGGACAGGCTGAGAGAACAGGGCTTGTTTAGCCTGGAAAAGAGAAGAATGAGTGGAGACCTCATCAATGTATATAAATATCTGAGGAGAGGGTACTGAGAGGATGGAGCCGGTCTCTTTTCAGTTTTGCCCAGCGACAGGACGAGAGGCAATGGGTACAAACTGAAGCACAGGAAATTCTGGCTGAATATGAGGGGGTACTTCTTTACTGTAAGGGTGACAGAGCACTGGAACAGGTTGCCCAGAGAGGTTGTGGAGTTTCCTTCTCTGGAGATATTTAAAACCCACCTGGATGACATCCTGCGCAACCTGCTCTAGGTGATCCTGCTTGGCAGGGGCTAGGGATCTTCTTGGCAAGGGACTTCAGAGGTCCCATCCAACCTCGGCATTTCTGTGATTCTCTGGAAAAAAAAAAAAAAAAAGGGAATATTGGAAAACAAGTACAGATAATTCCATTACTTATGGTCATAAAATAAGAACCATTATACTACATCCCATAGCTTACTTTCATTGGCTCTAAGCCTTAATATCTATTTCAGGGTAAATTATGAAGAAGGTCTGAGTACTACCAAGGAACTGAAGAATCAGTGAGTATGTTAAATTATTATGCAGTGCTGATTTAGACACAAAATAATTGGTGTCATCCTCAGAGCATTAGTATGAGGTAAAATGAGTGCTTTCATCTTCAGCCACAATCTAATTAAGAAGCTTACGTTTTTATTTTAAAAGTTTGAATGTAAGCATAGAAACCAAATCATTGCTGGGAAGTGGAGGCAGAATAAAATAAAAAGGGTATAGTAGGGTTCAAGTTCTGAAATATCCTTTGGTATACAATAAGTAGTATGTAAGAATACCTACTCATGTTTCTGTGGATATCTTTCCCTTTCACACCATTTCAGCTTATCTGAAAAAAAAAATTAATGAAAATCTAATATTCAATTTACATTTTAGTTCTTACTAAAACAAAATATTGTTCTTCCTTTGTTAATTTATAATTTGTTCACAACATCAAAAATTCCCATGTCTTTTGGTGTTCAAAAAGTGGCAAGGAGTCTTAGTTTTACTTTTTTCCACACATCCACATTGTATTTTATTCAAATTTTTTCAGCTTCATCAACATTAACAATTCTTGCAAAATACAGAACTATTTTTATAAACATTAGAAAAAGTGTATTTTCCAATCTACTGTTGGAAGATACACTTTATGAGTACAAAGATTGAGACAGATTGATGTGTAGTAAGTAAATATTCATATAATGCAAGGCAGCCACCCTTTGGTGGCTTGGCTTGGGTCATGTAGCTTATAATGTCCCTAACAACCAAACCACTACCACCTCTCAACACCAAAAGGAATATTATTTTGGACACTTTCAAATAAAAACAGAAAAGAAGCACTGTCTCTTTTATGAAGGTGTGCATCACTATATTTTTCAGATAGAATGTGACAAGAAGGTGAGATTTTGCCAATTAAAGTTTTGCCTCTTACATAATAATATCAGCTGAAAGGGTCACATGTAAGACAGCAATGCAACTACAAAGTTAGTTTTATTTATTATTTCCAGCATACTCTTCTTTCAAAAAATTTCTCTGTATTTCTCTGATAATCAAGGATATTGTATAGATTAAAAAAAAATAAAAAAATCAACAGTGCTAATTAACTAAAAGCTGTTTAAAGAATTATTAAAAAACCTCCCTAAGAAGCTCAAGTAACGTGTATAATTATATCTGCTGGGGTCTCCTAATTGACGGAAACTACACCTCCTATAGATTGTGTTGTGTATCTGAAGTAATGAGTCCTGAATTCAGAAGTCCAAATGACTGCTTAAGGGCATAGCTATACTGTTTTAATAACAAAAGTTTATCAATTAAAAGAAATTCATAAAATCAAATTAAAAAAAAAAAAAGTAATTGTTGGCTTTTCCTGAGATTCTGAAAAATCTGCTATATAGTCAAACATATATTACAAACATTTTTTTAATAATGCATTTTGTGGTTGATATAGAATGCATTTGACATGCCTGAAAATAGATATTAACAAATCCCTTTACCAGACTGATTACAGGTCAGGACACTCTGCAGGAAGTAGAAAATTGGAAGCAGTCTGCTTTGAAACAGAAGAAATAACAATTAATAATTAATTAGGCAAGATGATTTTTTCATAGTTATGTTTACACATAAAATCTATAGACTACAGAGTGACAATACAGGGTATGCTCCAAGTCAAATCTTGTGAAGAGAATAGTGGTTTTATTTTTCATAATATTAATATATTAAAAGCTTACCAGCCAAGCAGTATGATCGACTTACTAATACGTTGAGTACAAATGTCTGAACTATCCAGAGCAGTAACTCTCCTTTCTTATCAAAGATGTTGATAAAAATATTAGGGAGGTTAAATTTACCTTTTGTCGTTGTTGTTGTTCCTACTACCTGCCTGAAAATATTAATTTCCTTAAATAGAAAAGCAGTTATAGCAGCCCATCCCACATTTCAGGGTGATTTCAGATCCACGGAGAGCAAATATAATTTGGTTCTGACACAAGGGCCCCCTCCCATGAAAACAGGAGCTGAAGGACAGCAATGTAAGCATCACAGCATGGAATAGGTCTGCCTGTTGCAAGAACAACCAGATATGGGAGCTGTCAAACTTTCCTAGGCCTCTTCATATATAAATCATAAATAAAAATCATCATAGATATAATAATATACATTTAGTAGTAATAAATACTGGACAGTATTTGGTGTCTCTAGGACCATAGAAAGCACTCTGTCAAGTTACAAATGCAGTTCTGAGACACCTTTTTTTGGGTCAATACAAAATGTTCATAGTTCTTAGAAACGTCTGGAAGCATACAGATGTTTTGCTCATATTAAAACCAGGTAACTCTACATAAACAGCCAGCCTAATGGCCAAAGTCATGCCCCAGGGTTGAAGACCTTCTGTTGTATTTCTCAGGCCAAGATAATGGTTGTGTATAAAACAGCAGATACTGTGCTATTCACTGAGATACATTGTGATGGTGTGAGTAGTGGCTGACATGCCTTATAGGACAGCTTCTCAGACAGAATAAATCATCATTGATCCTCTGTTTTTAGCAGACTTACTTACTTCAGCGAGTGACTTGACCCAAGAAATCTCCAGTCACTTTCTCCATTTCTGATTCATCAAGGAACACAGTATAAGAAACCTGTTTGAAGATGACTTTGTTTCTCTACTGGTGCTTTTTCATTTGCTGCCCTATTAATGTACAGAACTGATGTAAGAAATCCTCTTATTGCACTGAACTTTTCAGTGTGGGCCTGTGTCACATCTGACAGCAGCCAGGTGCTCAGATGAGAGTATAAAAAGAGACCAAATATGCAGGTACATTTTTCCTACCTTTAACATTCTGCAACTTGAAAGGTGGGGAGTTTCTAAGACAGAAATTGCATCTTTAGATTTGTATTACATGTGATGGTTTTATTTATTTTTTTAATTCCTAGACTGTGTATAATTACTTTTCAAACTGTGTAAACTTTTAGCACCCGCATCCTCTGACAGTAGCCCAGTAGTTATGTACTGTGTGGAAAAGTGTGGGGTTTGGTTTTAGACTTACTACATGGATGTTGATGATGTTAATGTCTCTAGAGTTATATTGTTGAAAATGCTAAGTTTTTCCTTTTTACCTTCTCTATTTCACTCCTGATGTTAGAGATTTTTGTCACACCCAAATTATTCCCTTTTCTAGGCCAAGAGGCCTTAATTCATCCCAGTATTCCTCAGTAGAAGCTGTTTTATAACTCTGACCACCTTCCCTGCCTGTTTTTATACTTCTTACAATTCTACTAAATCTCTTTTACCTGCGCTCATACCAAAGAGCTATTCATACAATGGAACCACTTAGGTTGGAAAACACCTCTAAGATCATCTAGTCTAATCATTAACCTAACACTACCAAGTTTACCACTAAGCCATGTCCCTAAGCACTACCTCTACACATCTTTTAAATACCTCTAGGGACGGTAAATCAACTACTTCCCTGGGCAGCCTGTTCCAATATCATAACCTTTTCAGTGAAGAAGTTTCACCTATTATCCAACCTAAACCAACCCTAATACAACTTGAGGCCATTTCCTCTTGTCCTATCACTTGTTGCTTGGGAGAAGAGACCTATCCCTATATCACTACAACCTCCTTTGGGGAGTGATAAGGTCTCCCCGAGCCTCCTTTTCTCTGGACTAAATAATCCCAGTTCCCTTAGCCACTCCTCATAAGACTTGTTCTCTAGATCCTTCACCAGCTTTGTTGCCCTTCTTTGGACATGTTCCACTCTTTCTTGTAGTGAGGGGCCCAAAACTGAACACAATATTTGAGGTATGGCCTCACCAGAGTACAGGGGGACATCCCTAGTGCTACTGGCCACACTATTTCTGATACAACCCAAGATGATTTTGGCCTTCTTGGCCACCTGAGTACACTGCTGTCTCATATCCATATAACAGCTTCTGTTTTCTTTCTCTTGCATTTTCTTAAAACATTCTATTCTCTTTCAACAGCTTCTAAGGACTGAGGTAACATTTTTATGATCCTGTCCAAAATGACTTAAAGATCTTATTTTGGGGTTGTAATGGTTACTTTAAAGCCCCTCATTAGACATGTATAATTTGGTTTGTTTTTCTCTGAGAGAATTGCTTTGTACTTATCAATGTTGAATTTCATCTGTCACTTTATCACCTAGTCACTCACAAGAGATGAATCAATGTTTCACGAATTTAATGACATATAATAAAGAGTTGTAAGCTCAAGCTAAATAGCATGAAGACCATGGGAAAATTACTTTGCAATTCCACTGAAGCAGAATGAAATCTTTTTCCCTACTTAGTGACATTTCACATGAAGAACAATTAGCTGTGCACTTAAACTTCAGAGAAGTTTTGGGACATGAGATTATCATAGAAACACTTCATTGGTTTATATTTTAATGGAAAAGATTGTCTGCTAGGATTTTTCTATAACAGTTCCTAGTTTTGGAAGTGGGGAAACAGGGCAGCATTCCCACAGTAGGTCATTGTCTCCTTGCCTTGGTGGAACCTGTTGGGCCTCAGGACATTATGCTCGTTTATCTACGAGCATAAAATAAGCTCAGGATGGTTCAGGGAAAAAAAAAAAAAAAAGTTGCTTCTGAGAGTAATTCTCTTCATAGCCACAAAACTACCTTCTTCCCATATAATTTTGGTGGATAAAAAGGTTGCTTTGAATATTGAGTATTACAGATGATTTACAAATCCATAATGAATATGTTTCTGAGGAGATTTGACACATTTTTTTCATCAGTCCAGTGGGGACTGGGGACTCTCAGAATCTCTCATGAAGCTCTCAATAATTTATAAAATCAAGGCCTGATGACCTTAAACAAGTCATCTGATTTTTCTCTGTGAAAATCAGTCTACCTGTAAAATTTGTAGTCAGTGCTGCTGTCATTGCATAGATGAGAAAAAAAGAGAAACATGAGAAGAAAACTGTGTTCAATGATCAATCATTTCCATCTTTCTTATTCTCCTTATGATGATTTTATTTTTGCTAACCCTGTATTCTGTAGGTTAAGGAATAGACAATGTTCTGACAAAATGTACATGGTATGTGATTCCCCAGGCTTAGCCTGCAACTCCTAATGATTGCTATCTTAGCCAGCAGACAGGCAATACACATTCAAAGCTACTGAATAAAGTATCTGAATATATTTTTGTCAGGAACTTCAGGACTTGGAAGAAAAGCAAGACGTAATTTCATGTAAAAACAGTAACATCAGCATTTTATGTTATAAAATCCAAGGTCAAAATCATCAGGGCAATGAATAATCCTTGCTTATGTATCTTTCAAGATTTAAGCTCCAAAATTAATCATTCAGCTTATTAACACAAAGTAGTAAGATAACCACACTTTTATTAATTCATTATAATAAATACAAATCTGAACTTTATTAAGCAAAATGGTCACAATAATAATGGTTTTAAAGTCTTCTTTGCAGACAAAATCCTGCTTGAAGTCACATAAACAACACAGGCTGGAAAAGAAACAAAGTTCCAGCAGTGAAGAACAGAAGAGAACAGCTGGACTGGGTCTGCAAAAGCATCCTGCTCCACAGCTTACCTCTGTTCCCAGAAGAAGCATACTGTAGCTTTTGGCATGTAAAATCTTGCTTAGAAAATGCACAAAGGCAGAAGGGACCTGGGCCCTGCTATGTATAATCAAGCTGCTGAAAGGCAATACTGAAAGGGATGATAAGAAATCCTGGAGTGCTTTGTAGTGCCTATAATGACAGAAGGGTTTTATACTAATGGGCACATTTGAATAACGAGCAGCAGCAATAATAAGAATTAAGTCAATGTATATTAGCAATAGTAGCCTCTAACAACAGACAGATCTTTTCCGTTGTGCTTGAAATATTATGACTGAAAACATTAAGTAAAAAATAAAATAGGAATGTCAACAATATAAAAAGTTTTCTGTATTAAAACATCTTAAAAGGACATTTCATAGGACCCTGTAAAATAAATTTAAGAAAATATGCTTTTCAAAACACAAATTAATATTCAGGAAGACATATGTTAATCAAAAGTGAAAGCTTTGACAACATAACAACTTCAAAATTCTGAGATAAATGGGGACCTCAGTAAATAGCAGAGGTCTTTAAAAATACAAAATGAATTGGATTTTTTTAATGGTTCTTCCTGGTAATCATTTTAGTGCTTTCAAAGTGTTGTTATTTGATTTGGAAAAAAAGGCTGGTGATGTAAATTTAATATCAGAGCTATTGCAAAGTCTGTTATAAAACTTTGTAACACATATTGAATGTCATATAAACATTTCTGGCAATCATTTGTCAGATGTCAATGTAAATTGTATTAAAATCCGTAAGAAAATATGAAAACAACTTATGCTATTTGAGAAATACTGTTTGTATGCTTAGCTCTGTTCTGATTTTGTTTATATATTTTTCCTGTATTGTGCTTATCAATATAGTGCAATGCTAGTGTTAAATATGTGCAATTCTTGTCACAAGTAAATTGTCCAGAAAACAGCTGTCCAGATTCTTTGCTAAGGAACAGATACATAGGTGACTTGGAAGCACCTTGGACACAGAGACACAGATCTCAAACAAGATCTCAAGAAGATCCCACTGCCTTTCTCTCCTTTCTGCACTTCTCCACCTCAGATGTGAGATGCTCCAGGATATAAGAATGGCCTTGGATAACAGACTGCACAATTGCAGGATAAAACACCCCTCTCTGCTACCTGGGGTCTCAAGGAAGATGGGCTCCCATTTCTTGCTGGAGAAACATAAGGGCAGTTGGTGCAACTGCTGCATGCTCTTGGTGGCACTTGGTAGCTGCTGCAGGCTCAGCTCTGCCCAGAAATCTCCCTCTTCTCCCTCAGCCCCAGCCAATATCCTGTCTTCAGTAATTCCCAGTTCTGCACTCATCACTAACTGAAGGATCTGAAAAGGAGCAAAATCAGTAAAATATGGTGTCATCTTTTACACATTATATATAAAGTTTGATTTTAGTCCTTTAATTAAAAAAATGAAAATAAAATCTAATTTTGGGAGAGTTTACTGTAAGTGGGAATGGTACCAGTTTGCCCATATAGAGGTAAGTCTTTGGCTTCCAGGTATAGTCTCTGTGTTCATCTGGGCCAGGAGTGGAAGCCCGTCCATGATGCTGGCCAGTTTACAATCTTGTTTAAGAGCCCCAAAGAGAGAACATTGTTGACCAGTTGGAGATAATTTCTTCATGAACTAATTCTTTCAAATAAAATGGTACACTCAGCACTAGCCTCAACCTGCTGCATGTGTTTTTTCACAAGTTGTTATGACTGGGTTTTGTTCAAGCAGTTTGAGGTAACCAGAAGTCTTGAGAACATATTTAGTGTGAACCAGCTGAAGACTACCTGTGGTGACTTTCTGATCAGTGGGGTTGTTTAGCAGAGCTCAGCACTGTGGCAGAACCTTGTTAGACAGTTCTGGGGGCAGGAAGCACAATAAGAGCTCACCTTGCCAAGTGCTCTGCCAAAGTTATCCTTTGTTTCTTTACTCACAGAAGGGGTACTGTTTACAGAGTACAGAGGAAACTGTTTTTACATAAGAATATCCGTTAACATGCTGTTCAGCAGATGCCACCTGGATGCTGGGAGATGCATGCTTCTAGCAATACCTTTAATCTGCTGAACAGGCTATTCAGCAAATTGACATTACTGCATTGTTGTCTGTTTGTTTGTTTGTTTCCATTTTCATTCCAGTACTTCTTTGCATTGTATTTTCATACTGCATATACTATTATTTGCCCTACAGTCTTTTTTTCTTTTTTTCCCTTTAATTTGATTTTTCCATTTCTATGAAGGGTTTTCCCATATTTTTTCCTTAAACTCTCCTCTTTTATTTATTTAACTATCAATTTATTTATTTATTTATTTTTGGATTCTCTTTCATATCCAGTTTCAAATTTCAGCTTGGCTCCCATGCGGTCAGTTTTCACTAGACTGCACCTTTGCAAATATCTCATATCGCAAGATCCCTCTTAGGTGCCAAAAGAACAGTTGTAGCCTCAGTCCATTAAAATATATTACCATCAACAAGGTCAGAAGAGGAAGGATAGTTATTTTTTATTCAGATTTCAGTTGCATAAAGCTACTGACTTTTTAATGGCAGGGTCAATTAAAAAGAGAAAAAACACACATACTCCATTTCCTGCTAGAGCTACATCCTTCTCAGATGCTCTCAGTGACACCCATCTCTCACTGGAACCAGCAGAAGCTCATTTGCATCATGCCCTGGAGATCAGCCTACTACAGCTGTTTGGAAAGGAGCCAAAGAGCTTGTTCACAGATACATCCTCCTTGTGAGGAACATATAGCCATCAGACCCTATGTCAAAAGGAAGGCAATCTAGCAAGAGCATCCTTCTACTGAAGTGTTGTCCTGAGCAGAAATCTTGTCTGACAGGGTGCAAATGTCCTTCATTTGCTTCCTCCCTTGAGCAAGGATGGCCAAAATTTGTGGAAAATGTGCATAAAATAATGAAACTACAGAATTTGTCATGTTCTGGTAAACATCCTAAAGAGTTCGTAAAGCAACTCTGACAAATAAGATCATATAAGAATGATGAAAAGTAAACTTAGAGAACAGAAAACCAAAAACATCTCCCATTGTCAAAAGCATGAACAGTAACTTAAATTACTGCATAAGTTCTGCTTTTGTGCATTTATAGTTCTTTAGCAACTGTTCTCAAAACAATAGAATTACACTATTGTAAATAATTGAATGATACATCTAGTGATACTTCCAAAACATTTTATACAGGAATATGTTTATACAGGATTACTTAGATGGCTAAAAATTGAAGGTTAAATTCATTTGACTTATTTGTGAAAATTTCTAGTGCCACCTATTGGCAGAGAGAATAAAATGTTAGTTAATGTGCTGCTCTTCAGGAAATACGTTTTTCTTGAGATTATTGAGAAAATAAATGTTTGCATTTCTTATTTAAAATACCATTCTGGATTAGTATTAAACTCTTAAGAGGCACACAATTAATTTTTCAATTCTGATTAATGCATTTACTTCCCAATTGTTCCTGCCTGTGAGGTGGAGGCAGTGGTAGATGATGTGCAAATTACCAACCTGCAACAAGACACCCAACACCTTGACAGGACTTCTGAGATGTATCTAAGAATGAGGAATCTTGCAGAATAAATTTTATCCTTTTCTCTTTCCTCAGGTAATTAATAAATAAAGAGCATTCATGAAGCCTTGAACAACATAGAGTCCTTGCCAGAAAACAATTTGCACTGAACCTTTTAAATAATTCTGCTGATTGTTTGCCTTTTCATAACAATATAAATAATCATAATGTTTGTGTGAAAGTCTATCAAAATTTTTTATCTCAATATTTTGAAATTTGAATAGGAACATTTCTATTTATTTTCATCCCACAGAAAAATAAACAAACCAATAAATAAATGTACTTTCTTAACAATTTTATGTACTTAGGACAAAGAATACATAAAAATAAATTATGGAAAAGAAAAGATCATAAGAATGTTAAATATTTGCCCCCAAAACCTATTTTTTGTTCTGCTGATAACCAAACATTAGTCCTTGCCAAGGAGAATGTAGGAACAGATATAATGCTCAAAGTGTACAAGTGCAGCAGAGCCTGGTGAGATTTGGCCTCATCATCTACAACGCATCACACAATGTGAAAGCTCAGCTCCTACAAATACAAGGAGTGAACATTTTCTTGTGCAATAATAGTCCAGGCAGCATGGGGAAAGGCAGATTCTAAAAGAGGGTCGGGCAAAAGATGGGTACTTGCTGAAGCAATTGTTTCACTGAGTAATTGTCAGAGATCATGTATCCCAAGGGATGGATGAAAAGGAAGGTCTTGCAAAGGTATATTTTGAAAATAGCGACAGCATTTTCATACCAACAGTTTTGAATTTGCTTACTCATATTCTGTTCAGATTTTAATTACTCTTGCTACAAATTTCCGTAGAAAATGGAAACAATGGTGAAATTGTGGAGGTTAAATCAGAATGATGTTGTGGATATCTCATTCAGAAAGTGCTATTTTTCAAGTAAGCCAATGTTTTTCAGCAAATATACTCCATTCTAAGTATCATAAATGTAAAATCAGTTCAAGTCTTGGCCCAATGAGTTAATGAACTGAAGCACATAATTAGTTTTAAAAAAGGTGCTGAAATTCAATGTAATACATAGAAACAAATACCATACAGTATATCTAAGATTTTGTCATGAATTAGGGCAATATTTTCAAAGAATGTAAATTAAAATTGTATGTTTTTCTATTTGAAGTGATTTTGAAGACATTTCTGTTATGCTTATGAGAATTCATTAATAAGCATTATGAGCATTATGAGCATTGTCATACGTTTACGAGAATGAAATTTAGTATCTTTAGACTTCCATTCTGTTTTTAAGAAAACAACCTTTAGTGTGGCAGAGAAGAGAAAGTCAGGGCCAAGAAAACTACACACACACACAAAATATCAGATAACTTTGAAGTTGTTGACAGACTTCAAGAATTATGAGAAGACAAAAGCTTTTTAATGACATTAATGAGTTCAGTTCTCAATAGAGACTCTTAAACTCCAAACAATGGCAGAAGCAATTCACATAAAATATGCATTAATAAATATTTACACACCAATTTATTCTATTTGTAATATATATTAGTTGGAAAAGCATATATATTTAAAATAAACTTCTCAAAATGAAGGCTTTAATATCAACCTCATTTATTATGTGTGCTTACTCTGAATTTAACCTCTTGGACAGCTGAAAGTGGGCTTTCAGTACAGCCTTGAGGTTAATGTGAATGCACTTATCATTTTTATAAAATTGGATTTTAATGAGTATCAAATTAGAGATCCATTTAGTATTTTATCTTGGTTTGCATTAGTATCCAGATCCCATCTGAAGGAAAAAAATAATGAAAAAGTATAGAGTTTCTGGAGCCCAAAGAACAAATATTGAAGATGGATGATAAGACATTAAGGTGCTTTATTTATCCCATGATAAAAACTTGCAGGTAGTGAGCATACATGTACAAAACCACAGCTGTTGATAAACAATAGTCTGTTTCACTCCTAAATAAATTTTATTCTGAACATCCTGGGAAATTGCTATGATCATGTATTTATCTGATGTGCACAGATATCGAGTATCCACACAGCAGTCTCATGTCTCTTATAGCAGTCTCAAGTTATTAACAAACATTTAATGTTGCAGTATGTTTACCATTCACCATTTTCACAGCATCCTCTGAGGTGACATTTCCAAGCTGTTGGGGCTGAGACCTGCTGGGTTTCATACTAACCAGCAAAAACAATTCTTCTTTTAGCTCTCATCACTTAAAGCTTGTAAATAGTAATAAAAAGTGTGGCTGCAACCTTTGTTGTTTGTCTGCCAATATCATGAAAACCTTAAGGAGAAATTTAATCCATTGGAATATGAAAAATATAACTTGCAGTTATACCAATACTTACAGTCACGAAAATGTCCAGAAAAAATAAATAAATAAATAAATAAATAAATAAATAAAATCTGCTTGTCCAGGAGCATAAGAAAAACTCCTTCCGTTATAGTCAACAATATCATAAAATCTTTGCCAACAGCTGATAGAGAAACACCATGAAACATGCTGGGGTTCTTATCTTTACTGTTGTCAATAAAAAGAATTGTTCCAGAACCTCTCCCAAATTTGAGTGAAACTTTATTTTTCAGGCTGATAATTAAACCTCTGGGGAAAAAAAAAAATAATAAAAAATAGGGCAATAGTATGAGCAGACTACTTGGGAAAAGAAGGAAAGAGAAGCAACTGGATAAGGGACTGTTGTAATTCCAGCTATTGCTATGGGAATCACAGCAACCGCCTCAGCTGACTACCTGATATGTCAGAGTTGAAGATTGAATTAACTTAAATATTTTACCCACTGGAAAAAAATAAATAAATAAAAGAAATTGGCAAAACCATTCTGGAATCTTAAATGTTCTTTTGACCTGAGAAAATAAACGTTGACAGGAAGTTATTCAACTTCCTTTTTTTTTTTTTTTTCCAAAATTTCCTTAACCTTCCTAACTGGCATATAACTGGCCATAAATAACTCTGGCCTTCTGCTATGCTATATTCATCTGCTGTAGATACAGTTCTTCATGAGCCTTGCACTATGCACAGACACAAAAGATAGCCTGAATAAAGTGTCTGGGGCACTGACAGTTCAGTTGCTACTGAGAGCAGTGCTCCAGCCAGCTCCCAGTGTTCAGCTGGGAATAGGGTTCCAGTACTTAAGTCCTCCAAAACAGCTTGTACAGCACTGCACTTTCTTGGGCTGCCCTGTTTACGTTCCGTTGTCATTTTCCAAGACTGGGAACACGAGGATGACTGCTTATCTGCCTCCTGCTCCCATTAGTATGTCTGTTCTTTAATCCTTTGGCTTTCTTGCTGCCCTGGTTTTGGCTGGAACAGAGTATGGTGCTGTGGCTGGATTTAGGATGAGAATAATGCTGATAAGACACTGGTGTTTTAGTTTTTGCAGAGCAATTTTTACATAGAGCCAAGGACTTTTCAGCTTCTTGGTGCTGCCCTGCCAGCGAGGAGGCTGGGGGTGCACAAGTAGCTGGGACAGGACAGAAACAGGAAAGCTGACCCAGTCTGGCCAAAGGGATATTTCATACCATATGATGACCATTCTTGCTGAACGATAACACTTCAGGGATTGGCTGGGTGGGAAGACACTGCTCAGGGTGTGGCTGAAATTCAGGCTGTGAATTTTGCATTATGAATTATGCAATTGCATTATGAATCACTTGCTTTATATATTCCTTTATCATAATAATAATAATAATAATAAATATTTTCCCTCCTCTTTTTGTCCTATTAAACTCTCTATATCTCAACCTCTCAACCCTCGACTTTTACTTTTTTTTTTTTTTTTTTCTTATTCTCTCCCCCACCCCACTGCAGGGGGCAGATAGGGAGGGGAGCAGTGAGCAAATAGCTATGTGGTGCTTAGCTGTTTGCCAGGTTAAACCACAACATTTGTATCTATGATTCTTTTCACCTTTGCCAGGTTTTTCATTTCCTATGTAACTGAAAAGTACTGTGTAGTACTTAAACTGTGCAGTTTAAGGAGTGGTTAGTCTATATTCTGTAGGAACATTTATTTTTCATTTTTCTGATTGGAAGAGGATTTCCAAACATGAAGAGCTGACATAAATTTCTAATCTAACATACATCATCAAGTCAGCATTGGCTTTATTTACATAAGACATATACATGCACAGCACAAAATAAGGAGCTGCACTGCTCACTGAACAGAATCTATAATATAGGAAATGGTCATTTCACTGACTAGTATCAGTTAAAAAAAAAATTCTGACAAATACAAACATTTACAGATAAAGTATACATTTTTTTTTCTTCCCTGCTATTTTTACGTCACAGTAATACTTGTATTGTTCATTTCAATTATTTTACAGATTTTAAAAATATTTTAGGAAGGTTTTCCTATCATTTTCTGTGGTTTGGAAAATTAGTAGTCCCACCTACAGCTTATCATCAGTTTGGCACCAAATTTCTCTTTGACCTTTCCAAACCTAGGTGCCTCTGCCAGGCCATCAGCCAAGAATCACATTGTAAGGAGATAAGCAACTACTGAAAACCACAAGTGACTTTGGTGGACTGTGGCAAATAAAATTGATTATAGACTTTATAAAAATAATGACAGAGTTTTGGGTAAACACTAATCACTGTCTGCTAAGTGAAATCTCTGATATGTATTGTATTATTTGAACAGAAAAAAAAAAAAAAAAAAAAAAAAAAACATAGATACATGGGAAGTGCTTTTCTTGTCATTAAACTAATGACCAGCAATTCTTGTCCTTGAAGAAAAAGACAGATAATCTGGATTCATATTACAGAAGAGAGTGGATCGTGAATGACAAGTCCATTACACAGATTTTTTTCTCGAAGGGAAATTCAACCTGGGACTTGACAACATACCAATAAGAATGGTTTGAATTAAAATTTGGATTAATAAAATCTCTATTTTGGGGTCAGACAACAAGCACAAATGTAGAAGATAAGTTTCAAAATATGGAATTTTGCTGAACCAGAAGAGCAGGAAACGTAGAAAACTTAGCCAATGTGAGCAAGTGTGAGCAAGTGTATTTCATGTGTCTGTTGTAAAGTACGTGTATGCTTACACTTACCCTGTCAAAAACATGCAACTCACAGGGAGAATTTTCCCTGATTGTGAATCTATGCTGTTCTTGATGATCATTTAGGTTTAAAATCAAATTTCATAATTTAAGATGATGTTTGAACATATTTCATAAAGTAAAGTAAAATTTCATAAAGGACTTAAAACTTTAGAAATGTGGTATAGTTCTAAATAAGAGCAGAAATCAAAACTTACAGAATAAGTAGGGAAAGGAAAAAAAATCACTTTATGTTTCTAGCCAGCTGAGAATTTATCTCTTAGACTCTCACCAAGAATGCATTTAATTTAAGTAGAATTCCATGTAGCTGAATTACAGGTGAAGTTCAATTTAGGGAATTGCTTTTCTCAACCTCAGTCATGCTTTTACTTTTTGATATGTCGACAATCTATTTGCTTAGCATGTTTTTTGCTGTGGTAATGTCAACTTCCAAAACAGAACTGAAGCAGTGATTCTCACAGTATTACGTCTGTAAATGCATAATGAATAGTGCAGCTTGCATGATTTCAATACAATTTTAATTATATTTGGCAGAAAAGTCATGACCTAGCTTCAAATGCATCTCAGTCAGATCACCAGTGTTTAGGCTAGAAATCCCCTCACTTGAATACAAAAATTATCTAATTGTTTCAGAGAACTCATACTAGGACTAAGCTTTCTAAACACTCATGTTGTAGATCTTTTTTTTTTTTTCTTTTTCCCCAAGGACTTTTGCAGTGACATCTTCAAAACTGTTCAACTGTTCTGAACTGGAAGTGAGAAGATTACATGTTACTTACAGTTAACTTTTGGGGTTTTGATTATAAATTTTTAACGGAATGGGAAAGTCATGAGAATGGTTAGCTCTAACGAACTGTAAGACATCCTCTTTGCTAGTTTGTTTTGCTATATATCCCTATTACCTCTTTAACACTGCTGTAGAAATTAGGTTTTTTTAGTCCTTCTTATGGCCTACATCTAACCTTATTTTCCCCTTTTCTACGCATAATTCCTTCCAGATGTGCAGTGTTCCTCATACCAAACAAAATATTGATTGCATATCTTTCATTATTAATTTGTACTCAACTTCCTTATGTTTGTCTTCTACAAAGCTGAAGCCTTGTGACAAGCTCATTGAATAAAATGTAAATACATTTGAAGTGTATGCTTTTAATAATTCAGATAAAAATGTTTTAGATAAGTTCTCTCATATTTTCTCTTTGCTTTCCATGTGTTTATTCCTCTGCTGCAGTTACAGACGGTAATTATATCCCCCATCAGCTTTTTTTTTGCTTAGCTGAAAAAATGAAGCTTTCTTAGCCTCGTGCCACACGAGGCAAACTCTCCAGTCCTACCCTCCTAGTAGTCTTTCTCACCACCTGCTAAGTTCTGTATTTCCTCAACATATGAGGGTAAAATTCTAATACATGGTATACCGAACCTGTTATACTTTAATTTAATACCTGAATATCTTTACCAAACATATACTGTATTTGTATTGGGAACAACACTTCCTAAGACTTAATCTGCCTAACACAGCCACCTTTTACTAATGGACTGTGTTCATTCTGTATGACCAATATAACCAGTTCCTTCTCTTTGAATGTTTGAAATTTTGGGTCTATTGCATTCCTACTTCATCAAAAGTCCTATATGCACTTTGCATAGAGAGATGTTATCTGTACCGTTTCTCTGAGCTCTCACTTCTACAGGCTTTAAGGGCATCCAGCTTTTCCTATATAATATCACAATCTTTGTTTTAATGGTGTTGTTCAATCCAGCATCTCTAGTGACTTTTTAGCATGGTCTTACTCTTTCTGATGAAGTCATTAATACTAATTGCATGCTTTTCATGGGAAAACAGATTTATTATGCAACCACTGTTCTCTAAATAGAATGCACAGTGCTCTTGGTTTTAAAAACGACCTGCATCCAACATTCACAGTCGATAACAATTTGCAGATAAAAATCAATCAGCCATACTTGACTGGGCTGTATAACTGTTCTACCAAGCTTAACTAGGCTTGTAAAATCACAGCTTATTCAAAATTCCTGCTGCTTTTATTTACATAATCTTTTTCCTTTCTCTTTTTTTGAGTGATTTGAATAGTCATAAAAGTGAATAATTTCTTATACCAGAATTAAGATTGAAGCTAACCTGCTATTACATGTCAAGTTTTCAATCATTATTTTTAAGGGAAATAAATAAATAATAATAATAATAATAATAATAATGTTATATAAAAATGAAATGAAATGAAATGAAATGAAATGAAATAAAATAAAATAAAATAAAATAAAATAAAATAAAATAAAATAAAATAAAATAAATACCACTAGAACATATGGATTCCTTTCATGAAATTATGCTTTTCAGACTTCCAAATATTTTAAAAACTGTTAGAAGATAAAGATTTATCTGATGTTATTTTAAAACTCCTTTGCCATTGACTTCCTAAATTATTTTTTGTGCATGAAACTCAACATATAATCAAAATGTATATGGCTGTACTGGACTCTGCTGTGATAAGAAATACTTTTTAGTACTTTGTTTCTGAAGTGAGAGACAGGAGATTTAAAAAATCTATAAAATCAATCACACAATTTTTGTAAAAGTGTTACACAGATGAATATTACAGTATTACAGTCAAGTAAGGTTGTGTATATTCCCACTACTTCAGGGAGAGAAGATATTTATTTAGCATTTTAATTAGAACAAGGAGGTTGAAAAGATGCATGGAAAATCCAGAAAGGCCCTGAGGGCAAAGACTGACTATTTTCTCCCAAGCTAGGCCTGGAAGGAAAAATAATTTGAGAAAAAAAAAAAAATAATAATCCTGCTGTGTTATAAGCCAAGGCTCGCTTACCAATTTTACCTTTCTATTTGCACTTTGTGAAGCGAGTCAAGAAAGGTTTTCTTCTTGACAAGTGATATGTCACTAAGCAAATGGCATGTGCTGAGGACTTAGGGGTGCAGACGCATTCTGCCATCTTCTTTCTCTTCCCTTTCTCAGGAGGTACCTCCAGATCCACAGGGTAACACTTGTGTAGAAATCAAAGTAGTGTAAATGCCTGAAGTCAAGCACAAGCTAAAGTACCCTGCTGGCTATGAATCAGATTACACAACACTTTGCAAAATGGAACTTCAAGACTGTTTTTGGAGAAATACAACTGCAGGGAAATGCTTGGCCACCTGAGCCTTATTTCTCACTGCACCAGCATAAGAACACTGAATTTACTCCTTTCTCACTCTGGGGTCCTTGGGTAGTTGTGGAAGATTTTATGTCTCTAGTATAGCTAATGATTCAGAGGATAGTATAATCCATAATAATGCCAGATATTTTGGGAATAATTATTTTTACTTGTCAAGGGAAATGAGGAGTTAATATCCTAAACAATAAGGAAGAATGATATCTTTCATGGTGAGTTTTGCAGCTTAGTTGCATTTTGCACAAAAAATTATTCCCCTGAAACTTTTCAATATATTATGCTTACTGTCTGTGAATGTTTTCCCATATTTATATCATGGAAAGGGCACAAGACTAACCTTCTTTTTAGAATTTCTAATGTAATGTATGTCTTTAACGTTAGAAGCTTTCACTAATTTAAAAATAAATAAATAAAAATCCAGAAATCTAATTACTCCTACTGCTTTTAATCTTTCTTTGTAGGAAAGTTCTTCATCTTCTTGACTTTAATAATTTTCATTGTTCTTTTTATAACTTTTCCTATATGTGAGAAGATTTAAATTGCTCCCTCTGATCTGTAATGCTTTGCATTTCTCCATGTTGAATTTATTCTGCCATTATATAGACTAATTGTCTAATAGGTTTAGAAAGTCTTTCCTCTTTCTGCCCAAATTTTGAAAACCTAAATAATTTCGTCCTTATCAAGACTCACAACAGGGTTGTTTCTGCTTGACTGAATCAATGAGAAACATCAGAGAATTAAAAAGAAGACCACATCAGTGATTACATAGTAGAAAGTAATCAGAGGATAGTAATTTGTGTATTTTTTACTATGTAAGTGAATGTGAAGGCAACTGATAGATAATACAAGCTCACTGTAAAATAAAAGTGTTTTCTCTAGTTTCTTCTCCCCTTCTCCCTTTCTCCCCCTTGTCCCCACCCCACACAACCCCTCCCCCCCCCCCCCCCCCCCAGTTTAGAAGAATATGTCCATTGTAATACATCTTCACCGTTAGATGCGATGTGGAAGTTTCTGAAACTTCACTTGATCACCCCAAAATTGAAAACATACTTTACACAGAGAAAACATTATTTATATATATACTTGTATACACACAGACAAGAGAGGAAGATAATTAATGTCTTGAGAAATGGCACAAGGCAATTCTGCAGTAGGGGTCAAGAGATTCTCTTTTCATGTCTGACAAATGACACAGAGAAAGTATTTTAAATACATGAGATACCTCAACTGATTAAAACAAAGCAAATTTTCAATAAAAAATATTTAGATAAGGATATGAATTACAGAAAAAAAGTAGAGAATTACTCTTAGTATTGTACAAGATACATTTTCTGTGACTTGCCATCAAAGAAAATCCATATTTCTATAATGCATTTTAAAGATGGACCCTAACATTACATTTGAGCCCATATTCTCTTGTACAATCTTATGTACAAAAACTCATGTCTGACCTATTGACAGGTTCTACCTTGAAAGCTATGGTTATTTTGAGGGCTCTCTCTTCAAAAACAAATTGTACAGAAAATATTTACCGGCAAATGTTCTAATTGCTATAGCGTTTACTAGAAATATTTTAGAGAACATAGTGGCATATTCACAAACTACTAGTGATTACTGGCAACTTGATTTGCTAAGAATCATGAATCTCAGACTGCATAATCCCAGGAATGTCTGCAAGCAAACTGAAATCCTTTATCAACAACCAGTGTCAACAAATTTAATGTAATTTATCTACTTCTTTAAATAATTCACACTGGTTAAAGCATTCTTCTTCACTTAGAAAGGGATAGCATAGGAATATATATAGTTTTGAATGTGGTTCTGTAGATGTCTATATATACCAGATTTTTTTCTCTTACAAACCTTAACTCCAACCGTTATTTGACAATGTATAGAAACAGTTTCTGTCACTGAGGTTACTTTCCTATTCCCTATTCCCTATTCCAGATCTCAGCTGGACTAAGCAGTGAGCAACTTGTTCAAACTTTCAAGTTAGCTTACTTTTACTAGCTGTATGGATTTGATCATCATAATACCATTGATATAGAATATAGCAACTATAGGAGTGGTAACATACAGTAATATATAACAATTAACATCTTACAATTCAAATCATTGGCTATTCTCACCCAATATTAAATGATGTACATATCAGACTTCTCCATTCTCTGCATTACCCACCAAGTGCACCCAGGTCCTTGAGCAAAAGAAATCCCAATGGATGGGTTTACCTTTGCCCAAGATAGGAATAACCCAACCTGTCTTCTCCAGCATGTTTTTTATGTGCACTCCAGGGACTTTATCCCCATCTACAATATGTAAAAATTTTTATTGGGCAGGGCCAGCTCATAGGCATATCCCCTAGTGTTGACTAACCAGATGGCTTTTGCTACGCGTATATCCCAATGTTTGAAAGTCCTCACACTCATTGCTCCCTTTCTAGTCTGTAATAGTCCATTGCATTGTTCAGTTTTCAGGAGGCTGGTGCATGACAAGGGATGTGATATAGCCTTTCAATACCATGCGTGCTCTTTGGCCTAGTTTGTTTTGAAAATGAGTCCCGTTGTCTGACTCTGTTCTTTCTGGGGTGCCATATCTCCATACAACTTGCTTTTAAAGGCCCAGGATAGTGTTCTGGGCAGTGGCATGGAGTGTAGAAGAAGTTTCCAGCCACCCAGTGTTTGATTCCACCATTGTAAGTACATAGCATTTGCCATGGCAGGTTTGTGGGAGTTTGATATAATAAGTCTGCCAAACCTCCTCATATTTATATTTCAGCCATCATCCTCCATGTCAGAAAGGCCTTAACCACTTGGCTTGCTTAATTGCTGTGCATGTTTCACATCCATGGATAACCTATGCAATAGTGTCGACAGTCATTTCCACCCGTCAATCACAAGCCCATCTATATGTTACATCTTGTCCTTGACAGCCTGAGGTGTTATGGGCACACCAAGCTGTAAATAATTCACCCTTATGTTGCCAGTCCAGATCCACCTGAGCCACTTCACTGTTAGCAGCATGATCTACCTGCTGGTTGTTTTGATGTTCTTCAGTGGCCCTACTCTTGGGTGAATGAGCACGTGGCATACTTTTACAACCAGGTCTCTACCTGGGCGGCCATATCTTGCCATAATGCAGCATCCCAGATGGGTTTGCCTCTGTGTTGCCAGTTGCTCTGATTCCATTGCTGTAATCACCCCCACAGGGCATTTCATAGAATCATATCATAGAATCATAAAGTGACTTGGGTTGGAAGGGACCATAAAGACCACCTATTTCCAACCCCCTGCCATGGGCAGGGACACCACACACTATACCAGGTTGCTCAGGGCGTCATCTAACCTGGTCTTAAACACCTCCAGGGATGGGGCATCCACGTCTCCCAGCAACCTGTTCCAGTGTCTCACCACCCTCTGAGTGAATAATTTCCTCCTAACTTCTAATCTAAATCTCCCCTCTTTTAGGTTAAAAACATTCTCCCTTGTCCAGTCATTATCTGATTAAGCAAAGAGTCACTGTCCATCTTTTTTATAAGTCCGCTTTAAGAACTGAAAAGCCACAATGAGGCCCCCCCGGAGCCTTCTCTTCTGTAGACTGAACAGCCCCAGCGCTCTCAGCCTTTCTTCATAGGAGAGGTGCTCCAGTCCCTTGATCATCTTTGTGGCCCTCCTCTGGACCCATTCTCACAGATCAACATCCTTCTTGTGCTGGGCTCCTCAGACCTGGATGCAATACTCCAAGTGGGGCCTCACAAGGGCAGAGCAGAGTGGGGCAAATACCTCCCTCAACCTGCTGGCCCCTCCTCTTTTGATGCAGCCCAGGATGCAGATGGTCTTCTGGCCTTCGAATCACATTCTTAGAAATGTATACTGTGCACAGTATAGGAACAGGTTAAAATAAGGATGTGTTTTTAATTGTACTTCTAGTAAAGTAGGCTGCTAACTAGCTGTACCTGCCTACAAGCTTTCTCCCTCCTTCTCCTTCTAAACCTGTAAGGGAACTTTTTTTTCGTTTTTTTGCAATGCTTTAGGACTATGCGTGGGATATATTTTTTTAATCCATATAAATACTGTACTTTGAAATTTTTGTCTTCTGAAACTGTTTCCTAGCAACAATGTGTTTATCATTCTCAGGCAATGCAATGACATATTGCCATTTAGATACACTAATTGCATTTTTTTTTTTTTTTCCCCTGACAAGGAAATAGCATGCACTCAAGGCAGTATTAAATTAGAAGAAACAGAGTTAAAAAGGAATAATGGCAAACACAATTGGAAAAAAAGCTAATCATATTTATTAGCATATGATGATTGCATTTCTTCCCAGTGAGGCTGAAGCTGACATGTCAAAACCAATAGTTCCCAGACACCTATAACTGGCTAGTATTCATTATTTTTAAAAAGCAAGAAGATAGAATATGGTAAATTTAATAGTTCTTTACTATAACCCTGAAGATATTTTGTAATGGAAATATATGTCATCTCTGTTAACATCAGCTAAGCATTCTCTGCTTGTACCTGGCATATACATAAAGAGCTACTCATATTACCAGCTAGTGACTATACTTCTTTAATTTCAAGGATAGATGTCATATAGCAACTGCCAGAGGTTAACCTGCCAGTAAGATGGTGTAGGAGGTCATTACTACCACATTTTGTTAACTTTTCCAATGTGTCAGTTTTAAAGTATATTCTCAATATGAACTTCAGTGACACTTAATGAATTAAACTTCAAGAATATTTAAGATTATTATTCACTTTTTGTTACTAATTAGGATAAGAATATTATCACATTGCAGTATCTTGAAACTAGACTTTTTGCCCTTCTGATAACTGAGGATGCTCAGCAGAACGGTTGTCCTAAATAGATTTGCAAAATTCTGTTAATGTAGGAGATTGAGTGCAAATAGTGTCTTAAGAAACAGTAAAGAAGAATTCCTCCAATGCAAAAAACACTAGCAGAATTAACAACATGATGAGAATATTCATTCAGAGATATAGATATGTGTTTGTTATGCTTAATATTAAACGTTCTTCTGTATTGGCACCAGACAGGATGTACATTACTTAAAATCGTTTGATCTCTGGTGATCAACTCACTTTAGAGGTTTGTGAGGTTTGTATTTCCATTTTTTTTTTCCCTGAGTTTCCCTGTCCTTTTAGTGATAGATGAGGCAAACAATTGAAGTGTGTAGGCATTAGAAGGCAAGATACATTGTGGGTCTAGTGGGAGAAAACAAATTGATTTGAAATGAGAGGACAAAATTAATTATTGGTGGAAGAACAAATATTATTTTTATATTTCTTTTTCATTACATAAATCATCACTTACAAACTGTGCTCAGAATATTAGTTTAATTTCTGCATGAAGTTAAAAAAAAAAAAAGGTTAAATAACTTCCATTTAGGAGTGAAATTTTGAATTTAAAACCTCTTATGAATATCTTCACCAAACTCTTTTTGTAATTATATTTTTGATCAGAGAAATAAGAAGAAAATTAAAGCAGAAGGCAGCTGTGAATTTTGAACCCGAGAGGTATCAAAAATTAGACCAATTTAAAAGTCAATAGAAAAAAAAATATTTATTTTATCTTTAAATTCAAACAACTTTGTTAAATAAGGGAAGGACTTCACAATAGAGATGTAAAAAAGGGTGATTTTTTAGAACATTTTCATAGTTTTATGGGGTGGGAAGCAGCAGCTCTCAAATGAGAATCTATATTGCTATTAAGAAGATGCTCTTATACTGTGAAAGGCAACTCCATGAACTCTAGAAGTGTTTATGTGTTTATCTGAAAATCAGTAAAAATGTATTAATGTCAAGCTACATTTTATGTTCTAAGACCCCTGAGAGCACCAAGACAAACTTAGTTTGGATCCAGTGTAACAGTAAAACCAAGAACTCCTGAACCTGTGGAATGGGGCACCCTGGGGAATTGGGAAGTGGTCCCCTGCACAATGCTGGTGCTATTGTACATCTGTGGGCTCTGCTTGATTTTCTGCAACTCGTTGCACAGTTCTGCAGTTTTAATTGCTACAGATCAAGGTGAAGGTTATTCCCATTTCTCCTCCTTTGTGGCCTCAGTTCCATGATTTTTTTCTCTTTGTTTGTTTGTATCTTTTCAGCCATCTTCTCAGAAAGGATGATTTGTTAATTTTGTACACACATGGACAAAAAAAGGCAGAGATACTACCACCTGTAACTTCTCATAAGTCACCTGTCTGCTTTTGACTGTATCTGAGCCTCAGCAACAAATTTCACAAACTAGATGATATGAAATAAACTCAAGACTGTCAGGATATATGTTTAAATAAGTACTAAATGAAAATTTCTATTATTATTCAGTATATTTCTCTCATATTTAACATTGTTAATCAAATAATTAGAAACGTTTATGACATGTACATGTTCCATGTACAATCCTTGTATAAGAAACTATAGGTGCTTTGAAATCATCATATGACACTTTTCAGTTATTTAACTGCATATGCTAACTGTTAGCATCAGGTTTCTGATTCAAATCATTAAAATTACAAGTTTGAGGTTTGCTTTCTGGCTTTGCAGTGCTCACTCACTACTTGTTCTTTTGACAAACATTATTTCATTGAAGTTTAGCTGTTAGAAAATTCATGGGAAAGGGAAGGCCTGAGCAGAGTCAGAGTGAATAATTTAAAAACTGAAGATGTTTACAGAACATCTTCTGTAACGCTCCCCATTGCTACCTGAGATATTGCTTTAGAGTTTCAAGGATACTGTAAGATATCCCTGTGCAAGGAAAGGACAACTGTATGAAAAATGAGCAAGAGACATGAAAAATGCATAAAAGAATAAAAAGATTTTGATTATTCTCTAGTAATATTTCATGTGGGTTGATGGAGAGATAGAAAAAGACTTAAATAAAAAAAAAATCACTTCTTTTAAGAAAAGATGGCTTTGAAAATGTGCCACATTACAGAAATTGCCACATAATGAACAATTAAGTTTATAAAATCTTGTATTAACCCAATAAACTACTAAAAATGAAGCAATCACAAGCTTCAAATCACTTATTATCAAGTTTCTGTATTCATATGTGAAGTGTGAGGAACAATATTTACGCAGATTAAGTCATTTATGTAATAGAATGGTTTGCATTGGCAAATATGCTTAAGCATATGTGTGCAGAGTGAGGGGAGCCTAAAGAAATACAGGCAATGTAATGGAAATTGCAATCTTTACAGTCCTAGGTGATTTTTAACAATAATACCTGATGCTGGAATAAAAACAGAAAAAGCAAGTACTTGGCAGGGTAACCAAGTCTAACTTGACCCCAAACTTAGAATGGAATCCCAATGGTTTCTTAGAGGTGATTCCAAATTTGCACTATATTGTATCATTTCATTCATTTTCATGCCAGCTGAGAGACAGAAAAAAAATCTAGATTTTTGTTTGTTTGTTTGTTTTAAATTTAAACACAACAGGAGTTGTAGAATTCTTAAGAAATCTTTCCAATCACAGTATTTTCTTAAAAAGTATTTTTCAGGTTCTGGATTTCTGAAACTAGAATTTATACTCTTGCTTCTTTCCTGAGTGCATAGAAAGGAAATAGCCGTGCAAAAGGTGACTGAGCCAACCTGCCTGAAGAGTGCTTCAGGGACAGCTGATGGGGGATTCTGTGTATTCACCAATCTATTTCCAAAATCTTCCCTGCTGCTGCACAAATGTCCCTAACTGACTGCAGCCACAGGATGAACGAGAAGGCAACCATGTGAGAAGATGGACCCATCAGGTCTCACCTTATCGTTGTCAGTTTTACTGAGTTTAAACATTGCATCCTCCAAAAATCAGAAAAAAAATCAAAATGTTTTTGAAATTTATTAATTTGCACATTCTCTTATTTTTCTTGGCCCTTAGTAGTTGTGATAAAGGTGCTAAGAAATTCAAATTAATTGAAGAAAGTATCCATTAAAAAGTAAAAATGTACCCATAACTGAGATAAGACATCCTAAGTTGTAAATGTAGTGTTTTATATTGTGTTTTTTAATACTGTTGCATTTTTTGTGTCATTACGGGTTATAATTGTTCTTGTGCTATCTACTCAGTCTTAGTCATTGCATTTTATCTCCCTTTTGTAAATTCTAGAAGTTTCACTGACTTAGTTCAAACCTCTGGATGAGCTGCCAGGATCTTTTAATGTAATGTCTGTCACTCCACGACCTATCAAAATTAGAAATGGCTTTCTCTTAAGTACATTGCAAAAGAAAAGAAATGTAAAATCAGTGTTCCACTCCATAGTCATAATCACTTCGTATGGAAGAGTAAGAAACTATTTGGTTGCTTCGGTTTCCATGCGTGCACAGGGTTATTATCAGACAGTGCATCAGAGCTTCCAGAGGGTGGGAAAAAAAAAATAATAAAATAAAAACAGATACAAGATACAAGGTCCAGCAATAGTCAGAGGGAACATAACAGCATAGTTTAGCACTTCACTCCCCACTCCAGTTATACATGACTTTGAAGATGCTGGCTCAAGAGTAAAATGACTGATAAAGCTGCAGTCACTTATTGCTATACTGCCTTATTAAGGCACAGCTTTCTCTTACTTACTTTTCTTACTGTTAGGAAAGCAGAAGCTATGATGAGCTGTAGGAGTAATATAACAGCATTGTGGAGGAAATGGGTTGTCTCATGTCAACTGCATGACTTTCCACCCTCTGGAAGCCTCAGTATCCCATCTGCAAGAAGATAAGCATTTGTTAGGAGGTATCAGCTATCCATATCAAGGTGTCTTCTTATGAAAGGTAATCAGAACCTCTCTGAATGGAATTCCCTTAAGGACTAACACTAGTAATTGTGTGTCTCAAAGGCTAAAAATGCCTCAGACAGCATCCACTGCTAGTGCTTGCTAGGATAGGAGGTGTTTAATTCAGTGCCTCACAATACTTTAAACACAAATTAGCTGATAGGTCCCAGTAGACTGAAGGCTATGGTTTTAATCTGCTAAACAATCTGCCCTGTTTCAGAAACAAAGCAAGAGCTGCACAAATCGTTCATAACTGAGCAGGAATATGTAGAATTTCACAGGAATTGGACTGGCTGACTTTTCACATAACAGAAAATGTCTTTTGGGAAACTTCTCTTTGCTCATCATCTTCTGACTAGATCACTTCTTAAATACAAATTAGGAAATCAGATCAGAATTTCACATTTTTCTAATTCTTACTTCAGTTTCTCTTAATTTACCTTTTCCATCTATCTTAATATATTTTAGCAAAGATCTCTTGTGGTTTGCAGACAAGGTTGTGTGCAATAGTTTTGGTTCACTAATAGCTTTCCAACTAACTGAGCAATTAAACAGGAGATATGAGTACCCAAAACAAGCCACACAATTTTTGCATAATGTAAACTAAAGTTTACAGACTATGAAAGCACCTGAAATACTCCTGCACATTAATGACCAAAGCTACCCTAAACATGGTTAGCTTGAGCCCTGTTTAGAAGAGCCCTTCAGCTCCTTTCTTTTGGAGCCCTCATCTATCTCAGACTGGTAGTCTCTGGTTTAATAAAATCTCTGGTTTAATACCGCACTGCAAGTCCGGTATTAAAGCTGGCAAGCATTTTATTTTTGCAGTGATGTTTTTCCAAATAATAAATAAACTACCCACAAATCTTACATGCAGTCTTTTTCCTTTTGTCAGGAATGGAGAAGAGCCCTTATTTCCACAACTTATGAATTTTGTATACCCCAAGCATGCAGATAGTTACATGAAGCAAATTAGCTTATTTGTATTGGACAAGAAGCTGTAGATGCTTTTTTTCCTTAGCTATATGCTCTAATGATTTCAGTCCAGTCTGTGTCACTCCAACCTAGATTCTTTCAACATGTACCTGAAGTGACACCCAGAGAACACCTGAACATTCGAACTAAAACTAAATTTGTTTGTTTGGAAGTTCTGTAGGAGAGTATGCCAAACGTGAAACTAATTATTTTATTTGAACTGTTGATTCAGTCTACAAAATTTTAACCAGTTTAAATTCTGGGCAATTTAAAGGTTTTTTGCAAACAAAATAGATTCATTTCCACAAACTGTCTGACTAGTGAAATACAAACTGGTTGAAGGGGAAAATTAAGACGTGTTGACGTGCTTATTTTTTCATTGTAAACTACTGTTAAGAGCAGCTTTGCAACTATATAAAGAGACTTTTTGTTCCTTATGTGAGGTACATGCCTCTACTATGAAGAAAAGGAGACAGCTAAACATTATTCAAAAGGGCGTATTAAGTTGAGTTGTGAGTCATTAGAAACAAATAAAAATTACATATGGAGGACAACCTTTCACACAGAACCAGAGAAGCCCTTAGAAATATAAATTACTGTCAATGTACGGTAATATTACCACTTTGAGGATAGGAAGATCAACCAATATCTCCTAGAAAAACATCTTTCTAATACATAAAATAGGTAGCCAGTGAAGGTAAAGTGAGTGACGGGTAAATGTGAGCAAGAGTTAATCATTGTTGCAAACAGTAAAAAAAGACATGGAGAAAAGTAGTGAGGATACGCTACAAGGATGACTGGAGGCTACTGGTCTATAGATCCATGCAGCAGTATTTATGTTTCAATGGAAATCATTAGTACTTCAGTGGAGTACATATGTATACATATAGACTTGTGTGTGTGTGCAGAAGTATGGTATACATGCATATATATATGTTTAATGCTCTAAGTAACATCAGTTACAGGTCTCTGATTCCGGAAACAAGCCTCAACAAGAAAAGTTTTATTATAGCTGTGACTTAAAGTTTCAGCTGAGATTTTAAAAATCCTGACACCCCTTATACTCCAACTGGGCCTAAGGTCCATCCCCTCCACAAAATGAGAGCGTTCAGCATATTTGGATCATGCTCTGGATAGAAGCACTAGCAGGTATTTTTACTGTGACTTAACAGATGGCAGCAGTAGGTAGCACTACTGTCATTGCATGGTTTTAATGTTCTTGTATTGTTAGACAAGTGGTATATGACTATCACAGAAAGGAAGGATTTATTAAGATCTTTCAGTGACAGAATTGGAAATTGGACCTCCTTACTCTGAGTTCTTCCTTCCATACCATTTTTAATATTTATGGCCAGAAAACAGCCAGTTTTCAAATCCTCTTCTAAATTAAACATTGTTAAATATCCTAAATTTAAAAAAAAAAAAAAAAAAAGTACTGGACTGCCCAGATTATATTTTTTTATAGTTCAAGTTTGTCCTTCTTCTCAGGATAATATGGCTAAATCCAAGTTTGAAATCTATAACAGGTTCTCACATAACTTTTTCTAACATTTTAGTAGCATTAATAATTTACCTAAACCGAATTCTGCAGCTAAAATCCTGCTGTACTGTAGATTACATTTGTTACAAATTATTGCTCCCATTACTGCACAAATCCTCCAGTAATCTCAGCTGTTTATTGTTAATGGAAGATATCCATACATTAAGAAAGCAATTCATTCAGATTCTTTTGTAAGTTTGCCCTAAACAGTGATTAATTGGTATTAGAGACAGTGATTCAAAATTATTTGAAATAATCCACTGTTTCTTGTGAGTCTAGTGTTAAGTAATTTGCATTTCACTACCAAAATATAAAGTTCTTTCAGGGACCTGTTCTGCTGTTAACTCACATCCATAAATATCTTCATTGTTAAGGGAATTGTACATGCATGCAATGGACAAATAAATGTCATCTTTAAAATTTTAATACAATAATTAAATAACCTTTTATGATGCTGTTAAAAACATTTGCATTTTCTATACTCTTTTTTTCCTATCTCTGTATATTAAAATACATGCTATTAATTAGATCTCAAGGAGATGATGCTATTTCTACTGTTGTCAGTTACATATTAATCCTTTGTTTACCATAGGTTACTCTAGAACCTACCATCCCTGATGTCGATTTCTAAATTTATTTTTTAATACTGGAAATTTTTCTACACAGATCACCTCTTTGACTCTGCACATGGTAGACATGTCAGCTCCAGGGACAAATGTTCAATAGGTCTTTTTTAATGCCTTTCTAAGAAATCCGTTTCAGAATAGTCTTGGGTTCCAAACTGCTTTGCTGCTAGAGAATGTCAGATGTGCTGAGATGTAGATCTGTAAGAGAGGTATGCTCCTTCCACAGAAGGGATCTTAGGAACCTAACAGCATTTTAGTAGCCCGGTTCGGTAGTTTACTGTGCTTATCAAAGAGGAGAACAAGGACCACATTTTTTATGCTTTATCTTCTTTTTTTGTTTCTGAACACCATCATTTTCACACTTCAAAATGGCACACAAATGCATAAGTACTGTTTTCTTCAAGACTTTTCTGTTCATGAGAGATCTTAAACTTGGAGACTGATTTTTTTCTTGGTAGTTCTATAAAATGATAAGAAAAGAAGTAGAATATTCATAATTCATGACAGACATGAGAATTGAAGGGCCTTGATTTCTGTTTTTTTTTTTTTCTTTTTTTTTTTCCTTTAAGTCCCTTGTTGTAAGACTGTTGTTTTGTAATAAACTTTTAAGACTATATTTACAATTGGTTATTTCTGATGTGAAAGTTATTATCATTGCCAGTAAGGTGTGAAAGATTATTGTATTAGACATCATATGAGAAACCAAGTAGACCATTCATGACTCTAAAAAGTTTATAGTTCAGGCATACTAACTTGAAATTTTGTAGTCTTTTTACCTGCAAAAGATAACACTAGTACTTATACAATACCATATTAGTAATTATACAAAAAGATGCATGAATCTTTAAAAATTTTCAGGAGCTTGAAAAGAATCCATTTAACTCGTATATTCTATCGGAAAACTTTGTATATGACAAAAACTGCTTAAATGAATCTGGTCCCTAAGAGCAAATGTGCTTCTCAGATGCTGAAAAGCAGTATTCACCTTACGGGATGTGGAAGAATAATCAGATAGTTAAGTACAAGTGTATTATCTGTTGCCTGACACTTTTTGATATAATTCAATTTAAAAGTTCTTGGTGTATTCTAGGTGTACTGGGAAAAGAAAGACAGGATACCAGATGAAAAAAGACAATCTTTCCTTTACTCTCCCAGACCCAAACCCCAAACCCAGTGCTAAGAAAGGGATTAAACTACCTGGAAAATAAAAAAAATAAAAAAATAAAAAAAAAAAAAGTAGGATAGGATAGGATAGAGTAGAATAGAATAGAATAGAATAGAACAGAACAGAACAACAGAAAAGCAATTGGGCACAACCATAAAATGACATTATTATTACCTTTCAATAAGTCTGTTTTCAATGGGCTCACTGTGAAAAAAAAAAAAAAAATCTGACTCATTATGTATAGCACAATTTAGAATCTTAGAATCATAGAATAATATTCTGGAAGGAGCTGGAAGGGACCCACAAAGATCATTAAGTCCAACTCACGGCTCCACACACGACCACCCAAAAATCAGACCAAATGTCTGAGAGCACTGTCCAATCATTTCTTGAACTCTGGCAAGCCTGGTACTGTGACCACTTCCCTGGGGAGCCTGGTGCCCAACCACCCCCTCAGTGAACCTTTCCTGTTGTAGCTTCATGACATTCCAGAAACGAGAAACTAGAAAATTAGACACAGATTATTAATTAGTTGTTTTTTTTTTGTTTGTTTGTTTGTTTGTTTTTTTAAAGGTACTGCTAAGCTACTGCTGAGCTTGTTTCAGCCACATGATTTGCCATGCCTAGAGCATTAATTTACAGCATGAAAAAAGATATATGTGACAGAGAATCTTTCAGTTGGTTACTATAGACCTTGGAGCAAGCCCAGAGGTACATAATAGAGATAAAACTTTTACTAGTTCCAAAGAGCAAGAACAAAAACAGCAATGCATAAGATTCAACAGCTTAAAATGTCTAGCTGTTCCAGTAAAGATGAAAAAAAACCACCAACAACAACTACAAACCCGAAACAGTTTAAATCTATAAGTAGAAGATAACCTACCAATAAAGTTTAGGGAAGAGAAGAACTTAAAAAAATATATATAATAATAATAACAAATAAAAATTAAAAAATCATTCTTTTCTCTAGGAATCAAAGCTAAGATTAATATTAATGCAGTATTTCTTTTACAAAAGAAAAATATGTATTAAAAATCATAACAAAGTATGAAGCCTTTTCTGTTCATTATAAAAATAAAAACACCACCAGCAAGAAGCCAATTATCAAACACTTTTCTTGACCTGTTAATCATGTCCATTGGTTATATAAACAGTCTTGTGCCAATGAAATAACTTTCTTTAAAAAAAAAAAAATAGGAGAGAGATAAATTGCTACATTTAAAACAAAGATAATTAAGACTTAAAATTAACGTTCCTATTTAATAATACCATAGTTAAACTAAATTCATAAACCTTTGGATTTAAATGTCACTTGAATTCTCTGTGACATAGTATGGAAAACTAATCCTTAATACATGAGGTCTTTTAATACATTACAGATGATGTACAGAGAGATCTTAATTAAAAGCTAACATAGCCATAAAGGATAAAGGATGTGCTTGACTGAAAACATAAAAAGTTCAAGGTGATAGTTTTCAAAACAAACAAATTAAAATAAGTAAGCAGCATGTTACACTCAGAAACAGGTGACAGGGGAATATATTGGACTGCGAAATATATTTAGAAATGTAGTTACTTGTGCTAGTGTTAGTATTTCTCTTAAAAATGCTAAATTATCTGAAGAAATTCAGGAAAAAAATATTTTTTTTTTTCAGTAGTAAGCTTGCAAAATGTATTTAAAAAAAAAAGTCAAATGACTACTATGAAAATTTTTAAATTAACAAGATCTATGGGAATCTGTGACAAAGTATTAAGTCTATTGTAATACTTTTGTATATCCTGTGAATCAAGTGTATGTATGCACACTTATTAATCTGCAGATACCTAGTAACTTGACAATGCCTAAACCCTTGTGCCTAAGCCTCACTGCATGATTCATTGATTTTATTTCTGCATGAGTGCATTTTATTTATTCCAGTTAATATTCATACACACATAATAGAAGAACTTCTGGTGAACTATAACAGGGAAAAAAAAATTGTTTGTTTCTCAGTATGAGAAAAAATGTATGTTTGACATTTTATAAGATGGTGAGATGCTCCTATCATAAAGATATACATCATTATTATTGGTGGTCTAGAGTACACGTGATCTTTATTGCGCTGCTATCATATGTTTTATCATCATCTTCTTCTTTTTAATCTTCTTACCACAGCAGTTTTTGATCCTTGGCATTTGTCAAGGGAAGGGGAAAGCTTCCACGTGCTTCATTGTTCCAAACATTCACTGCAGCTGAAACGGCAACAGGCAAAAGGTTGAGGCTGCAGAGGACCAGAGCAGATGCTTCACATGTGTCACTGTGTTTGCAAAGTGGCAGACGTCTTCATAATTAAAAGGCAAATTGTTTGCCAGGACAGATTTAGCAAATTTTGACTTGATAATTGGATTAAAAGACAAAGGCTGCACAATAATGCAAAAACAGATGTAAAGGATTTTGAAGTTGCAGAGACAACAACCTTGGGCAGCAATTGAATGAGAAAACAGATTTTTAAGGTGCTCAAAACAGGATTTGTCTGTCTTTACAGGACAGTAGTATAGAGGAGCTGTGTGCTGCCCACTGAGGTGACACATGAAGGTGATCAGCAGAGCTACCTGCAACATTGCCACTGAGATGCACTGAAGAGCAGGGTACTGCTGATCCTCTTTTTTCCCCTTTTTTATAATTTCCAAAATGAAATTATGAGTCTCACGCATTGATGCAAGAAGTATAGTCCCCTACAGGGCTAAATTTACCATGAGCCTCAAAAAGATAAAGAGGAGAACTTTCTGTTCCTCCGGCAGCAATGTGCATAGTCAACTCTGATGCCCTGGCACTTTCTGTGAAGCCTGGACTGCACACATATCCTTCCTGGGCTTGACTCAAACTCAGCTGTGCCTATAAAGGATGCTCACTGATTTTACAATGGCTGGAAACAAGCTCATAATGAGCATTTTACCCCATATTTGTGCAAAAGCACCTAGCATTTATGGTCTCACTGAAACTACAGTCTGCACTATAGTTATCTGTCATATGCCAATCACCATCCTGTTCTTTCCACTACTGGGGAAAAAAGAAAAAAGAAAAAAAAAAAAAAGCTAATTAGTTCTCAATGACAGTTTGATTTTAATATTTTAATGATTTTTTTTTCTGCTAGATTCTCCAGTAAATTTACCTAGGTCTAGATTTTTTTTTTCTCACAGATAATTGCTGAAGTTATATGCTTTTATCAATGGCCTAATATTGCCAGAGCAGCCATCAGCCTCACCAGAGCACAAATCACTGACAACAAAACCAATTGCCTGCCAATACTCTGCAGACATCCTTCTAGCTGAAACATTTTGTGTGCTACATCTTATCTGTAATGATTATAGCCAGACTCCTTGGAAAATTGCAAACATATTAAAAAAAAATTAAACATGCTGTGTTTTTCAAGTGTCTGAACTGAAAACAGCTCTGGACTAGCATCCTTGCCTCACAACTTGCACTCTTGAAAGTCTCTTTTGCCTTTTTTTATTTTTTTCATTTGATGTAGTAAATCAGACACCCAAGAGACAGGGGAACTAGGACAGGCTTTTCAAGTGTAACAAACACAGTAAATGAAGCTGGGTAGCCCAATGGCAATTCTCAGAGTCCCAAAGATTAGAGAGCAACACTTTCTGACACTTTCTGAACTGGCATTTAAAGGAAAAGAAATAATAATAATAAAAGTAAATAAATAAATAAGGAAAAAAAAATAAAGGTATATCTGTAATTCCTTTGACTTCATCTAAAGACGTTGCCATGGGAACTCCCTGCAGAGGAAGAAGGGCACTCGACCTGGCAGTTTCTGGGAGTGGGTTCAGGCACAGCTGTTTGGGCGAACTTGTCGAGTTTCTTGAAATATTTGTGAAGGAAATTAAAATATAAGAAATGTTTTATTCACTTTTGCTTCCAAGGAAAACTCCTTATAGCCCTAAGTTGTCAGCTCTGCCTGCCATTATGTCTGTTATCTCTGCTTGTTGTTACTGTGTCAGTGTCTTTGGGAGAAAAATGGAGAAGAAAAATCATCGAAGGACAGAGAGAAACTGCAAGCTGTTATGTTGCTCTTCTTTCTGTCCACATTGAATCTGATTTCTGAACACATGGTAAATATTGGTGTTCCTGAGAACTGGCACACGGTCCTGCTATGACAGCTGTTAGATTGCCCGATGGATGATTTGACATTATGTTTTATATAATACAGCCTGTCAGAAATGAACCTGTGCATATTTTCTGAGTAATGAGGAGGAAAAGCTTAGCGTTGTTTCTAGGTGTATTCTGCAGTGGTACATCTGCCCTGAATATAATCCAGTCAAAAATGCAAGCAGTTATACAGTGATTTGTGGTTCAAAAAGCAGTCTTACCTTGTTATGTGAACTAAAGCACAAGCAAAAGACTTGAAATTATTAATTCATAAGATCAATGGGAGATGGAGCCTCTAACCATTAATACCAAATATTGTATTAGCCCAGTTAGGCTTCAAAGTAAATTAAATATGTAATGTGAAAATTGCTTTGGTGAAAATTAGTATGAAAGCATGACACTGAATGTGATAACTAGAATAACTGTAGTCTGGAGAATAGGCTACCTAAGCGTATTCTAAGTGCAAAAAAGTTCTGATAATTCTATAAAAGACCTAATGACATTCTTACTACAAAAAAAAAAAAAAAAAAAAAAAAAAAAAAAAAAGCCTATTCTTTTACAAAGCTATCCTGACTCTTGCTGTTTTCCTTCAGATTCACTTTTAAAATATAGTAGAATTACTTCAGAGAAGGAGAGAAGTTTTCACCAGAGACTGTTTCAGTTTGGGGATTTTCAATGTTAAGAGCTAATATATCCTAATAAAAGTTGTTTGGTTTTTTTTTTTTTTTTTTGTTTGTTTTTTAAATCTTTGTATCTTTGATTAATCTATTGTTATTAACGATCTGGTGATAAATTTTGAAGTTTTATCCTTTTACAGGGTATAATCTGTAAAGGTTGAATTCTAAATCTTCAAAGGATATTGACAGGAGTGAATTAAAAATATGGATCTCATATTTTCCCATTAGCTATTATGTGAATTGGCATCCTGGCATAGCTACTTTTATTCTGGAAGACAATTTTGTAAGATAAATTAAAATAAAATTTACACTATGAAACAAAACTTGAGAGCATCCACAGATTCCATTTTAACCTCTGTGATGCTCACACATCACACAGGAGATGTAAGTAATATACTAATAAGAAGAAATTACCTTGCTATAATGTTTAAGAGGTTTTCTTAGCTCAAGGTTTATTAGCAATAACTGTCACATGAGGAATTGCTGCTGTTAAAATATTCAATCTACCTCCAGTCTATATGGAAAGTTGGTTAATTAATTTGATACCTTTCTCTAACCCCAAATTAAAATAGGAGCTCAGGCATGAAAAAATCATGTGAGAAGCAATTAATGTATACACCCAGCTCCAGATTCTCAACTGCATATTTCCATATCCCATCAGTGAATGCAGAGAGCTTATTTCTCAGGTACATACAACTTTTTAGAAGTTTTATAAGGAAATCTCTACATCTTTGCATGCTTTGAACTTGATCCTTCTTAACTTTCCTGAGCATTTCTATGTTTATTTTTTAAGATTTTTTCTTAAAAACTATCAATCTCAGAATAGAAGAAAACCAAAGAAAAACTACATTTCAGATTGGCATATATATTTAAAAGTCTTATGACTGCTAAATCAAGATATCTAAATTTCCAATAGAAAAAGCCACATTTAAGATAACTGATTTGTCAGGTGTGTAGCTGACTTGATTTAATCCTAAAAGGAATTCTTTGCATCTTTTATTATTACTATAAAATAGCTAACATATAATTAATTAATTAATTAACAGAAAAAAAATAAGAAAAAAAAAATCCCATCACGTTCAGAATAGATAGCTTTATATTCTGATACTTAGATTGATTTACCACTTTCAGAGTTGTGTTATGGTCACTTCATAACCTCACAAATACAGTGGTCTCCATGTAAATACCAATGTTTGGTAAGAAATCAAACCTCAAAGTTTATCACAGATATGGAAAATTCTATTCTTAAAATATAGGTTTGTATGTCTTATTCTATTGGAGTGCAACTGTGTGTTTTTGACATTACTCAATTATTCATATCAGTTTATATGTCCATATTATTTCCCAGTTAAATACAACATTATTTGAATTTTTGAGAGTTTGATAAATCAGAATAATAAGATAGATACCCAACCTCATGATTTTGATTTTCATAATCACATAAATTCTTTATTGGCATTAATCAAATACTCCCATATGTACTTATATTTGTAGTCTCCTACACTGGGACAGATCTTCCTGAGATTAGTAGCTATTGAACCTACACAAAGGAACTGATCTAGTCTATGATCAAAACAATAGAATAAGCCAAACTTGTCTGTAATAATCTCAATAGCTTCAAGTTTGAGTTAATCTTAAATAAATAATTATTTATAGGAATCACACACTATTTCATTCTATATGCAACAATGGTAGTATCTGGGTATTTCACAGATGCAGCCAGAAAACTCTTAAAAATCACTCTGTAGAAAGCTGCAATACATAGGGAAACAGCCTTAAGGTCACCTGTGAGATGCATAACAAAACAAAGAACAAATGGCATTGCTTCTAAAGAAAGGAGAACACCTCTAAATTATTAAAGGCAGAAGTCTGAATCATGTCTCTTTCGTCTCTACACTAAGATGAGCATTTACTTCACTCAAATCTCCATCATTAGACAGAGTTTTTAAAAGTGGAAAATATTTATTGTGAGAAAGAATTTCTTTAAAGGTTTTTGGCTGAAGAACAGCATTGCAATGAGCAGACACTGGAAGATTTTCTTTTTGCTGGAGGAATGAACTTGACCATCTAATGCCTTGTTTTTATTTCTCATGTCTCCACTGTTATTCTTACATTACCTCACACATAATTGACAGCACACTCATAAATCACTAACTACTCAGCTGTTGCATGTACTGACAATTACAATTTACCACGTTATTATAAATATTTTTGTCCAAGGTTAACATTAGAGATGAAAGTTTAACAACATGCTTTAAAGTCTCTAAGACAAAAAAAAATCTTTGGCAAAATGTTTAAATATATATTGTCTTGAAAAGATTCAGACATCTCAGGTTAAGTATATGTCTAAAAAATATATGAACTAGAAAAAGCAAAAACAATGTCTGAATCTCAAGGGTGTGTTTTATTTTAATAAAGCTACTGTAAATTCCTGTATTTATCTGTAAATTATTGTATTTATCAAGAATACAGTAAATATAATAAATTGATTTATTAGTTTTGCACTTCAATCACGCAGTGAGAGAACATTGAAAACGTAAAGTGGGTGCTGTCATAGACAATTAAGAGGTATAGAAAATATAAAATATGTATGCGTAAAATAAATGAATGACAAATACATATAAATAAAGTTTTTAAAATGCAATTATTCAAAAACAGAAATGACAGATTTAGTTCAATATAGTCTGACCTCTTCATCTGCATAGTTATACAGCCAGCAGTTATAAGGTGACTATTTTTTTCAGCTCCACCACTAACAGCAAAAGCCTTTTTTCACACAATGCAAGTGAGTTACTTTTTATTTTTCATTAAAATTGAGAGTGAATTTTATTAGACCTAGTTTTCCTTCATTAATCATAACACAAAAATTCATATTTGAACCTTCTTCACTGAACTTTACTGAATCAGGAATCAAGACTTTCACAATTTGCAAGCCAGGTTTTTCTGGTCTGGAAAATAAGCCTGTCACAAGCAAAATGATACACAATTCATAACAGATTATTCCATCGGTTCAGTCAGGCTCTCTAAAATATTCTATTTAATGATCAAGCACCAATTTTAATATACAAAGAGGCTATAACTGGTTCAGAATTTCTGAACCAAACATCAATTCAGTTTAGTTTAAAGACCTGCCTGAATGTGTGCTCCCAAATTGGAAAATGGTTCCATTAAAACAGCAATCCATTTTAAAGTATAATCAGAAATGTACATTTTAGGTGATACTCACAAGTACACTTGCTAGGAGTGACTTTTCACACTATTCGGTAAAGAGAAATATTATTAGACTTAACAGAAATGGCACTAGAAGAATAAAGAGGAAGGGAGAAAAGAAAAAGGAAAAGGAAGTGCACTGGCATCAATAAGAGGCTGATGCTTAATTCTGCCTCCATTTCTTGATGGAAATGGGAATGGCTTTCCCTTAGCCATCAGAATTTGGCTAAAAAAAGATAAAATTGAGGTATGGGAAAAATATTAAGAAATGCAGTGGTAGTTTCTCAGTTTACAATATTTCACTACACTTGCAACTAGTTGCTAATTCTGGAAGCTGGGTGTCAGAAAGTTTTACATTTTCAGTGACAATAGGTAAACATGAACTTGTTTTTTTTGTTGTAGTTGTTGTTTGTTTGTTTGTTTGTTTTGTTTGTAATTTGGAAGGTTACACAGTCATACCTAATCAAGTATAAACATCAGGAGAATAAAGTCTTCCCTAAGCAATAACATTATAATGCTCATTTGATCGGGAGGTCAGATAGGTAGATGAAGATCAGGATGCAAAACAAGATGTGTGAGGAAGGATTTATTTTTGTGAGTGTTCTCGGGTCTAGTAAGTGCTTTGGAGATATCTATTTCTTTTTTCATGTTGGTATCAGGTCTGATTCCAGAAAGTTTTTGATCCCACAGGTCTGTTCAGGTTTATATTCAGGAAAAATACACATTCAGGATGAACTATGTCATAAACATGAAGATTTTCCCCCATTCTCCTGTTTGTCTTCACATATTTCAGTTTCAAGAATGTTCCTGTAAAAACTCTCAACTCATAAATGTCATTACATCATCTACTGAGTTTGGCTTGGTGGAGTTAAAAATCACCTGGACTTGATCTTTTGGTGGGTGTCTGGGATCAAACCTCCACACTTGATGTGAATTATTAAAAATACACAGAATGAGGACAGAAGATACATGTCACCAGCAGTCTCAGAGAAAAATCTGATGTCATAGGACATCAGAGGACTATGAAATAAGGCAGGAGAAAGGACCCTTTCTTTAGATGCTCAGCTAACCTTAATTGCATATGCAGGTTCCTACCAATTGCCAGTTTTTTTGTTATGATGAAATGGTTCATTGTGGGATATGGTTTTCTTTCTCTGTTCACCTTTATGTTGCTTTATCAGTTCCCTGCTGTCAGTAGAGCTTTGGGTCTTAACCCCTGTTTGTGACTCATGGTTCAGTCTCATTAAATGATTTACTCTAACTAAAATAGGCCTCTTACTAGCTGGCTGGCTGAAATTTAATATCTTGTGGCATAAAAGATCAAACTAGATCTCTGGCTTCTTGTAGCCTAAAGATAAATAATTTTCTGACATCAAACCTCAGAGGAGGACTGGAGAACTATCTCCAATATTTTAAAATTACAGACACTTAGAATCAATTATGATCAGCTGTTTTGTAACTGTGTGTGGCTAATGAACCAGTATTGTCACAAATATGACACATTACTGAAACATTGTTTTTCAGCTTGCCTTGTGGAACAAGCATGGAGATGGAAATGTAGTCTCTGCCTTCTTTGGAGAAAATTATTGCACCCCACATACTTCACTCTATGTCGTTTTCTTTGTTGAATTGTCCAGTTTCCTGATTTTCGTGCCCTCTTGCACGTGCAAATGTTCGGTAAGTTAGATTGAGAAAACATGCCTCTTCCCCTGGGAAATCAGCAGTGGTAAATTAACCACTGTTTGGCAATCCTCCACATATGGTGCCAGCAGAATTTCAGTCTAAGTCAGTAAGAACAAGGCAATTTAAAAACATTAAAAATGCATGGACAGCAAAGGAATAAAAGCAGTCAAGACAGGTATAAGCCAGAACAATTGGAACTATTTGGCAACACTATTTTGTCTTTTCTTTTCTATCCTATTTTACACAGAGAACTTTGTAGTTAAAGATAGACACAGTAGTGTAATCGCTAGTCAAAATATTTATTGGCGAAGAAAAGTGTAACATTTTGTCTGATAAAAACATTAAAACTTATTGAATACATTACTATTGTTTGTTTGTTTGTTTTATTTATGATAATTTCAGATGTTGTCTACCATTTAATGGTCTTCTGAAAGCTATTGTCTCACACACACAGACACATGGACTTCATTCACATTTGCAATGCCATTCATTATATATGAACAACTGTGCTAAGACTGCTATTGAGGAAGAAATCAGGAAAAGTGTTTCTAAAGTGAGGCAGTTCTATAAATATATATCCTGAACAGGGACCTCATTACAGTGTTTACTACAGGAGTGTGAGATACTAGGATTGCTGCCCATTGGTTCCTTTAGGAATGCGTTTACTGCTGGTCTTAAAAAGTCCTATTTTTTTAAAGATTAATATTACTCTAGGGTGGAATTTTGGCAATCCCCATCTTTCTGAAATGATAAAATTCCATCAGCTAAAAGTATGTAGAATATATGAATATGTATGTCTGTTCTCCCACGTGCCTGGTGACAGGACGAGGGGGAATGGGCGAAAGTTGCGACAGGGGAGTTTTAGGTTGGCTGTCAGGAAGTACTTCTTTACCAAAAGGGTTATTAAGCATTGGAACGGGCTGCCCAGGGAGGTGGTGGAGTCACCATCCCTGGAGGTCTTTAAAAGACATTTAGATGTAGAGCTTAGCGATATGGTTTAGTGGAGTACTTAGTGTTAGGTCGGAGGTTGGACTCGATGATCTTGAGGTCTCTTCCAACCTAGAAATCTGTGTCTGTGTCTGTGTCTGTATAAACTAGAAAAATGATCTAATATCCATAACAGATATGACGGAATAAGACCTGATGAACCATTTATAAATAAATTTAGCTTACTTGACAACTTAGATGGTTTCAATGTTTCCAAGTGTAATTTTTTAATTTTTTATTTTTTAAATGGTTGCTGGCAGGTAATTTATTAGGATGTTCATTCAGTGTTTAAAATTTCAAAATTTAGCTGGGTCATCTTCTATTTTTGATTTGACATATACACTAAATAGGTAACAGAATAAAATTGCTATTCCGTGATCCAATGAGAATTGTGTCAATCCCTGGTGAGATATGTGAATTTAGTAATTCATAATTGTATGTCTTTATGGTTAGCTAAGGCCTTTTATTTTTATCACCAGCCAGATCTGATAGCTACATTATACGCTAAGACATTCTCTATGATTAAAGCAGAAAAAGATCACAGGTTTTAGGTGTGGGAAGATGGAGTACAATAGTCCGTAACCAATAATTCCTGACCTTCCACAACAGTGAGTGTAACATGTAATAAATTTCACCATCTGAAATACATGCACAGCTAAACGTGGAGCGCATGTTTTGTTTTCTGCGTGGGAAATCCTTTCCCAGACTGCTGTCCTGAAGCCTTGAAATTCTTCTTCTGTAACAATGCACTTCCCTGGGAATGTTGCTTCCTGAATAGAAGAATTGTTATACTCACAGCTGATGGACATTAACGTAAAGAATAAACACAGCAGATAGGAACCTACAGGCTCTCTGAGGTTAACACTGTCCCACAACTGATTTGGTAATGCAGAGGTCTCATTCTGATCATTTCTCTTATTTTCAGACCTGGGAATCCAGATCCCACCAAACACATTTTATGCCATTGTTTTTAAAAACAGGCTACTTATTGGGACCCACTATTCCATATTAATAAATCATTTCAGAATCTCGCTGCCCTGATAGTTGGAAACTTTATAATTTACAGACACATTGCCCTTTGAATTCATGTATTAATTTCCCAATGTTATTTTTAACCTTCTCTTCCTTAAAGTTTGTTCCCAACATGTTGATTAAAGAGGATGTTCAATGTCTTCACTCAGCCTTTTTTTTGCCAAGCTAAACCAATTGTGCCCTTTCAGTTTTGTCTCTCTATGTCACAGAGTACCATTCTAGGTTTTTTTTTTGGTGGAGGTGTTTTTGTTGTTGTTGTGTTGTTTTGTTTTGTTTTGTTTTAGCAACAGTTCCTTATGAGTTCTTTCCTTCCTTAATTGACAAACTTTTTTTTTTTCTTATGGTGTTCTCAATAAGCTCTCTCCACTGTATATGCTATACAATAACATATTATTGTATGATATGACAGAAAATATTATACTGCATCTAGACTCATGAGAAGATGAGAGGAAATATCCTGTTTGCTTTGTCCTACAGGCAATTCTGCCTTTTTCACAGCCTTACCACACTGACAATGACAAATAAGTTACAGTCAACTTGTAATGTTCCTCTGACATTTTCTGCTGGCAAACCACTAGTTTATAGCAGAAATTCATACCAGTCCTTTAAGGTACGACCTTTTAATTGTGTTTCCATTTGTATAATTCTGGCTTACAAGATGGTCCGTTCTTCCTGTAGGAAACTTTCATCTTTGTGTACAAGCCATACTGCCAAATATCAGATTTTAAGAACACTTTTGAGCCCATTTTCATATTATTTATCTTATGCCTTTATCCCAGCTTCCACCAGCATTGAGCAGGATCTCCATCCATCCTTAGCTTTAAAGAGAATCCTGTATCTCATGAATATGTTGAATTAATTAGATAAAAGCTGCATCAGTCAAACCTAGTACTGCCAAATTATGTAAAACTGGATTACACACTCTTGTTATAGAAATAAGTTTAAAGGCACTTCAACATTTAATAAAAACTAAATACAGCTCTCTAATGAAAAATCTCTTTCTGTTTTTCTAAACCTCCATTACATTGCACATCTAAAATAAAGTTGTGACTTCATATTAGACACTTTGTAAGTTACAAAAACTACTGAACTTTATTGTAAAACTTGTAACTCAGATAGAAAATAGCAATTTATCTACATTGATCACTTTAGATATTTATCAATTTATCAATCATTTACCTAAATTATGATATGGTTCTAAGTACACATTGCAGGAAGATGACAATTCTTTTCTCATCTAATTGTCAGCTCATCTAGTGACTGATATCTTAAGTTGAGTAATGAGAATATTTCAGTCCCATTTCCTCATGTGAACGACTCTGTTTCCATTTTACAGGAGAGGTTTGAGTCTGTTCATTCCAAATACATGGAATCAATGAGACATGCACCCCAACTTATTGCTGCATCCTGCAGGCTATCTCCAAATGTCATAGGTCTTTTCTAACAGTTAGCATTTGTTTTTTTATCATTAGCTTAAGACCCATTAATGGCAAATTCCCATTCTTCAGGTTGTAAATATTTTAAGGATAGCAGAGAGAAAGGTACTGCCCAGGCCATAGTGCTTCTTAAGTTGTTTGTTTGTTTGTTTTTTAGTCAAGGTGCAAAAATTGTTTATGATACAGTCTTAGATTTAGAAAACAACCTGGTTTTGTATAAACTGATGCTTTTGGTATAGTGAATTAATTGAAAGGTACATTGAAACACTGGTATAGTATTTGTTCACATATATAATTGACATAAATATACAAAGTGACAGGTACAGAAAATGCAGGGAACTACATTTAGAAATATGTATGAACTTTTAACATCACATTTTCATTCAGTGAAAAAAAAAAAAAAAATTACTTTAGCTTAACTCATCCACTTTTTCCAGAAAACATGCTAATTTTACAGATAGTCACAATCACTACTCAGGGATTGAAATCTGAGAAAAGAATTAAGAGGAACTGTTTGTGTGAGGAATACTGTATAAAATAGATTCGGACAGGAATATGGATGTCTCAGAAATCCCGTAATCTAATATTCCAATTTTAAATCTTACTTTTAGGCACTTTAAACTTTGTGAATTTATTGTGCCTACCCCTATCTCAAATGAAATTGTGAAAATAACTTTTTGCTTGTGTAAAGAGAGCAAAATAGGTTGTAGAAACCTGTGATATATTATTATATTCATTAAGCTTGAAGCTCAAATTAATTTAACTTGTATATATTTTTTATTAATTGAATTAAGATCAAAGATTATTGAAACATATTAGAACTGATTTACTCTCTTAAATACATTAAAGCTTATGAAGATCAAATGGCATGGATGAAGTCAGTGTAAGCATACCTCTAAAAAACTAATAATATTCTAGGGAAAATTAAATTTCCTTAATGCATTTTTATAATTAAAATCTCTCACTTTTTTGTTCAAATGTCCCCTATGTCTATCTAGCAGACTTAGTTACCATATATGCTTGCCTCTGAGGAAATTAAGAGACATTTTGCTAGTAGTTTTACAGGGGGTGAACATTTCATCCTAATTTGCTACGAAATCTGGCTTTTGGTAGTATGTTTAAATATAAATTCCAATAACAAGAAAATTAAAGTTCTTTTTGGCTGGTTTGCTCAATAGAGCCCAAAAATTCTGTTTTCTGATTCTGATATTTACACAGATTTCTCTCTCCTATCTCCTTCTATAATCATATGCATTGCCTTCCATCATCTTCCTACATCTGAAAACCTGATGAAGGCTAGATTAAGATGTAAATTATCTGAATAAACATATTATTTTGTGTTTTTTTTCACGTTTTTTTTTTTTTTTGGCAAACATTGGGCAATTAAATCTGGCTAATATTTATGGTTCTGCCTTCCTTCTGAGTTTATACAAGAACACTGTAGATGATAGTAATTAATAAATAATTGTAATAAATATCAACCTGATAAAAAGGAATTTTTTCAGATCTTAAAAATGTATTCAGCCAGACCACCAATTCTTCAAGTGCTTAGCATGAAATCACCAGAACACAAAACTGTTCCGATCACATTGCAAAGTGTATATTGAGTGAGTTCTTTTACCTTTAATTAGTCTCAGGAAAATAAATAAATAAATAAATAAATAAATAAAATCCACTCTTATTAGAAATGACATAATTAAAAGCTCCTCCAGTATAATAAAGAGTCCTCATACCTAGATTAAATGCAGTTTATTTCCTGGTGAGAGCACTCAAGTCTAGAAAGTGAAAGGGCTGAGGGAAAAAAATAAACCTACCCTTCACAGGGTTCTTCTTTTCTTCACTCTGATTCCTAGTAAGGATTTATAAAGCTGCGAAGATCTTCACAAAGAATATTAAATTTGCTATTGAGTATACTTACCTTTTTTTCCCTGTTTTTATTTAAATAGATATTCAATCTATGATGTTTCAAGTAACACAATAAAAATAATTAAGACAGTGGTGCGTCATCCATAATATTGCATCACCAGGTATAGTGTTTGTATGTTGAAAAAAACTGCCTAACAGCTGGCACAGTTAACACATTCAGAAACACATCAAAATCTAATCCTGTGACCCCTGAGTATTCAGAATTCTTTCTAATTATTGTCTCTGGTAGTCAGAATATACCCTTATCCTCCCCTAATGAAGAGTAAACCAGTGTTGTAGGACATTGTATTCTCCTTTTCTCTTGAAACTCTTCCGTTAGTAAAGTTAAAAATCAAAACCACCGAAAGACTAAATGTAATTTTTCTCCCTTAGGCTAGTAAATCCCTGTACTTTTATGCCCTAGGTCTTCACCCTTATATTTTATCCTGAATATACTTTGTATTCTGTCAAAGATCAGTCAAGATCTTAGTCTTTCAACACAGTAAGTGAAAGAAGGCAAAGTTGGTCAAAACCAATTTTTTTCAGAAGTGCTACCACCTTTCTAAAGTAAAACTGTCAAGAATACACACAGAAACAGGAGAAAACATTATCAAAATACAATAGCTGTTCACAGTAGTTTGAGCAGAATTTTTCCCCTTTACTTTCCACCTTCTCACCAGAGCACAAATAATACATGCTTTTTCCTTGGTTACGGCAATTTGTACTTCAAGAATATTTCCGCTTTTTATGAATGTTGTTGTCTTCAGATATTATTCATTGAAATAAGAGAGGTTTCATGCTTTCTTGTATTATGGAGTGATCTGGAATATAGCAGATTTTCAGAATCAATCACTTTTCTTATTAAGATCTTTTCCCTTCTAATACATACATCCAATACCTATGGGTTTTATTGAGTGCTGTGTATAGTTCTGAATAGGGCAGATTTATGTATACAGTAATATCAGTACTCTATGTTTTGATGATTCTCAGTTTTTATCTTCAGTTAAATATTTTAATGAACTTGTGTATACATGTCTCTTGCATTGTAGCCAAGTTCTGCAAATTATTCGACCCCTTTTAATTTATTGATATGTGCTCACCAGTGTGCTTGCAAGTCACCCAAACCATTTTAATGCAGTCAGGGACTGAAATTCAAAAGGGCAGTTGGAAAAAATCCACCTATAACAAATGCATCATGCACTTCTGTGCCATCACAGACAGGGTCAGGGTTGCACAGCACCTCTTCCCTGCTCTGTCTGCTCAGGTTGCCCCTTGAGGTGCAGGTCCCTAGAGGTGCAAGAAGCAGTTTAAACCATCCAGGTGAAAAAGTGAAAGCAAGAGAGTGCAAGTTCTTCCTAGCTCTGACTTCCCAGAACTGAAGTCATTTGTTTCTCGTCACTGTGAGTCATGGGCTTGAAAGGGTTGTGACAGATTCCAAACTCAGAAAAGAAGAGAATTTTCATTAGTTCTTCCAACACACGTAAAAAAAAAAAAAAAAAAAAAAAAAAATTATATACTCACTTCAGCTGCTTTTATGTTAGCAAAAATGATTACCTGTTATTTCATTCACTAGCATCAGAGAAAACAAATGGAAATTTTCAACACATATAATTTTTCCCAAAAACTTATAGATATCCAAGAACAACATTTATTATAAAATATTTAAAGTGTTGAAATCATATGTTTAGGTTCATACCATTTACTACTTATTTTTCTGTTTCACAAAGCTTTGTAGACACAAAAGGTAAGAGAAAACAATGCTCTTTTTTCTCTCTTCCATGGTAACATTTTATCACAAGCTGAGGGGGAAAGGAAAATGAGACAAGCAGACAAAATAATTAGAGAGGAAACAGTCTGAGGTCCCCATGTTTGCAGAAACAAACTGTCTGTAGCTAATTCAAATTACCTAAGTTTTACAAAATTCATACCACAAGTCATTATCTGTTGTCTCCCAGAAGGAATATTAATTTACCTGGATTTATGTTCCTTTGTCTGAAAAAACATTTGCAGTACTTTTTTTAAACTAAAGTTGCTTGTTTTGAATAGCAAAGTGAGAATACAGACAGCAACAGTTTTATAAGTGTGCAATGCAAATGCCTTTAAAAATAATCCTTCGGATTATTAACCTTCAGCTATTTCATCATGCAGTGTGATCTGGCATACACTTGTCTTTTACATTTAAGAATATTCATATTCTTCCTTCCATTATTGACTAGTATAATGTCATGAGGACATGTGGAGCTCAACCATGTGGAGCTAAAGATAATAAAAACTTCAAGTGGTGACCTATTAAAAACAAGATATAAGCTAGTTGAGTATTAACTAATTATTTTTTTTTTAATTTTGTCTCTAGTTATAGAAGGATGTCACATATGTTGCAACTTAATCTGCTGATAACACATTATAATATCACATACATTAAAATTAACATCAAAATATTAAAATATTTTTATTCTTAAAGGTTGAATGGTTTATTTTTGGTGTGAAAATCTGTTCTTTATCAGCCTTTACTTTTAAATCTTTGTTGGGTCAGTCTGTATATTTTTTGCTTCTGAAACAGAAAATCATCTAGGCCAGGGTTTAATATTTGCTATTCTGGATTACAGCTGATATCAGATGTTGTTTGTAGAGTTCCATTTCTTTTTAAAAACATTCTATTTTTAACATCAAGGAGAAGATCTAAGTATTTGTTATATTAGACATTTTCTTCTAAATAATCTGTTATTCACATCCTTTTCTCCTTTGATTGTTACTAAACACTGATGATACAAACTTTGGAAGTACGGAAGTCATGCAAAACATTTTTTTGATGAAAAATCTTGAGCCTCTCCAAGTCTCCACATGTAACACGTAGTATATATTGATATTTTGAGTCACATTCAGCCACTTCAGTATGGTAGATATGTCAAACATAGTCAATTTTTTGTTTGTACTGATTTGTTCTCATTTCCTCAGAGTGATTTCTGAAATATACATGTACTTTTTAAAAATAATACAGAGCTGATAGAGTAGGGCATTATGTTCCACTTATTTCTGTAATTTTAATTTCTTTTTCCAAAGGGGAAAAGGGAATTCTACCTTTTACATTCTCTCCAACCAAAGATAACATCAAGTGAAGTTACAAAGTTCCTTCATTAAACCAATTTTTCAGTGAAAATTTGAACAATTCTCGATCCAGCTTTATTTTTCTTGTATATGTACGCAACATACATTCTTAATCTAACACCTTTGCACCATTTGGTTGGACCTGTTTCTCCTCTGAGTTAAGTTGTCCAAGACCACCCTGTAAGGACAGTAAATGATCTCCATTAACTTGTGACCTAGGTCTTCTATAGAGGTGATTCAAATCAGAGCCTATATGTCAAGAGAATTTTACTTGCTAAAAATGTCCTTAGGTCTTTTCAAGGTATTTGTCCTCACAGCAGTTTGGTTGGAGATGCATTTTCCTAAATATTCAGGATAACGCAGCATATATGGTTTAATTAGACTAAAGTTTCACTAATGTGCTTCTCTGAGGAACTACCAAAAATAATTCAGCCAGATGTCATCTTTTCTCAATTATTTTCACATTCCTATAGATTTCTGTTGGTCTGCAATACTGTCTTTAGTTGGTTCTCAGTTCTCTGCAGGAAATCCCAGTTTCCATTTTCTCTCTTGTACTGCTTATGAGTAAAATGAGAGGCAACTGTGTTGCTTAGGTTTTTTGGACAGTATTAAGATTTTTTTATTTATTTTTTTTGGTATAGCTGAGTTGCTTGCCTCAAAGATGTGAGATGTTTGTAACCTGTCTTCCTTGTCTGTCTAATTCAAGCCTGATCTGTGGAAAAACAGAGGGGAAAAAAAAAAAAAAAAAAAAAAAAAAAACCCACTCCTTCCCTCCCCAACCCATATAACCGTGTCAGATAAGTGAGAAAGCAGTAACTTTTCCTTAGACTAAATATCAATTCATGACTCCCAAACCAGACTCCTATGCCTTACCTATGACTTGGAGCCTAGGAGCTGATTAGGTCAGTTTACCACTGATCCAAACCAAGGAACCAAACTTGCATTCTCTTTCTCTACTTGCATCTTGATGAAAAACATGGTAAATTGGAGGCAATATGACTATTGCTACATTTTAATCATTTTTTAAAAAAAGATGAATATTATAACATTTTCTGCTACCTAAGATTTTTAAAAGATTTTATTTTTTCCCTGTTTCTTCTATTTTTTCTTATGCCAATCTGGATTTTTTTCTCTTATTTAACGTTAAACTGAGTTTGAGATTGGAATGGTTATTTGGCCTATTCAGGCTGTACTGACATCGAGGACCAAACATGAAAGCAGGCATTAAATTCATCAGATCTACCACAGGTGTTCTGTAGGGTCAGCCTGGTGAAGCTTCCGACCCTCCCACTGTACTCTAGGGAAATTGTGACTTTTGCTGATCTCTGTAGGTGCTACGAGACCCACAAATACTATTAAATTCAAGAATCACTCATCCACTTCACCAGGATGTTATAAGGATTAATTAGTTAGTGTTTAGAAAGTGCTTCATAAAAGTAAAGTACTAAATATTATTATCACATTAAAGAAAAGCTGGAATCCCTTTGACAGAGTTACTGTACTATACGGGCTCTTTGTGTAGATAATTATACATTATAATATATTCATAATTATATCAGTAATTCAAGTTATACAATCCACTTTAGAAAATGCTCATCAAATGTCCCATTTCTATTATGCATGTCTTCTATAAAGCTCCAGCTGTTAGATGTTCCATTAAAGGTAAGATCTTCTTGAGTTGAGAATACAAACCATTTCAAACCAGTTTAAGGCTTAAAAATGTCTGACCTTATAGCATTAGAACCTCATAAAAGTTCAGTGGCTTTATGAGTACCAACACCCACAATTTGTAATGTTCTTTTTCCATGGAGTGGGAGTTTTAAATCTCTTATTTCCCTACAGTCAGCAAGTACAATTATTTTGACACATATTCAGAGATACTGGTAGACTAAGATGAAAAGCATAAAACTTCTGACAGGAGATGCTGAAGACAGATTTGCTCTTTTTTGAGTGCCTTTATGTGTTTCTTTCTCTATTTCATTTCCAGGTAGGGTTTTCTTTCATCCTTCTGGCTTTAAACTGTCATCTTTTCATGAGATGACTGCAGACTTTTCAAGGAGTCTGTAGCTGAAGGAGAATGGAAGGACTAGGATGAGTTCTTACACATAACATAAATTTCTCTTCTGGTTTCGTGTGTGTATTTATAGTCTTTTGAATCTAGTAAATGGTTTGAAATCAGCACCATTTTTTAACCAATTTGATAAATTTGAATCATGTTTACAAAGTATCTAACTACTGAGATTTTTTTAAAAAATATCTGCTGTAGAAAAGCATAGTGTAGTAAGCTACCTTGAATTATTCATTTATTCAGCCAGAATGTAAATGGCTTACCATCCTTCCTCAGGAATTTAAACTGTCATAGGGAATAAAGTTCACACCATGAATATCTTATTTTCTTCCTGTACTAAAAACTGTGTTTATAGTTATAGTATTGTATGACTGTATATCTTAAAACAGTATGTGATATGAAGTATATAACTATCTGACACTTTTCAGAATATAGATAGTGTATGTATTTGCATTGCTTTAGTTCCTATAACAATAGCTAAAGGCAATTCTGCAAGTATTGAAAGTCAAGATGGAAGAAGGACAAAATTTGGGCTTACTCCCATAATTTCCAGCCTACAGATTTATTGAACACACTCCATCTGCAATATCCTGCACTGTGCTTCTGGTGTAAAACCAGAAATTATCTGGGAGAAAAGGGAAGAGAAGAGGAAGGGGAAGGGGGAATGGCTTTTTGTGTGACGTACTCTGCATTTGTCGTCTGTATTTTTAAGTTCTAGCTCCAGGGACAGTAATGACATCTCACATAGAGAAAGGCCATACTTCAGTTAGCCAGAGTGTAAAACACTTTGTATGTACTTATAGACAGAGGTCGAAAACAACCTCTTGGACTTTTCACTTTCCATTCCCCTTCCCCTTGTCTTCTGTTTTCTTTCATATTACTTTTTTTAATGTGATTCTCTGTAGGAAATGATATGGAGGTCTTCTGGAATATATATTTAGATTCATAGAATCAGAATGGTTTGGGTTGGAAGGGAGATCTTCCACATAGGAGAGATGCTGCAGCCAATCATTTTTTGTGGCCCTCCTCCACAGTCTAAGAGGTCCATGTCTGTTTTGTCTTGGGAACCCATGTATACATGATAACATGATAGTATAACATTTTACTTGCAACTGCTCTGTCCATTTTGACAGACAACAAGTAAATAAATAAACAAATAAATAGCTGTTCCTCGACAGGAAACAGATGTGAAAATAGCAGTAGACAGTTCTTCAGTAATAAATAATTTGCATTAATACTACAATGCATGGGTAGGTCCTCAAAATACCTGAATTGTCTCCGTTTTTATGAGAAAAATTAGAGTAGAACAGCTTCTACTACATTTTAGAGTATAACATGAGACAATACAATGATGTGTTTAACAGATTTATAAGTGAATTTTCCAAAGCACTCAGTGGCTTAAATCTGCTTCTTTGAAAGTCACAGAACATAAACATGACTTTACTGGAAAGAATTTTAATTTAATGTTAAATTCTTCATAAAAAACATTAAATTTTAAGTATATAATAATTCAATATAGAACAAAAATAAACCTTCCAAATTTTAGCGTACGTGGTATTTGCCTGAGATGACAGCATTCCTGTCATCAGTTTACCATAAGTGCATCAAGGCTTGCAAAAACTAGAGCACTGTATGTCAGGAAGCAAGGACTAGCCACACAAATGTAAATGTCTTTTTGACACTAAGAAGGTACATCTTAATTTTCAAAACAACTTCATGCCTTTTCAGAAAAAAAAAAAAAAAAAAGTGTTCCGTGGAAAACCTGATTTTAATGAGATGCCTAAGCACCATAAATAAGGGAGATGCTCCTAAATTAATAGGAATAGTAACAGTAACAGTAATAGTAATAATAATAATGCTAATAATAATAATAATGACCGGAAGAGATACTAAAGTAGGTTCTTATGATGAAGAGAAAATAACATTAGAGCTGCTCTTCTGAACACCACAGGAAGTTTCCAAATGGGGTGGTGGCAAAATTGACTTTAGCTTTTTACTTTCTAAAGATAAAGATAAAGACAAGATAAAATGTCCTATTAAAAATGTTGACTGCTACCTATGATGCATTTCTCTTCTCCCAGCTGTTGTTCTTTGCCCAGATATGACTGTTAAGTGGATACATTTTTCTCATCTTATCATTACCAGCAATGTAGAATAGCACCTATTTATTATTCCCGAAGATATATTTGCTGAACTTTTCACACTTTTAATTTGTAATTTATAAAAATTGCTGTAAGAAGAATCAATGGTTTGTTTGATCAACACTTCACAAAATAGTATTCACTCCCTCTCTTTGGTCACTTTATCAAGAAGATACTTTACAAGATCCTAAAATAAGCATTAATTAACATCCAGGAACATTGCACTCTTAAAACCATGAACATAATTTATTTGGTAGTTTCTCTGAATGGGAGTAATAAAATCTACTGAACAAAACTTTGAGTAATATCAGAAGATGCTTCATCAGCATTTTTCTGATTATCTACCATAACCTCTAGATGAATAGCCATGATTAACATCTCTAATATCGCATGCTGTAGAAACAGTCAATCTCCATATTAATATTAATGTACTCACTGATACTAACATGGAGAAAGATAAGACAAAATCAGTTAAAAAAAAAAAAAAAAGGTTACTCCTTACAATTTTTCAATTTGTACAGGAGCGATTGTTAAAAAACCTGACAAAAGTTTTGCAGGGTGGTAGAAAAGCTTCTGACCAAGGACTGATATATTCTCCTCCTGCAGTTATGTATCTACAACATAACATCGATTTTAGTGATTAACCACTGAATGATATAGTATGCAGAAAGGACTCTATATACATAAAAACATTATTCACTAGGTTGTTACACTGTTACCAGATTAATTTGCTATATACAAAACAAGTGAAATTTGAGAATAACTAACTTATTTCAGGTAGAACAGCCCAATAAATAAGGGTTTCTGCTCAGCCACCTCCCACATTATCACAGATCTCAGATACTGAGTATCCAGCATGTCTTCCCAGTGAACTGCCATTTGCTTTGTCACGGCTTTAGTGTGCCAAATTCAAAGCAAGAGCTGAGCTTTCTTCCTGGTCTTCATTTTGAGTCTGGGTTTAAAAAAAGATTCAGAAATACACAGAAATGCTCCAGAAAATTCACAAAACTTAACCACATTTTCCTGCAAAAAGAATTGTTGAAGAGCAGTACTAACAGTACAGTACAACAGTACAGTACAACAGTAGTTTGACGAGGAAATGCTGTGAAAACTGTTCTCAGAGGAGAGCACTGCTGTGGGGTTAGACCACCATTTTTTCTAGTAGAGATTAAAGTCCTTAGAACAAGTACAGCTGTGGACTAAATTTTCTTTTCTGCAGTTTGTCAGAAAATTAAGTGATCAAGTCTGTAAGAAGTCAAGACATCAAGTCTATGTTAGCAGGAGTCCTATTTAATTTCTTGACATTGAAAGATGAGTGAAACTTGTTTGAAGGCAGAATTTTTTTAACAGTTGAAAAAAATGTGGCATGAGATACTGAAAGAGAAGAGAACAGAATACAAACAGAAATTTATTAGCAAAGGGAAACATCGGTTTTCAGGTAGACATTTTGCATGAGGCAGAGAAACAAGTACTAAACTAGAGGAGTAACTAAAATATCTAAGAACCAGAGGAATGGGAGAAATGTTAGCATAAAACCCTCTTACTTTGCAGGCTGCCAATCTTTTCTGTAAGGTTATGCTAGAAGATCTCCAAGACAAAGAAAGTGAAGAGGAAAGATCTAATATACAACAAACAAAACTCAGACAGATGGAGAGGTTAATACCCTGCATTCAAAATTATAAAACAATTTATTTCGCAAGTGAAAAATCTTTACATGGCAAATCCTCAGCATCAGGAAAGAGGGAAGAAGGTGGGAAAGTAACAGTGAAAAAGTATGCTTTGGTCACACATTTCTTTCTAATTTCTTTCTAAAAAATGATAGAGCTTAAGCTACAGTTTTGAAATCAAATGAAAATCACTGCTTTCTGTGGACTCCGTTATAAGACTTTTTCTTAAGAATAACAGGTGGTGTACTGCAATCCAACTTTCAAGACGTGAAACACAGATGATCAGAAATAGGAAAATAAATATGAAATTAATGCCAGACTATGAGGATCCTGAGGCAAGAATCAACTGTTATGCAAAGACCTTACATGAAACTCTGGGAAATAATATTCTCTCCTACGGAACTTAGGCTCAGTAATAGCAACCAGTCCCTCAGTCAACATATTCTTCTCCTGAGTAAATACCAGCGTAGTTATAATACAGACAACATTTTAGGAATATGAGTCTTAAGATGAATAAATACTGTGGTCCAGAGGGAACACCATGTAATCTGTAATGATTTGCAGAGACCAATATTAATTATAGACTTAACCAAGGTTCTTAAGTGTCATGTTTGGAGGTATAACCTACAGAACAAAGATCAAAGGTGCACTGCAATCAGTGAAGCAATTTAGATTAGTTTCAGAAGGCTTTGAATTAGACTTCTTAGATAAATCAAAAAGAAACTTGCCTTGGGAAGATGAGAATTCAAACTGATTCTACAGGTGAAAGATCTCATAGCTTTAATCTTGAGCCCCAAGTCTGGTGCCAGGCATTACTTTCAGCACCTTTGAAGGTCTAGGAAATTTGCTCAGCATTGCAGCCCTGACTATCATTTTCAAGACAGAAGGACAGACAGAATGACATAAAAACTCAGAGGTGCACATATGAATTATTATTTCTTCTAAATCATGTGAGAAAAAAGAGTATGTGACAACGCTTTCTCCCATCCCTTCTTATAGTACTTATCCATGTTCAATTTCATCTCAGTGACAGATCCATATTTCCAGCAGCCTGGGGCAATACCCTGACCTACATGTTCCTGTTGATATTCTGACACTGTGTTGGAAATAGTTCAAGATTTATGGGATCAAGAACTGTTTGAAAGAACAAGATCTGGTGACCCTTCAGTGAAGGCACTCACTGGAAAAAAGTTATTAATATCTGGTCCCTGCTTCATAGACTGTTTATGCATTTAGTATTAAATATTCATTAGCTAAAATGCATGATATCTTTTTTTTTTTTCCCAAAAAAATGACCTGCTATTAAACCTTGTCCTAATAGATCTGTGTAGATTCCTGTTGTATGTATAAAGCACTTGGTTTTGTGAAACTATTATTGTATTGATGTCAATCATAGTTGAGAGTTTCGACTAAAATAACTCTTCTCAAGGTATGAATGGTGTATCTTGATATATACAAATACCTACAGATCTGCTTAAAGAAACAGGGGAACATGGAAATTTATATTCAATCATTTTCTAAACAGTATTTTTGTCAAGAATTCCAAATTCCACCAGCTTCTAAAGTTCAGAATGAAAACACCAATGAGGAACCATTTAGACAAGACATAGTAAATTCCCTTCCCTGTGTCTGAGTTCCAAGAAATACATCAAAACACAAACTGAGCAACTAGGGCATGATTATAATTTTAAAACGTCTCATATTCAAACCTCCTGCCTGATTTGAATGTATATTAAGCATGAGCTTTTCTGAGCAGTATGTCTCTTGTAATGCAATGTTTTATCAGGAAACAACTAGCTTTAAGGAGAGGTTAATATGAATATCTTACCATGTTATCCCTCTGTGCATTCTCAAACTCCACAGAGGGAATTTGTCAGTAGCAAAAACTTTCAGAAGTCTTGTTTCTGCATCAAGTAGCATAGAAATATCATTGTCAAAGTAACAATCAACATATTAAAATCAGAAATTTAATTTAAGGTGCATAAGATGCATCAAAAAAAGTAAGTAATACACCAGCCAACAAAATCTATTCTCTCCATGGCTGCAGCAAAGTGATAGCAGCAGGATATATTTTGCCACACTCTGGCAAGCAACTGAACAGGTAGAAAAATACACATTGCTCTATGTCTAGTACAAATCCAGATGTTTTCTCTGAGGCCTTGTACCCATTCAAGCTCTGGTGTTGAGGAGAAACCCATAAATCTATCTATTGGTAATGATAATATATTGTCAGAAACACAGGTAAAACTGTATTTTTCTTCACTGAGTGAAGGCCACGGCCACAGGCAAGGAAGCACACGTACACAAGTATTTTCTTTTGTAGCACAGCATGTTTCTGACTTTAGTTTGGATGTGGAGAAAAGTGGCAGATTTGTAAGTTTCCAAATCAAACATAATCTTAGTGTTGTTGAGGGCAGGTCTGAAGTTCTGCTCGAGGCAGATGTCCATAAGTGAATTCTCCTTATTTTCAATAAAGAGGAAAGAATTACACCTGAATACCTGAAGTGGGTTGCACCTTGAAGTGTAGCTGCAGTTGTGATGTAGATAAGGACAGATAGACAACTTTAAAATAGTATATCCTATGAACATGTCATCAGACTATCAGAAAATATCATCAGACTTAGAGACAGGTCCTTTCAAAAGTGACCCTATTTATCAGCAAAAACAAGTAATCCCTTGAATGCACTATGAATTATTAACAGTTGGTGCAAAGTACACAGAAAATGGGAAAAGTTATGCACATCTGAAGACATATTTCTAAGTAGTACACCTGAGAGAATTATAACAAAAATATATCAAAGATGGTATAGTTTTTTCTTCAGTCTATTTTGTACACCAGATAGCATTGCGTATGTTAAAGATCACATCTACTCCTTGATAATGTGATTCGTTCTATAGTTTCTGCACATTTTTGTCAAGCACTTTTTATAGTTTATGGTTAATGTAAATTTTCTTCAATGATTTGGAGGTTAGAGGCAAAGTAATGCCATAGGTAATAGGGAAACACTCAAAACTCCTTTTCTCCCTTTTTTTTTTTTTTTTTTTTTTTTAGAGCACTAGAGCACTTAACATCAGGTCACTCATACTGCTGTAACACAAGAAGAGAGAAGCTAAGGTGCTGACTTTTTAAAACTATGTACAAGCAGCCAAGCTTGAGCAGGCACCATATTTACTGCAGCCTTAAATCAGCTCAGACAATAATTCTGCCTGGAAGCTGCAATCTTTGGAAAGAGAAAAGGTACAGCCAGGACACCCACATTTAGTTAAACCATGGTTGTGACAAAGTTTTCAAAGTTATGGCTATTGTAACATACAGAAGGTCTAAAGACTTAACAGACCAACTTAAGCAGCAAGAGCTTGAACTATTTTTATGCAAATGAACAGTTTGAATAACCTATAGAACACAGTACATAGAAATATATATTCACTATTCACAAGATATCAGCAAGTTTGACTTACCTATTTTGCAATGCAAAGCCATGCTTAAACTTCATGGTGATGTCTCTCAAGTGCGCAAGCACAAAGACATGAAGAATGTGCTATTAGCACTGTAAGTGAAATTTTATTTATCTAAATGTTGTTAATGTTTTCAAGAGATTTACACAGAGCGTGATACTGAAGTCACATCTTCATGATCCGTATCTGTGAAATGCACATCAAAGCAAATATTAGGAGACTAAGCATGTATGGGTGTTTTCTCATATCCTGTCTCTCAGCTGAGACATTCAGTCAATATTAAAACCCAAAAGGAGAGAGGTGGAATACAGTTCATTTTTGTCAAAATCTATCTTCTGATATTATCACTGCAAGAATACTGTTCCAGGATCTGCCTCCAGTTTTCTCACTAAATACTGCTATTTCCACAAAAATTAAAATAGTCGTGCTTAATTTGGTATTAGCTAAAGAGGTGTTGCTTGCTTTGGCAGAGGAAACCACTTTCCTATTATTTAAGTAACATTGCCACATCTCAAGGCCCTTGAGCTTTGCTTTGGAAGACAGCATAACCTCAAGACTTTCCATGAAGTTTGATTGATTTAGCACAGAGCATAGAGCACCAGTGCAAATAGCCAAGCAGAAGAAGAAGAAGAGGGGACTAAGTGCTTCCCTCCCTGCTCAGTTTCAGGAGCAGCCCCTGCTCATCAGCCAGGAGGGACTGCTGAAAGCACAAGTGCCCAGGCAAACTGAGAAGCAGCAGCCCCCCTGCAATCTGTGGGGAACACTGAGAGGCTTGATCCAGAGTCCTTGGTAAGGAGGTCACATAACCAAAAAGTGACCACACCCAGTGAACCCATAAAGCAAGTTTTTTTTGCTTGTTGCAGCTGTACCTCCTCCTGATATCTGTCCCAAGGCTTCCCCATTCCTACTCCCATGTGTTCGCACCATTGCAGGTGGTGCACCCAAGCTCATATTACATTTTTCTTTCAGCAGGAAATGTCAGACCTTTCCTCACATACCATCTGTTTCCCAGAAGTGTCAGGAAAAACTATGTGTTTTTTTTTTTCCTCAGCACAAAGGTACTATCCCTTCTCAGACTTTTCCACAGACCCATCAAATCACTTACTTAAGAGTTTATTTTCCTGTTCCGTGAAAAACAGGTGTTTTTTTTTTTCTACTCCACCTGTGTGAAGAGACTCTCCACCTTCATTTCTCCTCTGTTCCCTGAAGTCAGGCTCATTTACAGTTGCTTCTTTACTTGGTGTTTGAGTTACTTCTTTCCTTGTAGATTGCATCACATTATTTTGAGTCATATGCAGGAAAATGGATATGCAGGATCATTCCTGTGCAAGAATGATCTTTTCCCCTGCACATTGTTCTTAGTAGAGAAGAGATGTACCTTTCAAAGTTTATTCTTGCAAAAGCAACAAGATACCACTAAGTAATATAAAATTACTTAATCCATTTGAAAAGTATTAGAACAGAGAAGCCCACAGCAGTGGCATGTTTTGAGTCACATTTAAAATCAACTATGGTATTGAATGTACAAAGCAGTTACCAAAAACCAAAGCTAAATTACTTTGGCAAATAATTGTATGCTTCAGAATATAACATTCACTGCGATATAGCAGATAAAACCGTACAATATAAATCGTACAATATAAAGACTACATTATCTATGTAAATTCAGAGCATTTTTACATTCTGTTCACATGCTGCTTTGGAGAAAAGTTATTAATTACAACAGAAAAGCTGAGGCAAAGGGGAAAAAGAAAGCCTGAGCAACTTCAATTATAAAATAGCTAAAAGTCATGACAAAGTGTTGCGCTAAGCATACTTCAGATTTTTGTGTTCAAGAAACTACAGCAAGAAAGAACTGCAAATGAATCCAAAGAGACCAAAGACTCTCTCAGATGCATATTCTCTTGCTGGACTGCAGAGGTATTTCCATGTCACATACATTACCAGTATTTAGTGTTATTGGTAATAGAAGAAGGTTTTTCCTCTGGGTAAGGTGCTGAGTCAGATAATGGAAGCAAAGCACAAATGACATCTCCTTTTATGATTAATAATAATAATAATAATTGTTTATATTTCTTAGCAATCTTTTTTGAGGATACCTCACTGCTGTATCCTCACCTAAGCAAGCTTTTATTGCTATTCAACTTTTTTCAGAGAGGTGCAAAATTAGATTCACATGCATTAGCACAAGCATGCTATCCTAGAGCAGGCGTTTTTATAAATAGTTACAAATTGCAAAATTATGTAAGAAGAAAGCCACTATTTATTTTTGTCTGAGATTAAAATTGTGACTTTTAGGGTAGATTCTCCTCCAAGATAACCATGATATAATGTACTACCACATCTTAATATGTGGCTGTGATCAAAGACATGGGATGTCTGCATGACCTATACCTCCCCATATTGCTATCTCTAATGACATAATATATTTCTTGAGGTAAAGTCTTTGCTACAGAACATACAGGTCTTACACTCACTCTTTCCATTATAGGAGTCAGTAAACTGTAACAGAGCCCTAATAATTTTTTCATTGTTTCTAATGCAATTGGTCACTAAGAGGTATCATGTCTCACAATACTTGCAAGCACTGGGCTTATTATTTCCCACTGTTCCTGAAAGCATTCAACTAAGCTAGGCATTGATCCCAGCCTGAAAAAAATGGGAATTGGTCCCAATCCAGCTCCACAGGTCATTTCTTTTAGATGTTTGGCATAAGAAAGATTGTTCTTGATGACCTGGGAATCAGTCCTCACCTGACACCTTCCCTTGGCTGCCTAATGCTGTTCCTAAGTTACACACAACATTCAGGCACTACTGAGAGTTTATGTAGCAAATGGAAAGAAAATAAAGCCCAGCCCAACACTCACGAATTGAAGGACTTTAACATAAATTATTGGTAATTCACACTGCAGTTTCTATAATGCATATAGAAAGTGTTTATGTAGTATTGTGCTAGACTAACTTAAGTAGGAAATGATTTTGCAAGGGTAAGACTTAGCCAAAGGGCAAGGATGTCAAACCATACATAAACAAGTAAATTGGTGTTGTTTGTCATAGTGATTGTAGGTTCTACGCAGCAAAAACAACATTTTGCTTCTAAACATTATGTGTGTCTTGTGTTGTCTCCCAAATATATTGAAGCAATTCCAAATAAAACTGATGACCAAGCAGATTTTTATGTAGTGAATGCTACATATCAGAGACATGGTTAGCACCATGAGTAAGCTCCTGTGGCACAGGTTATTCATTTTCATTTAATTCCCAGTGGGCTTGCCCAGTGCCCAAAGAACACTTCTGATGTGGTGGGAAAATAAACTAAAGAAAGGAGAAGTGTGAGTGGAAGTGAGTGAAGCCTGGGCAACTGGTGGGGCTACAGGGAGCTATCATCAAGGGAAGATGTCTCTTTTCCCTCCCCCCTCAGCATCTTGGCACAACTGATCCAAGTGAGGGGGACTTTTCCATGATGTCTACAGTGGAGGACATGGCTTTTTTTGCCATATCTTCCCATTCCTTTAGATTTCCTCTTGCACCTTCCCCTGTTCTTCCCATTTCCTCTCAGGACAGTGTCCTGGAGCCCCTGTCCACCTCACACCAGCCTGCTTTTGCACCTCAGGCACCTCTGTTTCCGCTGGGCTTCTCCAGAGGAGACAGAAACCTGATAGGTGTAGCAGCACACCTCCACCTTGCCTCCACCTCCAGCTGGTGCCCTGTCCCTGGATGAACAGGATACTATCTGAGAATTACCAACATGCCTTCTAATGAATTCTGCTTTCTTATGAGTATATTTCATATCTCTAAGTGAATAGGATAATTTTACTACCCAATAATCAGGAATATTATTAATGTGCATAGGTAATAAACAAATGATAAGAGGAATTTGATTTGCAGAGTAAGTACATTTGTCGCACAGCAGGTAAGATCTCACTTTTATATTGTGTCATTGGATATACATTGTTTCAACAATTATTCTTTTTGCCTCCATGAAAGAATTTCCTAACTTCTCAGCACGACTTTGTATAACTACATATTAACATGATGCATGGTTTAACCCTTTCCATTTCATTTTTCCATTAGTAAAATTATATGTTTGAATATTGCAAGGATACAATTAATAAAAAATACAATAAAGTTTGATTCTTATTTAACAGGACAAGTTCTCTACAAAGGATTATGACTTGAATGTGTATACTATTAATACTATAAAGGAAGTTTAGCATTAATGGCTTTTTCTAAATAAATAAAAACAAAATTACACATCTGTAGAGAGAAAAATACTGCAATCTCACTTGTATGTTCTGAGTTTTTCAGATTTGATTTATTAATTTATTTATTTTTTTCAATATAATACTTTTAGGCTATCTATTCATAACATTTTGATAATTCTGCACACATGCCTCTGAATAAAAAGCCCTTTGTTTGTAAACACATCTTGAGCAACACTGGTGTTTTTGTACAAAAAGGAAACTAATTGCAGATTAGCTATTGAGGTATCCCTGTCATGCATTCTATTTTATGTGAATCTCTGAATTACATAGGTTTGATCTTAGCAAAGAATAAAATAAGGTTAGCCTGTCCCTGTTATTATTAATGTTAAATTCTCCTTTGTGCATACTCTAAAGGCACATTGAAGTACCTTTTCCAATCTGGAGAAATTTTTGAATTGAAGAAGACAAATATAAGACTAACAAATTTCCCTTTTAAAGGGGTTTTCCATGGAAGTGAAATACTTTGCAAATATATATTTTACTCAGATATATTTTTACACAAGATAAAGACATTTCTAACATTAGCAGAATATTCTAATGTTACATTCCTACAATACAACGTAATTTTGAAAAGCCTTTCCTTGCAAGTTGAAATATATTTGTATCATTTATATATAAAATAAAAAGGAGAAAGAATAAGAACACTTAGTGCTTTTGTAACATTTCTGTTTTAAATATTCTTCTCCACTGAAGTTTTTTGAAATTTCCTATTTCAATTTCAGTTCAGAATAAAGGCCAAAAGCCTAAATTTCTGATTCTTCTATGCAGCAGAACTTTATTATTCTTGACACCTTTAATCCCAGAAGTAAAGTGTATTCTATTGTTTTGGTTTTTTTAAGGGTTTATGAACTTTAGATAAATACACCCCTCATGTCCACGTATCATTTTCCTTATTGAAGAAAATAAGATGTCTGCTTAAAAGATTCACATTTTCAGTTCTGTTCTGTGGAAGAACTTGGGAAAGACCTGTGGCTGTAAAGTTTCTAAAGCTGTTTCCAGATCAAAGCAATTTGGATGATCTTCAGAACTTTTTGATAGTTTTGACCTACAACAATAATTTCTTCAGATAGTATATTTCCACTCAGAGGAGATTGTTCTCTACTGAATCTATCCATTGAATATAGATTTTTTTTTATTTTAATTGAACTTAGCAGATGATTTTTAGGTATGGGTGTTAAAGATATTGTTGCTTTAGATAAATTAAATATAATATATATTCCACAGAAGTATACATACAACCACAAAATGTTCTTGAAAAGCAGAGCTGTAAACACTTTGTTAAACTAAGATGTTAAAGCAATATATAACATATATTATGTAACATTATTTTTTCTGTTGTAAATTTTCTAAGGTTATTTCTGATTAAAACTCATCACAGATTTTATTCCAGATTTAAGCTATTTTCATAAGACTTTAGGGGGAAATATTTGAATTCTCTTGAGATACATAAAATGGTTTACAAGATGAGTTAATTTGAAGCAAACAATACCTCATTCTTGGAAGTAAGTCCTGGAATAAACATCTGTTTTTTGGTGTGATCTTAACATGTTTTTACCTGTTGCTATGTTTTATTCTGTATCACTGAAATACATTACACAAATTGAAGAAAAATTATCTACAGCTGTAGAGATCATTAGGTGATGGTTACTTGTACATCTTCATAAACACCTAAGCAGTTTAGAGATGTGCACTAGTGGTTGTGTGTCCTTGAAACCAATAGGTGGAACAGACCAAGCTGTGAGAGGTGGGCGTCAGTCAACAGGGTCAGAGAAAGGAGAAGGAAATGCTCACTGGATAAAATCAGTGTACAGAAAGATGAACGAAATAAGAGAGCACAGATTGTCGTTTGAGCTTGTTCCTTCAAAAGGCTTTACAGGAGTGAGAACTGAGACAGCTCGTCTGAGTGGAGAGCCGACCAGACGACAGAGATGAAAGAACTGACATCACTAAGAGTAAAATAGATACTGGAAGGGAAAAACAAACAAACAAACAAACAAACAAAAAAAAAACTCCAAGTGTCCAAGGAGAGGGTGCCGAAAGAGTTGAAAGGCATGACAGTTTAAAGGGAAGGACGTCACAGTGACAACCAACAGGAAAGAAAGACCCTTGTAATAAAGTGATGGTGGGGTCAAAAACTACATAAGGGATGTGAGAACTTATAGAAAATGAGAGGTAGGAGATTGGGCAGCAGAGTACAAAAGACATGCAATGTTTGAAAGCTGAAGAGTAAATAGGGAAAAAGATCTAAATATAGCGTTATTAAAGAGGTTGTCATCTGCTAATGTCCAACAGCAGATGAGCCAAGCCAGCGTGAAATCTGGATATGTCCCAGCAGCAGTGTTGAACCTGGTGGGTGCTTCTTCCAGCAGAATAAGGTAGCAAAAACTGACTGCAACTCACTGGGTCTTCACTAGACCTTGGATCAGGCCCCCAGCAGCAAGGTGCTCCAGCTTGAAGGAAGAACACTAAGAACAGAGGGGCTAAACAGGGGAAGGGAAGAGTTTGATCTCACAATGAGGTAGAAAGTTTGCACAAGACAAATGAGAAAAAAAGGATGAAAAGTAACAAAACCTTCTTTCCACTTCATTAGCTCTTGATTTTTCTTTAATTCTCAGCTAAAAGACAGTTTCCTTCCTTAACAGTTTTCTCTATGTGTCAAGTTCATTTGCCTTTTTTTTTTTTTTTTTAATAGGTTCCTCAGTCACAGCATTAAGCGGTTTCCTAGATAGTCTGAAAAAATACACCTATAAATATGGTATTTTTCATCTGAATTAATTTTATTTGAAAGTTTAATTATAGTTACCATAATTCTTTTATATAATTGTGTTGAATGTATAGGTTTTATATGGAATTTAAAGGATTTGGAAAACACATCTTTTCTTTAATATATTAAATAATTTTTATATGATGACCAAATTTCACAGTTTTATCCACATCTTCTCACAGCATGTGTACATAATTGAGATGACTCAGAGAAATGGGAATTATGCTGAGTCAAATTTCTTAAATTGATGCATTGCTCCAGAACTAGTGTTATTGTTACTTTACATTTGATATATATATATATATTTTTAATATAACTACTGTTAGAGCTACTAAGGAAACCACTATGCACAATTTATAAAGCTGTTGCAATGAGATGACTCAGATGTGTACTTATGTACACATATCCACCAGGAATGAACTTCACTTTGAAAATATAGCCAGATTCACCGAAAATCTTAGAAACAATCTAAAAATATACCACAGGGAAATGATGACTGATTTTTCACTAAACAAGACTTCTTTTCCTCTTTCTCTTTTGCTGCTGGGGATGATAAGCATAGTAATAGAATGTGCCGTGACAGACAAAGCCTTTTTGTCCTGATTCACAAATATCATTAATGTGTATATTCACATGAGGACTCACACTATCAGTGTTGCTGATTCTTCCTCAGAGAATTCCCTTCGTAGGTTTACTTACTGGACTTACAAAGGTTCAGTTGCATTTTTAATCTCCTTAAAAGAAAAATTAAACATGCTTGCAAAATGCTGCTGCCACACACAAACATAATCAAAGTTATTAGCCATTTTACACATCATTTGCATAAAAAGAATTTTAGAACATGCAAAAAAATCAAAGCCTATATTCAGTACTAAAGTACATTAATAAAAGCAGTATGTCATAGGAGATTCAGTCATCCTAATTTTAAATATTTAACCCTCAAAGATCACATTATGTAGTTTAATTGCACAAGATCACAAAATTAATTCAATTTTCCATACTTTGACAGTGATCCCAGACCAACACCTAGAGAGTACTCTGTCAGTCCGGAAAACAAACAAACAAACAAATAAATAAAAAATTGAATATTCAGTGCTATATATCAGTGTGTCCTACTGTTTCAGCACTGCACACCACAAAGTACTTGAGGTTTTCTCTGGGACAACAAAATAAATATAAATATTATTTTAACAACAAGGGTTATTTTAAGCATAGGTGATTAACACAAATTTTGCAAATGGTCAAATTCAGAAACTTTACCACAATCATAGAAAAATAGCTACTATTAAAATTGTGAATTTGTTTCCTTATTTTTAGAATTGTTTTCTTATTATGTTTTGGAACACTGGCAGTGTTGTGGACTATTATGGGGGGTATCAGAAGCTAGTTTCCCAGTGAGATGCTGGAAAAGTGACTAAGTAACAAGCTCCTCAAAACTAGAAGATGTTGCTTCCCAACAGTGCAAAAGGTTTATCTTGGATTTCAGTTGCCAGCTGCCAGCCTTTCCAGATCCTGGCTGACAAGTCCATGAAATCCTGACATCTGAAATGAAGGGAAAGAGGCCACCAACCCAATGCTTTTCTTGACTACCTATTGAAACCAAGCAGCACGGAGGAGGAAATGGCACAGACTAAATGCAACCTGACAAGTGAATTTAAAGGGTAGTATATCATACATTTACTAATGGAAGCTTCCTTCACCTTCAGAAAACTATTGCGTTGGGCAGCATGAGAGAAGACACCAAGCCAAATGGGCAATGCATATAATTTCCTATTACTTACAATTTTCCCAGTGATGTCAACAAATTAACTTTAGAATTGGGAAAACATCTCTATAAATAATCTTGATGAACACACAGTTTGTCACAGTGTAAATAGAATGTCTTTTCAGATATGTAGCTTAAATGATAAATTATATCAAGAAAATGGTGAAAGTGCGCTAACAATATTCTAGTTATATGAAGAATATACCATTATTCTGTTGTTACTGTTGTCTCAACTGTTGTGGTGCATCTCTGACAAATGACTGATTTTCCCTAGAGCTGTTTGCATTTCAATTGCAACTTCAAGATGAAGCTAGAGCAGAAAAAATTATAATGGGTTTTGCAAATACCAGCTCCTAAAAATATCCAATAAGAATATGTCAGATACTTTAAGACACATAAAATGGCTGCACCCCTTTGTCTGACATCTTCATGGATCTTATAAGAATTGAGTTTATTTATCAACACAGCAACTTAAAAATGATCTTTAATAGTAAGCTTGGAAAGCAAGTTTCTAATTCATGGGTCACACTGGAAATCTAAGAATTGTGCTCAACCAATCAGCAAACAAATAAATGAAAATATACTACGTGACACTTTTCCAAGATGAACAGCACAAATTTTGAATAATGAATTCTAGCAATAAACTTCTAACAGGCAAACTTCAGAGCAGAAATTGCTCAGAGAAATAATACAGTGAATAATGAATACATTGGAGAAAATAATGACCCATATACGGACAAAACTTGCACAGAAAAAGAGATAAGTAAGATAAATAAATAAATGCTTTGTTATGAATTATTCACCTAACTCTGTTCCCGCCTGCAGAAAAGGACTTACTTTCCTCTCTGTTCTACCACTATAAATCCTGAGTCACTTTGATTATATCCATCCTATTTCACCAGTATACCCAGATAGATATTTCTAGGTTATGTGGTACCAGTTACACTGAAAGACCAGTGTCCTGAATTAGTCAACACCAGTTTAAATTGACTGAGATAATGGATTGTATTTCTCTCTCAATCTATCTGAGGTTCAGAATGGGCTCCACTAATGTTAATGAATTAAACGTTGCTATCTCTTAAAGTACAAAATTATTTCTATATTCTTAGATCTTAAGGGTAGAAAAAACTATTTGACCACCTAATCCACTCTCCTGTATGAAAAGGACCATAAGATTTGCCAGACACTCTTCTGTTGAGTTTAGGAGCTCACAAATAAACCCACAGATAGGTATTTTATATTTTAATATAATCATTAAAGAAAAAAAGGCAGAGGAAAAAACAAGCAAACAAACAAACAAACAAAACCTCGGAGTTTAAACTGGTATCCTAGATCTAAGTTTACGGAGTTTAAATAGTTATCTTAGGTCCCAGAGTTTGCCATAGAGCAGAACTGGGAATACATTCCATTTTTTACTGCAGTCATTAATACCTCAGCGTCCTTCACTAGATTTCCTAAAATCAGAGGACTATACCCCCTTCATACAGAAGAGAGCAAATTTAGTTAAGGTGTGTGACTCTGGGAGCATATAAGCTCCAAAATGCAATTTCATATTTAACACTGTTAAAACCTATTTGTTTCAAGCCACTGAAAGTTACTCCAATACTTAATGTGCCTACCTTGCAATTAGCTGAAAAGTGGGATAAAATGAAGAACACTTCCAATACTGTGAACATAGGTTCAGGAAAGATTGGAGCTTAGGAGAAGGAAAAAAGGGTAAGTAAAGCTAAAACGGGTGCACATATTTCCTGTAAACTTCCTGAAAACTCTACTGTATGATTTTTACTTTTTGTTATATTGTAGGAAATGTGATTAACTTACATGTGAGATTGTTTGAAAATGCTTGCATTGTCAGTGAAGGGTGTTTAAAGACCCACTGTGTGGTGCTATAAAGGTTTATGTTGTGAAAGTACTTATATATTAATAACACTTCAATTGCAGGGTATCTACCATGTGAACTGTGCTATTATAAAATGATGGATTTTCTAGAATGTCACTAAAAGAGAAATTCAGTGCTGACCCAAGGGGACAGATGAGACAAACAAGCACAATATCTGTCACTTTCCAATCATCTCTGTTTTCACATCGCAGGAAATGATCATGACTCTTCCCTCCACTGCACACGCCTAGAAAAATCAACATCACACACATGCATTCTAGTAATTCAGCTCTCAAATAGGTTTGAAACCAGTCTGCCTTCTATAAATCCTCTTTGTTTTATTTATTTATTTATTTTTAAACTTATTGTTATTGCTAAACCAAATGCTCCCTGAGGATTCTGGCTTTATAGATCCAAGTCATTTTATACACGCAAGGTTTTCTTTGGAAAAAATGTTAAGTATTTTAATGATTTTCATGAATTAGTAATGGACACAGTGCTAATCTAAGCAAACATTTATCTTGTCCTGTTCTTGCATTTATTAGCCCTTTATGTGATACATTATTTGCTCCATATAAGATTGCTTAGCTCATGTTAACTTCACGTGGCTTCCAAGTTCAGAAACTATAAAGTCTAACTGAAATCAAATGTCAGCAAATTGTCATGTGGTAGATAAGAAACTATTAACACTTATTTAACAGATAGTGGAGATATATTGGACATCTGAGAGATGAGATAAGCAAGGCTTATACTGTCTTTTTTCAGTGTGTTCTTCGTAAAGACCAGTAGCACACTTCGTCTTCCAAAAATAAATAGTGCACTGTGCACTGTGCTGCTGGCTAATCTTAGCCAGCTTGGGAAGTTCTTATTATGCAGAAAATCTATATTCTTAGAACTTGCTAACCTTGGAAAATGCTCACTGACTAGTTTTCAGAATTATCTGGAAGTATTGCTCAGGTTCTTCTGTCCTTAATCTTCTTACACAATACTTTAATCTGAAATGGTTCAATTACAACTAGAACATAGCAATATAAGTAAAGGTGGCAAAAAAAGAGATCCAATGTTAAAGAGTTCCTACTCTTCAGGGATCAAAGAATCATAGAATCATAAATTATAATGTGTTGGAAGGCACCTACAAGTATCATTGAGTCCAACTCCTGGCTCCACACAGAACCACCCAAAAATAAAACGATATTTTTGAGAGCATTGTCCGAAGGTTTCCTGAAACCCAGCAGGCTCAGTGCTGTGACCAATGCCTCAGAGAGCTTGTTCCAGTGCCCAACCGCCTTCTCTCAGTGAAGAACCTTTTCCTAACATACAACCTGAACTTCCCCTGTCACAATTTCATGATGTTCCTTAGGGTCCTGTTCCTGTTTGCAGACAAGAACGGAAACATGGATTTGTCAAGGAAATGTAAAATGTTATACCAAACTCCATTTAACGTCATTTATTCTGAATCAGTTTATTCAAAGGAGTTCTTAGTATACTGATCCAGAACTGATTTTGCTGTCTTGTGGCAACGGTAAGTGGTAAAAGCATTATCCAAGATGGCTCTGTAAATCTCATAGCCAGCACATTTACCTAAGGTATTGGCATAATTTTCAGACCATACAGCATTTCTCCTAAGGTATGCATATAATTTTCAGATCATACAGCATTACTCTCTCCTCATTTTGGCAAAACTTTTGATCATCCTAATTGAAGTAATACCCCCCACCCTAGGCTGAATGTGAGATTACAAATGTATAAAAATAAAAGGCAATTTATTTATTTATTATTCATTTTCAGTTTGTTTAGACACTTATGATGCAGTACTTTATGCAGAAGCTTATCTGTGTAATTGGAAATCATTTTAGGAGGAAAAAATAAACTTTTTCACAAATGTAATGGTCAGAGATTGTTTTTCTCTTCATCTTCTGTAACTGGGATTGGGTATGCTACAAAACAGCTGTACAGTTAGCACCTAGCACAGGCTTGCCCATCTTATTTTATGGATAGCATGGGTCTCTCCAGTATTATTGTCTTTATTCCTGAAAATCTTTCCCTGTAGCAATCTTTCATGATTACAGTCAGGCTGATGTATAAAAGCTAGCAATGTCCCTGAGTGCTATAACAGACACAGAAGCTCCGTAGGTTGTTCAATTGCAAAGCCCACACAAAGTCATGATGATTTCATTCCCCTCTGATGAAACTACACTGGTATGATAAATCGTTTCAGCAATGCTGGGACTGATAGTCCCTTTGCCCAGAAGAGATATAAAATGTATGCTGTTTTCTGTCATTAATATTGCTAGGATTAATTTTGCTTTTGTGGACAGTTCTTTATTCTTTGTATGATGTCCCCTTTTCAAAACTGTTTTTTTCTTCTCTTTTTCAGCTTCCATTTTTGGTGCATATTGATAAAAACATGGATATAAACAAAAGTTAAGTTAATCACTATTTCAGGTAGTTCCATTATTTTAGGCCAAGATGGGAATGAAAATATCAGGCTGCCATGGAAGAAGCTGTTGCCAGACATCCCCAGCTGTCTCAGGAAGGTGTTCTGTTTTGAATACTTTTGTCCTTATTATGAAGGACAAAGCATTTAATTTGGAAAACATTTAATCTTTCCAGGTTTTTGGGGTAATTAGTAGGAATGGGTTTAAAATTTTATTTTTATTTTTCTCATAGATAGACTAAAACCAACCAAATCACACAGGATATTTTCCATGTTACTTGCCTGGTGTTACTGTTGCATCAACTATTAAGCATTTGCAGTGAATGTTTCTCCCTTAGAAATGTCTCAAGTTTAAAATATCTAGTAAAAGCTTAGTATATAAAAAAGTCTTTCCACTGCTTCTATATTCTTGTTTAACCACATTCAGTTAATATAATTAACCTTTTCCCTTAATATCACTATTTAGAGTGTGTTTCTATTCTATTTGCAACTTTTCTCCAGATTGCATATGTTTAGTGCTCTCAACTTTCTTTTCCTACTAATCCAAATTCCTAACCTACAGAAGTGGATTGGATAAAGCAAACGCTCAAGTAAAATGCCAAATACATTTTTTATCATTTTAGTTCTTTTGACTAGATTTGTCAGGATTAAGAAGTATTTGAAAAGTTCTGTTCAAAACCATAAAGCAAACAAGTCTATTTGTTATTTTTCTTTTTAGGGACTTTGCTTTTTTGCTTGTGTTAAAATTTAATGATAAATTCCAAATTTTCAGACTCAAACACAGCATTGGCATTCTAAAGGCAGAACTGATTCTAAATGAGAAAACGTAATTCATGTTGGAATGCTTTTTTGGTAGTTGGTTAGGACTCCCTGTTATGCTGAGTTATAAGCCTGCTGGAGTCAATAATGATTCAGTTTAATGGGGAAATCTGAATATAGATTCTCAGTTCCTGAAAATATTATTTCTGACATTAAAAGGAAACAGAAAGACAAATAGGTAGTACCGTGAACCCGTGAACATGAGAGAGAGAGAGAGAGAGAGGATGGATGGTTGTGGGTAAAAAAGGACTTTCCAAAGACAGTATGAGAAAATATGTAACCCAAGAGACTTAATTTCCATGAAGCATGAAACATAAGAGACTTTATTAAGTTTTTTGTATTTTTAACGTCATCCTAAAACATGTATTATAACATTCTGCTTGTTTAGAATAAATCTGTTTGTTTACTTTTACATTATAATTTTTTCTTTGAAATTTCTTAATCTAAACTCGATGACATAGTTTTTTCATAGTTTATTTTCTTCAAATGGCTTTAAATGCACACAAATTATTAAGGAAAATTATAGCAAAGAAGATTAGTTTTTAATCTGAATTAACCTATAAATATCAGAAGAGAATTTATAAATCCCCAGGAAAGGAAGGGAAAGGTACCACACCGTGCTATATTGGAGGCTGTCTTTGTATCTTGCTGGTTCTCTGAACAGACAGGAAACTTAGTGGGAAAAAAATAAAGTGCATCTGAGTGTGGTCCTTACTAAGACACTAACAAGCAACATCTAACAAATGTTATGAGATGATGACTGACCTCTATAGCTCCTGTTTTCCTCTAAAGGAGGAGAACAGCAGCAGCAGGAGTGAAGTCAGTGGTGAAAGTCAGTACAAAGCAGAAAATTCTGCAGGAAGTATGTGAGCAAAGCCAAGTCAAATTCATCATGACAAGCAGTGGGAAACCTAAAACAGAGAAGAGAGACACAAGTTAGAAAAAGGATGAAAACCTAGATTTAGTGGCTTTAAGATTTTACTGTGGTAGCTGCTGGTCAGCTCCCTAAAAGATCTTGTAAGAATGAGCAACTCTGTCCATCCTTCCCTCCAAACACACTTTTCCTTTCTTTTTCCCAGTCCTTGTCTTGTCCATTTAAATCGATAATTCCTTTGAGACAGATCTGTCCATTATCAAGTGGTTGTAGAAAGCCTGGCACAACAGCAGGATGACCTGTGTCAGGGACATTGCAATCAGTATACATAATAATAAAGGATAATATAAAATGAACCTCCGTATTTTTTCCACATTTTATTGGGTAAAGTTCCCCTTAGTTCCAAAATTGCCAGTGTTCTGGGCACACAGCTCCATCATTTTTATATCTTAATCATGTTTATATTAGAAATAAAAAATAATAATAATCTAGAAATGGTGAAAAAGAGCCAGCAGTTGTTTAAACTAAACAAATGAATCCCACAACATAACAAACCTCCTTCATCAATAATTTCACATCCCTCCAGTGTGACCTTTGCTGCACTTCTGTACAATTTGTGTGAAGTAAGGTGAATGATTGTTAGCAATGTGACTAACTCCCATTTTACTGAAATTAATTTTTGGGGCTTTTTTTTTCAGCAAATAAAAATTTTAATTTTGATTACATGAATAGAGACTACACTAGTTTGGAGTAGAACTTTTCTGAGTTCATATTAGAATTCAAAGAATGACCAGTAGAATAAACAAAACAAAACAAAACAAAAGCACAAAGTATATTGTATAACAGTAGGTGCAGAACAGAAAAAATAAAAATAAAAATAAATAAATATATATATATATACACACACTATAAATCCAGGAAAGAAAAAAAAAAAAAGACAATTCAAATCAATTTGATTTGCATTTAGATATAATCAGTTCCAAGCATGAAATGCTACTTAATCAGGTAACAGCTTCATTAGCAGTAGTTAATCACATACTACCTTCAACTCATTTTCAAAACTTGGAATTAGTAATTCAAATTATAGCAATTAAAATATCTTAGTCAAGGGCTTGATTCATCTGAAAAAATGCTTATTCAAACTCACCTCAAATTTACCAATCATTTTCTAAGAGCCAGAATGTGTGTAGAATATCTAATTTTAAAAGAAAAATGTATGTGATATTAGCTAGATAATACAGCATTCTGTATGTAGAATAACTGTAATTTTAAAGGAAGCAGCTTTATTTATTTATTTATTTATTTATTTATTTATTTATAGGAAGCTTAACTCTGGGATTTTACTGTCACTTTAACCATGTGGAAAGTCAGCTTTCACTGTACAAATACTGTATGTAAAAATACTGTACAAATTAAACACAAATAGCATATTAAAACTATCTCTAGCAATTTCTTTGAGTTACAGGTCTTAGAAAACACTGTGACCCCTGAGAGAAGATCTCCAATATAAATAAATAAATAATATCTACAAAATAAAACTCCTCACAGCTTGCAAGAGTCCTGGATGCAATCCACTTGAACAAGTCATTTATTTGTCATATAGACACAGCAAAAGTGAGTAGAGAAAATGCATGAGGAAAAGTTGTGTTTTCCCTAAGTGTTATGTGATTTATGGATATTGCAATTTTGAATACTTGCTAAAGCATTATATTTTTAGTAGCTATAACTTCAGAAATTATATTCTACTAAATAGGGTTCTGGAATTAAAAAAAAAAAAAAAATATTATAAGTTCTGTCCACTGAGGATTTTCAAGCATAGAACAAGTGAATTGTAACACATTTGTCATATAAAGTTAAAATAATTTCATTAGTTGTATGTGATGCCTAATTAGTAACTTTTCTGATGTGCAAACTGCAATTCACATATGTTCCTATTTTGTTGTGGTATTTTTAATTTCTAAGTGATGGCTCACAATTTTTCTATTTTTTTCCTCAAGCATGAAATAATAAAAAGAAAATAGTACTCTCACAGGTGTCAGGCAGACAATTAGGAAATCGGTACTAGAAATGCAGCAGACAAGTTTTGCTTAAAATCTTTTCATAGTATCCCAAGTGCTGCATAAAATCTTTTCAGTGTTTAATTTGTTATACAAAGAGTGGATGTGTCTTTGAAAGTTGCCTGGAACCACTGATAGCTGACTTTCCAGGAATTATTTTAATAGATCAGCTTCTTAAAACACCCTCAACTTTCACTGATCTCCAGCGCAGAATTAAAAAGAACCATGGGAAAAACAGGATGTAGTATTCGTACCTAATATATCATATATTAGTATTCGTACCTAATAATCTATCGTACTAATGTTCATACCTAATATATCATCAACATTTCCTTGCCTTCTTACTTTCCACAGCCAAAAAAAAAAACAAAAAAACAGTGCAACTGGCACATAACCTGCAAAGTTTCTCTTCCCAATAGGCTAACATAAGCATGTTAAACAAGGATTTGGTTGATCCCAAGAGTCCTAAGGAGAATAACTGTAAATTTGTCCCTTCTCCACACATCCCAGAGTTTACACAAGGAGTTAGACAAAAGGAATGGCTAAGAGCTTTTGTAGTGACTAATGTAAAGTATGAATGAATTAACACACGTCTTCAAATTAAAGAAAACTTTATGAAAGGGAAACAGTCAGCATTTGCACTGGTATAAGATGCTTTCTTAGAATTAAACCCATGGCCAGTTTGATAGGGATCTGTAAAGTCAGGTCTCTTCACTGCTGTTTATAAATGGCTTTTGTATTAGCAGAAGAAAATAACAGGTTTCTTTAAAAAAAAAAAAAAAGTAATGACAGTCACGACTACTTTACTTATTAGCATAATGAGCAGCTGTTTCATAATTAACATACTGTTTAAGTGCTATTAGCAGAGACATGCGATTCCAAAATGCAGTGAAACATGACAGCACAAAGAAATAAGGAAACAATCCTGTTTGCTGTCTCTTCCACCCCCATGTATCCCAATGCTTGCATTTGAGCCTAAAGCTCATCTTAGATGAAGAACCATGACACAAAAGAAGCAGGTACATAATTTTTCCACTGAGTATTCCTCAGTTACATACTGGATTATTTTATGAGAGGTATAAAGCATTAATATGAGCATCCCTCTGCCCCCAGACATGGACAGTGCTCTTGTCCGTCTCAGTTAAGCTGTCAATCTAGCAGTCTTCTAGACTGTGAGCTCCATGTGCCCAGAAGATTATATAATCTTGCTCAAGCATTTCTAGTCTTTTTGCATGGCCTTCTATTGGTCTGTGATAATGTAACTGAAGGTAAACAGATAAAAATTCATAAGCAGCTGAAACCCGTTAGCTTGCTAGGAAGCCCAGGCAAAATGCAGATAGTTGTTAGGGCACTTCTAGCATTCATCTCCATTTCCCACTATTTCTGTACCTCTGGTTAGGAAATTAATATAAATTCTCTCTTAAAAATAATTAAAATAAGTATGAAAGTAAGTAGGTAAGTATTAGTACATAATATTGCTCACAAAACCCTAAGAAAATGTTCAGAAATTCATTTTGCTCAAATTGGGAATTTCCAGATCTGTGAAACTTTTCCTTTCAGCACTCTGAACCGGACCTTAGGAATACTCAGATGCTTGAAGAATTATATGGATATCAGGATTTTCTTCCAGGGATAGTCATAACTCTTAGGTACTCCTGAAAAATACAGACTAAATTTTTAGCTATCAGCTATCTAAACACCTTTTTAAAACCTAGCACTGACAGAGAGAACATTCACCGCTTTTCAAGAAGCAGTGGAAACCTTCTTATTACTGTTTAAAAAATGTAAACTTCGGGCGGTCACAGCAGTCCCAGATGTACCAAGGTCTTATTGTAGTCTGCTCTTTTAATATTTATCATTATGACATTATTGAGATGTCAAAGAACATCTCATTTTAATACATGTATAAAAAATACAAGAAAATTCTTTAATTACCATAATTTTGTATTAAAAGTTGTTCAAATTTTGAAGAAAGGACAAAAAACTGTACGAGCAAAGAAGTTTGTCTTGCTCATGTTTCTATAATGGGTTCATTACCTATAAAGCTTCAACAAACTCCATTTAAGCTGATCTTGAAAAATATTTATTTCCAGTCTCATACAGTTGTGAAAGAATTGCCATGTGAGTGGCCATAGTAAATTTGAGTCCTTTCTTTAAACAAGATAAAGGTGTAAGAGAATCTGCTGCTCTTGTAGACCATGGGAAAACACTATAAGCTTCTGGATTTCCTTCTGTATATCACTTGTCATTGCACATTATCTGCCAGTAACAGCTGGTGACATAGACACTGTGCCTCTAGGAAAGTTCCCTTTTCTTTCTTCCATCTGTTTCAGTCCATTTACCTCAGAGATAAAACTCTGTTTTGGTTGGTCTGTTCATAATATCTTATCGAGATCATAATTTAAAACCCTTCTGTTGGGGATACAGATCATGTATTTTTTTTATTTCCTTAAAAATAGCTGAAAATGATGGTTCCTGCTATTCTGTTGTTTCATGCAACAGAGGTTTTCAACAAGTTAACCTGTAGGAAATAATAAATAAATAACACTGAGAAACCCAATTTCTCTTTTTTGTATCACTAATTCCTTGTGCTAAATAAAGAAACTCATTCATACATATTTCTCCTTTGTATCCTTTACTAAGTTACTCTGCTTATCCATACAACAAGTATTTCTTCTGAGTTCTGGGTAAAACATTTTAGACTAAGAGCACTTCCTCATTGTCACCTTACATATGATAAGGAACAAAACCTCTTCAGTCTTTTTCTGGGCATCTTAATAATGGTGATCTAGCTGTTGCCAACTGCATTGTACAATTCCTGTATTTCTAAGAATGAGATTAATTTACCCACTCTCTTATTCTTAGTTCCCTGCATTTTGAACACTTTTCAGAAATTTAAATAGCACTTTTGGGTGATGATTTCTGTGAAATACTAGTATTTATATATACTATATATATATATATATATATACTTTTATTCCGTACTCAACACTGGACTGTTTGTTTTGTTAACATTAGCATAAAAAATCAATACCCATATTGATGTTGCTAAGATCCTGAGAGTTTTTAAGACAGTGTATTTTTAGTGAATTTTGTACTTAACATGCTAGAAAAATCTTGTGAATGTCTGTATTTTTCAATTTTTACAGGGGCCTGTAGTGGTAGGACAAGGGGTAATGGCTTTAAACTAAAAGAAGGCAGATTTAGATTAGAAATTTGGAAGAAATAATTCACTCAGAGGGTGGTGAGGCACTGGCACAGGTTGCCAAAAGAAGCAGAGGATGCCCCATCCCTAGAAGTTTTTAAGGCCAGGTTGGATGGGGCTTTCAACTACCTTGTCTAGTTGAAAGTGTCCCTGCCCACGGTAGGGGGGATGGAACAAGATGATCTTTAAGGTCCCTTCCAATCAAAATCAGAATTCTATGATTCTATGATTTGATGAAATGGAAAATAGAACATTTACTTTTTGCAGAAATTTACTACTCGCGTATTTTCCTGTCTTGGTATTTTGGATGTGGCTTGAATACTCTTTTTAAAAAAATAAAAATATTTTCTGCAACTTTTCCTCAGAGCAGTTTCTGACTTATTAAAAACGGAAGATCACAACTGTTCTTACTGTTATTGGGAGGTGACAAATCTTAATTTCATTGGAAGCAGGACAAGGCACTAAACAAAGACAGCTTCGTTCCCTGCTATCAGTTTCTCAGAAAGCCAAAACTGAACAAAATATGTCTTATAAAATAATACATATATAAATTATGAAACAAGAAAAGCGGTGCTACCACCACAAGCACCTACAATAAATGTAATAACCTCAAAATTCAAACTTTGCAAATTAAGTGTGCTTATAAATGTGTCATTAAATGACAGAAACTGCTATTTGTCTCACCATCTTGTGCAGGATAGATCATAATTGCCAAAGAATATGAAAGTTTTGTTTCAGAACATATTTATTTATTCAAAATGTTGTTCTCTGGGGGTGGCCTCAGGAGAGCTCTCTCATTTTTGTTAACAATCTGGTGGGAGACTGCTCGCATAGTGCTACTCAGTGCTCAGTGCATTTAGGAACACTGAAACCCCAGTGCCTGGGAACATTTCCAAGCACATTTTAAATACATATTATTCTGACAAGTTAACGTGTGGAATATTTCTCACATCTGAACATTGGGAGTATTAAAGATCAGGAACAATTTTCCTATTTAAATAATGGTGTTTGTAGTCTAGATGTTTACCTTAGAGCCTGACAAGCAGAGATTATTAGTGAATGGAAAGAGTATATTTACTTTACAAGGCTTTGCAACCAAGTCTCAACCAAAAACATTTTGCAGTTCATCTTCTTTCAGTAAACAAAATTTTGTGAATTTCTAGCCAAAAGCATTTGCTGGTTTTGGATGGGCATATAGACGACACGTAAAGCACATTGCAAGGAAACACATCTGCACTTACTGCAAGTAACTGGAGAAACATTTAGATGAGTTCTTAGTGATTCATTTTTTAAATAAATTCACAGACAGGAGGAAAACAGACCTGCTGGAAGAAAGGCACACAAAACCTACTTCCATCCTAAGATGAAGTGCAGGAAATTAAGGCTGGAGGAATTGAAATAAGGTAGATGGTTATACTCTTGAAAAGTTGATATTCTCCCAAATTATTTAGAACAGACAAGAATGGGGTTAATGCTAAGGCTATGATGTATATACTTGCATAAACTATGCTGCCATCCCTAGATGACAGAATGGCTAGAATTTGTCTCATGTGGATAGCTTTATGCAGATAACACTTCTGAAATTTTTCAAGTTTCATGATTTCATGCTGTCTGATGTAATCTTATCATTAGGCCAATACCAATAAATGCAAAAGAGTTTAAGAAATGGCTAACCGAAAACTCAGGAGTGTTTGTCAGTAAGAAAACTTCAAAAATATCAAATTAAAATATTTCTATGGGTCTATACTACAACTAGTACTATTTACAACCTTAATAAGTCACAGTAATCATTGAGAGCAAGATGAAAGATTAGGTCAGTTCAATTAATGGGTCTTAAATGGGTCTACATGGGTCTTAAAAACAATTCACTATAAAGTTACATATCAGAAAACAAGAACTGCAAACTATGTTTACAGGGTGCAAAATGAGCTCCTCGGGTAGTGATGTCCCTTGGGGTAATGGTGATGTTGGCTATATCTACAGAAAGTCCTGAGTAATGGAAAACCTAAATATTGTGAAAAGATGGCTTTTGAAGCCAGAAAAAAAATCAAATCAGGAATAAAGTATCTTCTTTGCAATGATAATGATTAAACAGTTGTAATTAACATTGGAACACAGAGACTGAAAAAGAACAAGTTGTTTATATGAATTAGGAATGTTTAGGCTCAGTTCTGTGTTTCTAGTAGAAAGATTGCAGACACCTCTTAAGTGCCAAATCAACACCAACCATAACCACTGGAAATTGCAACTCCTGGCACAACGACCTTGAAGCTGGCCGCTATGGCCTGAAGCTTTTCACTAGAATTGAACTTTAAATCAAGTACTAATTATATGACTGTGTGCACAGAGTAGGTTCTAGATGCAGAATGTGTCGTGCTTGAGTTCCATTTTGTAGGTACAAATTTTTCAGGCTTAATGCATCTAGAAAGAAAGAAGGCTGAATTCTCATGGATGAAAGCTAATTTGCTAATTTTTAAAAATAAGATCTTAAACTTTTTTAAACATCTTGAAATTCTTTGGAGAACAGTATCAAGAACTCCACTGGAGCAGATGAGCATAAGGCATAGAAAGCTTTTTTGTTTGGTTGGTTGTTTTTTTTTTTAGGTCAAGCTTTACATTGGTCTCCATTTTGACTTTGCAATGAAGTCATGCCAACTTTAGTTAAACAATCTTGAAGTTTTGTATCACTCCTGCTGCAGCAGCATAAAGCTACTGAAAGGTGATAAAAATATGGAACATTTTCTCACTTACCCTTTAGGATGAGGCTAAATAGTTTACAGCTCCTCAGCTTGGGAATAGGACAACAGGAGGGATAGAGAATGGGCATACAGTCATTCTCTTTCTTATGATACAACAGCCAGGTGGTACCCAGTGAAATTAGCAAACTTCATATTTAGGTGACACGACGAGGGACATTTTGGCACAATGTACTTTAAACTCTGTGTTAAAATGTCAATAAAATAAAATAAAATAAAATAAAATAAAATAAAATAAACAAACAAAAAAACAGATCAGCATACTCTTGGAAGATTGATCCACCAGGAGGAAATGTTATGCATGAAACAGTCTGGATGCAGCAGCACAGGAAGTCACTAAACGTCCTATACAGGCACATTAGGGAAGAGATCACTCTATACTTGCCATGTTTCTCAGAATCATTTTGTAAGTATCTACAACTGACCACTGTTGGAGACAAGGTACATGAGCACAGCTGGGGTCAAATATTTGGTCAAACTGTAACATCCTTGTAATTACACCACAAGCTGCAGTATCTTTCTGAAAGTATAGTTATTGAAACAAATATATATGTAATATATATACTTTAATTTCTACTGGTCCACAGAGAATCTGAGTTCATTCATTGTGACATCAGAGTAAATTTTTGCAATGAAATACTGAGAAATCAATTTGTCTGTACAGAAGAAATAACATCCATATGAGGAAATAGTCTAGTGCAGTTATGCTTATGAGACAAACAGCTACTCACAAGTCTTGGGTAAAAAATTAGACACCAGCTTTAGGCAGTTCCAAATGTAAGCAAAAACTTCCAAGTTTAAGCTTACTTCTTTCAGTATCAGACAAGTATCTATTAAAATGTAACTATGATTTCTCTTTTAAAATTATGTTTATAGCAGGGTGGAGAAGGTTCAGTCAATGTAGTAAAATCAATATCATTAGCCTAAAAGCTCTGTCTAGCCTGTACATCACAGGAGTTGAGGAGAAACAAGGCCCCTAAAAGAATCCACTTACCACATGGGTTTTGAACAGATTTCTCCAGAGACTGATGAAAGAATAATTTCAAATACATGTACTTTTTAGAGGGTGTTCCTCCCCTTCTTTTTCCCCATTTGGAAAAAAAAAAAAAAAAAAAGTCCTTTTTGAGGGAGCATATTAGACAATTACTTTTTTTTCTTGCCATTGCTCATGTATTTCTCCAAGATAAGCATTTCTGCTACTTTCATTTAACATAAGCTTTGAAATAGCTTAATGATACTAATGATTTCAATAAATATATTTTTTTTCCTAACTCAATTTGTAAAGCTCCCCACAGTTCCAACTGGAATTTATTTGGAACTTCATTGTAACAGAATCAATATTTATTAGCTTTCTGAAATTCTTCCAAGCTTCTTTAGTTAAGAAAAAGTTTTTCTACTACTGCATTTAAATGCAAATAGGCAAGTAAATTCCACAAGTTATTTTGAAAAGAAACAAAACCAAAAATTAAACATATAATGAGAATGTTAAGAAAGGAAATGGATTAATTTTCTGATACCAAATTTCTAAATAATAAGCATGCTTTTCTAAATATCTCAATGTACAATACTTCTCCTGAAATTAGACTATGCTGAATTATTTGTAAAGTATCAGACTATCACCATCATTTAGCAGACTTACAGAAGTATATAGTTTTCAGAAAATAAATAAATAAATAAATAGAGTTAGATTAGGTTTCTGGGAGGCATTGTGCATTATGATACGTTTTTAGAGTGATACATGAGAATTTGTAATCAATTATTTATTATACTTTACTATGCTCAGAACTTATTCTTCATAAGTTACAGTACCTGTAAGTTCAGATGGTCATATTTTAAGATCTAACATTAAAGAAAAAAGAAAAAAAAAAAAAAAAGACTCTGGGGAAAAAAAAATATATAGCACCTAGGTAGACTTTACCATTGTCCTAAAGTAACTGTTCATAACAAGGGAAATGATTTCATATCTTTTTAATGACACAATATAGAAATAGTTACCTTGTGGAGAAATGCTTCAGTCTTGCTTTATATTCAAATGAAATATAACACGTAATTCTAAAATTTTTCCATAAATAAGGAAAACAACCCTCCTACACAATCTTCAAGAGAAAATGGCAGTTGAACCATAGTCTGTCTTGCTGTTTTATGCAGTATATGCACTGGACAGATATTAACTCTTATTTTCTGTTATATATGCCATCTGTTATATTGTACAGGCCTGATATCTCTTAGTATACATCGTCAGTTTAAATCATTTATGTTTCTGAATGTTCTTACTAGTGTCCTAATGTAGTCTTGAAAATAATAATCTAGGCAATGAATTCACTTTGAATTCAATGTTTACAATTATTTTTACATCTTACAAAAAATGTTTACAAAAGCATTCCTCCCAATTCTGGAAAGTGCAAAGGCTGTTCTAATTCAGAAGCATTCTGACTTACTCATGTGTCATCAGCTCTGTCACTGTCAGCTTCACAAGCCAGGTATTGATGTGAAAATTACTGGGTAATGCTTATATCTGTCCTTAAATCTTGGTCAATTTCTGTATTATTCGGAAGCAGTTCATATAATAAAAGTATGTAGCTCTAAAGCTAGACAAATATATGACATAAAATCTCTGAAACCCAAGAGCTTAAGTGCCTCTGGGAATTCCTGCTGTGTTTCTTTCAGGTAAGCTGGAGTTATACTGAAAACAAATTTTAAATCCTTAGTATTCTCTGAGCTTTTTCAATAGTAAAAAAACTGTTATTTACTCACAGTCACTAATGAACCTTTCCATAATTTTTTTTTCTTTTTATGATACTTTCTTAAACAGGCAATAAGGAAAAAAAAAAAAAACAACTTTGAGGTTGTACTTTTTTAAAAAAATGTCTCAGATGCTAAGCTGTATGCATGATTTTATTTCTCACTGCAGTTCAGTGAAGTTTTAGTCCACAATGTGTGGACTTATTTGTCATATATTTCAGAGGTTTGGGGGCATTTAAATATATATATATATATATATATATATATATATTAAGGTGGGTTTCCTCTGACAGAACTCAAAACTGAAAACAGGTTTAGTCAATTTCACTAACATTTGTAAAGGTTAGGTTAAAAAAGGTTTTTAATGATTCTGATATCTTCAGAGTGAAAAACATGAGTGCTACTAGTAAAGAAATGATAAAATGGCAGATAAATTTCCATGAAGAAAAAAATGTTCCAAAGGAAAAAAAAAAAAATAATTTACATACACAAGGAATGAGAAATTGAGATATTATTGACAGAATTATGAAAATGTCATTTCAGTGCTCAGTAGCAAAAATAAAAATAAAAATGGAAAAATGGAATTTTAGGAATTACTGAAAATTTAGGGAAAAACTATACTTCTGCCCTATATCTTGAAAATTGTTCTGTTTTCCTGAGGACATAGCAGAGCTGGGGAAAATAAAAGGGGAAAAAAATGTATACTTAAAGTACTTAAAGGCGTGGAAAGACTTCTGTGTAAGAAAACAGTGAATTTATGGAGACCAGGACCAGAACACTTCAGACTGTAAAAGAGCAACTACTTGAGGGAAATATAGCAGAGGTTCACAAAATCATAAGAGATATTGAAAATGTGAGTAGGGACATAATCACTATATCTTTCAATATGCAAATTAATGGCCATCAAATAAACCAGCATGAGGTAGGTTCAAAGCAAAGTAAGGATGTATTTCTCCATGTAGTAAGATGGCTAACTGTAAAGCCTCTGTGGGATATTTTATATGCTAAATGTACGCAGGTTCAGAAATGACAGAACATATTCAGGGATGAAAAGTCCACTGAGGACTGTTGAATATGAAGATATTATCTCTGGAGCAAGAAGTCCCTGATCCATAAATCACTGGAGGCTGTGAACGTACTACAGTATACTGGCTGTGTGCTTTGTTTTTTCCCTCTGGATCTATTTTGGAGGCACTTGTGAATGCAGATCTGGAGGGACTTCTCTTACCTGCCCTAGTTATTTCATACTGAAGTCCTACAGACTGGCTCAGAGGCCCTTCATGGTGTCACAGCAGATATTTGCTTTATATTCAAGACTGGGAAATGAAATATCACTTATAACACAAAAATTCTTTAGAAGCTGTCCCAGTGGTCTTTGTGAAGGTTTCATGAGAGTCCTTCAAAGAGACCTGTCATGGTAACTGACAGCAAGGTCCAAATCATAGAATCTTCAGAGGGGTACGTTTGAGTCTGTGCCAAGTTTCCCTAAGTTTCTATCCTGGTGGTCAAGAGACTTTCAAAAAAAAAAAAAAAAAAAACCAAAAACAACAACAACAAAAAAAACATCAACCACCCACCCTACCAAAAAATAAATAAATAAATAAATAAATAAAAACACCTAAGCACCACCCCTATTAGCCTAGTTCTATGTTTAATTACTCTTATGCTCTTATGCATATGGCATGTTTAGTTTTTTTTCAGCTGGATACTCAGTTGTTGGCAAACATTATAAGAAAAGGAAGATGAAGGGTGATTGAGGTGAGAGAGGGATGTAGCCATCATACATAGCTTGAAACAAAGCACATGCAAAGGACAAAAAAAAAAAAAGAAAATGAAAGTGTTTTCTACTTTTCCCATTTGAACAAAATAGAACGTACAAGCAAGAAGTGCAAGGCGAAATCCAGAAGTCAACACGAGGTGCTCTTCAGAAGAAGCAGAAGCAGTAGCCAACAAAAACAGCAAGAATGTCATTGCCTGGATGATTTTAAGAAGGGCTGGATAGGGGGAAAAAGGCAAATGTTAGCAATCTTGTATTCAGAACAAACTGAACTATTACTAGAAAAATACTTTTTTTTTTTTTTTTTGTATTAAGAGTGAAGAAGATTTGCCAGCTCTTGAACCCCAAATAAAGGAAAATCAAAAAGGATGACATAGACAGAGAATAATAGAGGTAGCAACTCCCCAGGCTTCTTAGTGTTTTTTTTTTAAAAAAAAAGGCAACAACCACAACAACAAAACTTACAGACACATCATTTTCTGCTAAATTTTATGTACAAGAGCCCCTTTTGGAAAGCTTAGGTCATATTTTATCTTATTTATTTATGTATTTATTTATTTATTTATTGTATTGCCAGTGGTTATGATACTCAATGTTTCACAGTACTTCTTTTTTTTATGGTGTGCTTGTAACCTCAGAGGTGTGATATTTCAGCATGATTATTCCCTTTGCAGAGTAATCCAGAGCAGAAAAAAAAGCTTACACCTCTTCCATTAAAAATATCAAAACATCCTTTTGGTATTATCTTGCATGCCTTAGAAAATAACAACTCTGCTTCTTTCAGAATTAAAAAAGAGCAAACTGATGTTTGATAAAGTATAGAGAATGAAAATCACAATGAGAAATAATTATTTTTTATATATATCTCCTTCAAAACTGAAAACCGATAACATTTTTGAAAAGGTAAAAAATTGTAAAAGAAATCCCTGAGGTAAATATCCAGTACAAAGTGTCCAACATTGAATTCAAAATACAGCTTTTTCTTTTGTTCACTAATGAATCATAAAATATCAGGTTCCTCAACTGCAAGAAACTTATTGACCTACACAGCAGGCAATGCATATAGAATAGCAATTTAAGTACAATTAAAATGTTAGTTTTTATAAATATCATGAACAGGTCCTTGACACTGAAATTAAAAAACATATATATATATATTATTATTATTACAGAAAGTTGCTTTTGTACAACACACATGACTTCTTGTTACTATGACATTCATAAAACATTTTTACACTGTTCTGAAAATACATAGTCCTTTAAAAAATACATATGCAAACTTCTACCCAGAAAACTTTTTATACAGCCTCAAAATCATTTCTTAGCCTCACTCTTGTTGTGTATAAATCCAGTTTGGAAATCACAGGTACAGGAATAATAGGATGGTTCATTTCCCACACTATGTAGTCTATGACGTAACTGAGATTTTTTTCCCCAGAGTGTAAACAGAAAAAAAAAATTAAAAAAAAAATAAGGAAGCTTAAGGAATAAAGTTAAGAATCACTGACAGGAGGCTTGAGAATTGTGTAGCGAATGGCATTAGGGCAGGATTCAACTGGTAGTGGTGTCACACAGGTCGTGGATTTACATTCAGAGAGAATCTGCAGTAGACACAACAGTGGTAGTGTACTAATGCAAAATAATATACAAACAAACGAACAAATAAATTATTAAATAAATCTCTTTCTCATACACACACACACACAAAAGAAAGAAACAACCTAACAACCTAGACTGGGATTAAGTCAGAGGGGAGCAGAGACCAAAACAAAGGCTGAAAATGTGAGGTGCTCTAGAAAAGCTGCAGTTGGGGGCAGAAGTTAATTTCCATTATCACAACAATTTGTGAAGTTAGGAAAAAATCTGTCAGGTGGATGGGGACTGAGTCTTCTTATTGTTTCCAGGAATTATGTGCAAAATCAATAAAATCTTTACTATTGCATCTTACACCTGATAGATTTCTGCCTTCCCTTTCATGTGTACCTTCTGCTATTTTGGTAAAATTCTCACTTAGCTCTACTGAGATCTCAGAAGAGCTCAGAACTGTGTAGGCTCTATGGTAAGCAGTATTATATTACATTATAACTGAGGATACACATCATTAAAGTTAGTGTTGGGCTCGGAACTGGAGTGGGAAAACACGGAAAATGAGAAGAAAAGAAGACCAAGTGGAATGACATGGCAAATTGGAAAGCGCGGATGGTTCCTGCTTATACCTGTGTGGGAAGAAATGGATCCTTAGAAATTATGCCACTATCACATAATGAACTACAACATGTTTTATCACCCACAAGACACAAGGCCCATGCCACCCTCTTGGGTGCAGCATCTTCATGTGTGTACATGTACATACATTGAATTGAAGGTACAATAATGGGTGCTCTGTTAAAAAGGCTGCATTACAGAAACAGAAAAAGAATCTTAGAGTCATGAGAGGGATATGCTAAATCACCTATTACTCGTTCTTCTTAGAATGTGGCTAAGAAACTGTGTTTCTATCAAAATACCAAATGTGAGGTCAAAAAATGCACAAAGTGCCTTGCTGTATTTGCTGACTTCTTCGGACATGAAAGTCTTGATGTACCTGATGATTTCCTCTCTGAAGTGATGTGGTGAAGGATGATCACAGACAGCAGAAGATTCTAATTATTATCAATGAATAGCACGTAATTCATTTCAGAACACAAATAAATAAATAAATAATTCAGATCATTAACCATGAAACTAATGCAGAATCTACTACAAACAAATTACATTGTGTTATCTGCCTTTGCTATAAAGAGAATTCAAGATAAGCAGAGAAACAATGAGAATGAATTATTTGTAAGAAGAGCGCATGTCTTTAGCTGCCTGAACTATCATCATTATTCTCATTTTCCACCTTGCAAAATAACATTAAGAACTGTCACTGTGTAGAGGTATAGTTCTGATACTTGCAGCTAGGTTGTCTAATAAATACAAGTCTCAACTTCATTAAACTGTATGAGATTATCTTGGTGAAGGACAGAGGAGGAGATCTTTCAATTTTACAAAAGAAGAAGGGAAAGAGGAATGTTTAATGACAGAAGCACAACTTTGAAGAGACTATTGCTAGGTGCTGCAAATTATTTGTATAAAAGTCAAACACAGGAACAAATGAGCATGGATTGAATGAAAAGGAGCACTAGAATCTACCCAGAATATTAAAGCAAGAATAAACAAAGATACAAATAATCCTTAGGAAATTTTAAAGCTTTTAAGTATGAGCTCTACTTCCAGGATAAAAATAAGGGTAAAAATATAATCTTAGATGTTAAGGTATTATTCTCATTCTGCAATATTGTATACTACTGTACTTTCTTAACTCACGGTAAATAAAATTCACTGCCACTCCAAAGATAACTTTGCCTCTATAGATTGAAATAAAATAAAATAAAATAAAATAAAATAAAATAAAATAAAATAAAATAATATAAAGCAGAATATTACCAGATCATTTGTTCTATGGCATAGAATATTTGCAAAGAGGAAGAGTAAGGCTGCAATGGTGCACCACTTAATTTTGTATACCTAACATCAAGTTTGTAGTAACATAGATGATGTTACTCATCCATCACCTTAGGAAGCAAGTTTTCCTGCTGAACCAAATTATAACAGACAGGGGTTTTAGCAACTCTGCTTAGCAGATTTAAGGAGAGGAGAGAATGTGATGAATAATGTAAATTTCTCTACAGACCAAGCCCCACAGCACTATGACATAGATACATCTTAGACTGAGATTTGAATTCTTAGACTTGAGTCTTGGTTATGTTTTAGGACAGCACTTTAAAGTTATGTTGAAGAGGCAGGTACACAATTCTCATCTGAGCACAGGGAAAAATGTGCAGATGTTCTTATTTGAATGCCTTCTCTCTTCCAGATCAGTACCTTAGCTGCAAGGATATTCTGCCTCTCACGGCTTCTGTGTTCCTAAAACAGAAGGCTGACAATGTGCATGTAGTCTGAGATTTTTAGGTGTATTGACATACAATAGATAATCAAAAGCTAGGCTATTTTAATGCTATACTTCAATGTTGATTTAAAAAAATAGTAAATTTAGTAAGTAAAAAAAAATTAGAAGAAAAAAAAAAAAGAGGAAAAAAAAGTGTAACAGATGTTTGAGAAAACCAGAGGCTGTTTTACCTTTGTTTCACTGATAGTTATGTATATATATATCATATATATACATATATATATAATTTTGTATATAAGATTGAACATGGAAAGCTTTAGTCTGATTAGAAATCTTTTGATTACAGGTAAATATTTAAAGCTGAAACTCAACATGATACTAATCATGGGAGAACTATTCTTACCTTGTAATACATAGAAAATGTAATTTGTTACAGTGTACCAACTGTGTTATATTTAAAATTGATTTTACACTGAAATATATGTAAATTTCTTGAGAAGGTGAATTTATATTTTTGTTAATAAATGTCTTCACATCTAACACTGATGAAACCTCTAAGGTCTCAGTTCAATTGAGGTCATCCCATGAAACTTATTTTAAATGTATCCTGCTTCAAACAGTAAATAGGAAGTAGTCTTCATCAAAGCATCCTTCTGGTGGTAAAGAATGGAAAGATATATGGAAAGAAGGCTAGGCAGAACTACGGTTAGTCTGCTCTCCTTGCTGCTACTGTCCTCAGAGCTCCACACTTCTACAGCTTGCCAGATGCTTTTAGACTGCAGATGTTGCTCCTCCTACAATATTGGTCCCCTAGGACCTTATTCAGCTAACATCCAAGGTCCACATACACTTTCCTTTTAACAGTCCCTGCAGAGCTCTTGGCCTCACTTGGGAAGGCAGAGTGATCCCTGTGTACTTTTTTTGTTTTCCTCTTCTTTTCTTTCCTCAGAGAGGAATTACCCAGGGGTATTGCCTCTGCCTACTGTAGTCAGTTTATTGTATTCAAACCCTTTTCACAGACTCACAAAACCACAGAATCACAGAATGGTTAAAGTTAGAAGGGTCCTCTGGAGGTCATCTGTTCCAAACCCCTGCTCAAGCAGGGTGTCCTAGAGCAGGTTGACCAGGACTATTTCCAGACAGCTTTTGAAGATCCCCAAGGAGAAGGAGTCCACAATCTCTCTTGGCAACCTGTGACAGTACTCCATCACCTGAACAGTGAACTGCTTCCTGATGTTCAGACGGAATCTCCTGTGTTCCAGTTTATACATGGGGTGTTCCCCTTATCTACTTGTGAGCTCATGGTCCACTTTATAGTCCAGAACTCACAGGCACAAAATTGAAAAGTCCTTTGAAGCAACATGAATAATATTTTCTAGAGTCTCTTTTTACTTTTTTTTTTTTTTTTTTTTAACCATTGTGCATAATTTTCCCCAACCTGTTTCCCCAGGCCCTACTAGAAAAGAAAGAGCAGTAGAAAACACTCTGCTCTGCTCCAGAGACCGCTTTGGCAACATTCAGAGATTTCCATGGTGTTAAATTTTGCTGAACTTGTGACATGATTGTCTAGAGGGCAAGACATATGAGGAGCAGCTGAGGTCCCTTGGTTTGTTCAGCCCAGAGCAGAGCAGGCTGAGGGAAGGCCTCATGGCGGCCTGCAGCTCCCTCACAAGGGGAGAGGAGGGGCAGGCACTGAGCTCTGCTCTTTGAGGACAGCGACAGATCCAAGGGAACGCCATGGAGCTGGGAAAGGGGAGGGTCAGGCTGGGTGTTAGGAAAAGGTTCTGCACCCAGAGGGTGGTTGGGCACTGGGACAGGGTCCCCAGGGCAGTGGCTGCAGCGCTGAGCCTGCCAGAGTTCAAGAAGCCTTTTGACAACGCTCTCAGATATATGGTTTGATTTTGGGGTGCTCCTGTGTGGAGCCAGGAATTGGACTCAACAATCCTTGTGGGTTTAGAATATTCCAGCTCAGTATATTCTATGTTTCTATCATTTTATGGATTATTTAATTCCCTTAAACAATTAAAACTGCACCACATATAGCAAAGATTAGCTGTTGTTTAATAGCCTACCTATGAAGCTATAGTCTTATATAAACCTGTCCTATTTGTTTTATAGCCTTTTCACAAAAAGGATATGTCTGTTGAACTCTGAATATTCTCTTATGGCTGTTGGAAAACATACTTGGCATAATATTGAAGAAAGATATTTTACTCCCCAGTCAGAAGCATGAAACTAAGTGTCAGCAAAACTGTAAAGGTCTTACAAATAAAGACTTACTTTTAATAGACTCAAATATAGTGACATACCATGTCACTATAACCGTGAGAAAATTATGAGTAAGATTAAGAAAGAAAAAAATACCACTTAAATCTGAAAAACATCCTGAATAAATATGAGTGTCAGTTTATTTGAAGAGAAGAATTTACCTTTTATACTATATATTATTGATATACATATAAATGTGGAATGAATATATTGGTAGATAATCAAAAATGTTTTTCATCTCTATTGCAGAAAATTTTCTAATAAATACAGTGGATTTATCTATCGAGTTCGGTTTTGTTTCAGTCAACATGAATTCCTACACTTTTCACACCACTTTAATATCTGAGCATCTTAAATGTTCAAGTGCTTTGTGAGCAGAAAACATTGATTCCTTAAAATGTACCAGAAGAGAGAAAAGCCTTTTTCTGTTGTTCTTAATTTACAGATGGAGGAGCAGATGAAGGGATTAAAGATCCCAGAGGATTTAGAGTGAAAGTACTTCACATCCAAGCCCATAGTTTAACTTCTGTGATTTGCTGATCTTCAGCATTACATTTTCATTTCAGAGCCTTGCTGAATGGTGACATAAAGCAATAGGTGACCACTGTGCACAAGCTGTATTTTTAGATAACGTTCCATGTATCACAGTCCACAAGGATAAGAAAAGGTTCTTTATGGTGCTAACTGCAGTTTTTCATCAATATATATCAATTATTTCTATGTTTTATAAGGTGGTTTGCCTTCTTTGCCATTTTCATCAACCCTTTTGTATATTTTTTTTCCTTTTAATGCAGTCAAAAGTTTTTCAAACATGGAAAAACCAAACTTGTAAAGTTCTTCAAGGGAAGTTCAGGATACTTAACATCTTCTCCAGTTACATTACAATTTTTTCCTTCTCTGATTAACTGACGAGCCATGGAAATTTTAACAGGATAAATGTTCATCTTGTCAGCAGTTAATTACAGCTTCCTACTCACCTCTGCACAGCATTAGTTTCCATTTGTTAAATAACGATCATTACAGCAAACCAAAAAAAAAAAATCACAATCTTATGTTTTCAGTTTCTATACTACACTCTGAAAATGTGAAGCTTAAATCATCTCTTTTGCTGTAGAGAGCTAGATAATGCTGGACCGGTTTTCACAATATTTTGTATACAATATAATATATAAATTCTGTTTAAGTTTCTCATGCTTGTGAGTTCAGGGATAACTTGACAGACAAAAATGCAACTTCAGATGATTTATGGATTTCACAAAAGCTTATATTAATTCAAAACTTTGCTAAATTCACACATGGATAAACCTAACTAACTATTTTAGATTTGCAGAGCTCAAAGAATTGCTTCACCGCAAATTCACATGCTCATTATGTATGTGAGGTTGGTTTCGTTGCCTTTTTTTTTTTCATTCAATGATATGTACTTTTCCCTTCTAGCTTCTTTCAGTGAGTTTGAACATACTAGAAGGAATACTGCACATGTATAGAAGAGAAACAACCTTCAAATACTGTCCTCGCTGGGTGTATGGTTTACAGTTTTTCCACAGTGATATTTTCATTGATTTATCCCTTCTATCAGTGTAACTAAGCCTACACTTACATTGCACGGGTGATAAGCTACGTCTAAGAGCTGAACTAGGCTTCTGGGCAAACCCGTGTACCCTCTAGGATTCAAAGAATGGAAGGAAGCTGCACAGAATCCTGAGCTGAAAGGTTTAAATGGACTTTTTTTTTTTTTAAAGGTTTAAACAATTTCTTAGACAGTTTCTAGGCTGTTCCTGATCATCTGATCGCACCTCCATCACTACATTAGTAGGAGCCAGCGCCTGTGGCTCTGCACAGGAGAGTCCTGAGGAAGAAGGACTCACGCAGCCACCTCCTACTTTTGGCTGAGAGATGACACTGACAGCCCACTGTGGCCCAACACAGTGCAGGGGCACATGTCTCAAGATATTTACTCTCACCTCTTTTTAACCTTTGCTATTCTACTCTTTTGACAATCTTTTTGGCTGCCTGTTTTATCCCTGCCATTTTGTCTTCCAGAGTTAGTTCTCAGAAGAATGTAAGCCTAATAATTTTGGGTTAGTAGGACTCTGATCCAGGTTATTCCATTGGAAGACTAATGACTGATTTGATTAAAATCTAATTGTATTAAAAATAAGTGAACTGGCCATTTCACATCTGGCATTTCAAAGGAAGAAATTAAAAAAAAAAAAAAAAAAGAGAGAGAGAGAGAGAATTTGAGGTTTCTGTTTTACATATCTACATGAAAACTACTCCCGTTAGTTTCAAACATTTAATTTTTCAAGGTAATATGTGAATTTCCTAGAATTTTCAACAGCTTAAGATAAAAACCCATGTCCTTTTCATTGCTTTCACTACTAGGATTCTCAGTGTAAATAATTCTCTAGTAAGTGCAGACAGGTGCTGACAATAAAATTGCCCACTACCACAACAGATATATAAATGACAATTTCTAGAGGCAGATCTGACTAAAGTCAATGGCAAATTCATATCCATGTATGAACAAATAGCATTGTATATTGAACATATGTGACGATGAACAGAGTTTGGCTGCTGAGTGTAAAAGACTTCAGTCAGGTAAGTGGGAGAAAATCAGCAAGAATCTTGGGGAAGAATTCGATAGATATGCCATCTGACCTCTGTCTAACATCCTCTCTGTCTCAGGTGAGATGAGCCAACCAAAGAAACTCTCTCCAGATAGCTGGGCAAACTGACCGGGTGATTGCCTAAAGAATTATGGGACTTATTATGGGGTGCAGGTGGAACGGAATTTTGGGACTGCATAAAATTTGTTTGGGGATGTTTTAAGTGTATTGTGGAAATGTGCAAAATTTATTATGACACTTTTAGGGAAAGGATCAAAGGCAGGGATCAAGGTGAACCAGAGAGGACCAAGTACAGGAAAAGGGAGGAAAAAAGGGAAAAAAAGCAAAGGAGACTGGTCAGGCACTACCAGGGGCTGCTGCTGCATCACCCAGGTGTCCAACACAGGCCTCTGGAGACACCTCTACAGCATGTCTATGCATTGCCCCAGGCGCTGGTGTCCCCCAGCAACCAGAGAGGAGGGACAGGATGTGGCCACTGTGTTCATTGCATACGTGAGTGCCATTTGTGTTTGTGTGGGTGCCAGTAGAGGCACCTCTTTCTGCCTTGGTGGAGCTCTTGGCCACTTGGTGCCATCAGGAACACATGCTTGGCTTTGGTACTGGCTGGACCTGGGACTAGTCAGCCTACACAGCCTTCACTGAAAGCATCCTGGTGGATTCAGCTACCTCTAGTAGCTGGCAGGCAGACTTTTTAAAAGGAAATAAGAAGCAATAAGAACTGCAGCTGAACTAAGTTACCATGCCAACATTAAACATATTTGGGACTGTATATCTTCACACCTACCAGTGATAACTGATTTATCACTACTGTGAATGTTTTCTCATTATGCCAAGGTTGTAAATAATATAAGTGGGCTAACCTGTGCTAGGTCTGATTTTACAGATTTTGTGCTCAACACAACCTCTGAAAACTATAAAACCCTCTCCCTATAACAGTGTTAAAGCGATGAATCGGGACATTTTTCTCACCTCTCCCAAGGCTGCTATTTAATGTAGTCTGCATATTTCTCATCCTTCCAAACATGTTTGCAGCTGCATTAGGCTGTTTGATTCAGGTTTGCACTATTTGTCCACATGCCCAATCCTGCATGGCTACACCACTTGGGTCATTCCTAATTTCTGTATGTGAAGTCACTCAGTGTTTTCCACTTGTGCAGTCTTTTATGTCTAAAATGTAAAAAAGTCAACACCAAGCAGGTTTTGTAGGGATGATTGCTAGGAAGCGGTTCACATGTATAACGAATGGCGGTATCCAGACACACTGGCTGTACTGTGCCCCTCTCCATACACCTCACCTACAAGTTGCCACTTATATACTTTATACTATGTACTTTTGACATTAATGAGATATCTAAAGCATGTTCCTTGTGAGCCAGATGCTATTACTTTTACTCACGTTAAGCAGCATGTTACTTAAAATACTCTGTTGACATCAGAAATACTTTCAGGGAACAAAGTACCAAGCAAACTGAATAATCTAGCTCAATGGGAATATTTTGGTCTAATTACTTCCATTCTCCCAAGAAAAGAGCATGGGAAGTGTATGTTGGTTTGTTGTTGTTTTTTCTTCCCTCGCTGGAATCCTGTTTCTGCATAGAAATATATAGAGAGAGGAAAATGAAGGCTTATGGACTATATTTACTTCCTACTGATGCTAAATGCCATTCTGAAATTCAGTCACTTTGTTGCCTATGGTAGGAGAATAACGCTTTGGCTTTAGAGACATACGCACACAAAGTGCTAAGGTTAGTGCACCGGATCTAAACAAATAGGCTAGACCCATGCAATGCCTTGCCATCAACAAAGAAAGGATTGAATCAACCAATATAAGCAATGTACTTGAATTACTGTAAAACAATAGAAAGTGCATATATCTATATATATATAATTTGAGATTATGGTACATGGAAGTAATCATGCTGCAGAACAATTGCCAAATGTCCTCTTGGGGATGGAATGTATCTCATATGTGCTATTATTTTTACAAAGGAGACATGCAAAGCAGTATCATTAATAAAACACCTGCCTTCTGTTTTTTTATTTCTTTCTAACGATGGTGCACCTGTTCAATGGGTTTTACTGCTCTCACAGGTTCTTCTAAAATGTTCAGCTATCTTTGTATGAAGTTGCTATGATACTTATGATTTTCTCCTGAAAAGTATGCTTTCATGACCTCTGTGGTACCTGAATACTAAAAGGCAGATGACCGATTTAAAGACCAAAAACAGGAAACAATCATGTGAGATCCTCTCTCCTTCTAATGTTAATACTAAAGGAGCATGTTTTCCTGCTCTCATGCATAGAAGATAAGGAACAGAATTATAATCATAAGTAGATAGTCGTAACCACACCTTTGTAAAGCTGTCAGCTAATATTCATACTCACAAACATTCAAATATTTTTAGCCTGCAGGTGGATCCTAAACCATTTTATATCAGAACAAAAGACTTCAAAATTGCAGGACTTCAGTCATTCTCATAGTACTTTTAATGGGCATAAAGGCATTGGAATTCTTAAATGAGCTGCATAATAATAACTCTAAGGGATAGAAAAGAAAAATAGCTAGTAGTGCCTCCCTTGGAGGCTGTGACACAGATACTGGCAAGGCAAAAAATATGATAAGGGAAAAGCCATCACTGCAACTCCCTTCCCGTAACTACAATTGTTAATGCTGGTATTCATGATAGAATATGAACTCTCTGTGCTTGAATATTTAGAAAGACCTGCCTCTGGGGAAAGATGTACATGGAAACTCTGGACCCGCCTGATGTTGTGGGATTTGTTTCTTAGAGCCACATCTGTGGCTCCAAACAAAGGACAGTCGAATGCTAAGTGAGCCGTATGTCTTTGCAATCTCTAATTGCAGTTGTCTGGGGATAAGTGTGCTTTCCGGTAGAGAAGAGTAAAGTTGTGCTGTAATATCATTCATTGTTCAGCCAACTTTATACTCTAGCTTTTGCCATGAACAAATGGCTAACACTACATCACAAATCTTTCAGGACTTTAGCCTAGGAGGCTTTCTTCTACTTCAGAGCTATTTCTATTATTAATTAACTGAATATTTTATATATAGTAGGAAACATGGTGTGTTTCTCATTCCCCCCTTGAAAAGGCTAATACATCATACTAAAGCAAAGACAAGCACCTAAATCCATGATTAAACACCTAAATTATTTTAGTCTCATTTTTTAAGTTAACAAGCACTTTAAGTCCCTCTGCACCAGTAGAAGTTGTGGATGGATAGCATCTCAACATGCACTCAGGCTGTATAACTGCAGGTACCAAAGCTGAATTTTTTGAATGAAGTCCAATGCCTTTGTTTCTTCTGAGGTATAGTCTGATATGTGCAAATATATACAAACTAGCTAATCAATATTTGGCTCTGGTACAGGAAAACTTCAAGACATGATAACAGCTAGTTCTCAGCTTAATGGACCTCATCTGAAGTCTCGCATTCAGCTGAAATCTAAGTGCCTATTCCAAACCTATCAGTATTGCAAACTGAAGCTAAAAGGCTGGCAAGCAGCCATGAGTGTTGGGAAGGAGGCTCTTGGCTCAGTGCAGAGTAAGACCTTGCACCAGACAGAGCTCCATCTCCAAGAGCAGAGGGCTAGGAAAGAAATGTGAACTTGTCACAAACAAACTGGGATAAAATACTATATGAGAACTTAGCCTGTAGTGAAATAGATCAAATATGGACCTTGGCATATCTGTGGATTTGTTATCTGTGTGTTCTCCATCCATACTGCTGGTCATAGCTGGCGTCCCAAGCATCGTTCCTGTTCCTGGGAACAGCTACGCTTGGCATTGCTGCTTGCACCACACTGGAGCACAGCCAGCCCCAGCCTGCCCTGAGCTCTACATACAACAAGACTTGGTACAAGAACTCACCCTCTCTTGCCCCAGGAGAGCCCTAGAACTTGCTGATCCCCCAGCCTGCCTACTCTTGATGTGTGTGCACAGTGAACAGTGGGCATTGAGTGCACACCTGGAACCAATATTTGTTCTATAAAGCAATTGAGACCTGAGGGGCTATGACTGTTAAAGAAATTCTGATAAATTAGTCCTTTAGTGTACTCACTGATTGGAATACAGACTGAGGGAAAATATTGCAATTCTGGAGGATCTAGCAAATGTGAACAGTTCCAGAGATCTCCAAATGCACAGCAGCCATATGTACTTCACCTCCATTTGGAAGGGTTAATTGGAACTTGATGTTTTGCAGATCCTCTTTAAGTAAATTCATTAAATGGGCAGGAGAAAGACTGTCCTTTTCATCCCACTGGCACCAAAGGGAGTGTCAAATATGCCAGGAAACCTCCCTGTGCAAAATTCAAGAAGGCCAAAGGGATTTGGGCTCTGTAAACTCAGTAAGAGGAATAACTCATCTCATAGATAATCCCTCTTATAATTTTAAACACTACCTGAATGTATTGGGTAATTATGATTATAAAAAAATATATAATAATTTGGTCATCAGTAGATTGACAACAATGTTTACAATAACGCATGGCATGATTTAAGACAAAGCCCAGCTCTCTGAGTGGTATCGATGTTGTTAATCAGTAGGAAAGTTATTTCCACAAAAATGCCCTCTACTATTGCTTTGAGATTACTAAATAATCTGATCTTCAATGAGGGGCAAAAGATTCATAGGTAGGTAGAAGAGTTTGCAAACATGGTTCCTATCTGTTGGTCTGCTGTTCATTTGCTTTCTTTTAAGGCAGGTAAAAAGGCCTTCAATGTTTGTTTTTAGTGTCACAATGTTCAAATAAATTTAAAAATATGAGGATGGAAATTCATTTTTCTTTTATTTTGAAGTGGATGAAATTAGCACTGGTAATATTGCTGTAACAATGGAAAGTGGTATTACGTGGTAGATACCACAGAACATGGAAATTAGCAAGTTGCTGTCTTAAATTGCTAACATTGAATATTCTTATTTATATGGTTAATAAACAGGATAATATCATCAAGCTGCACACCTAATTAGTCAATATTATCAACAGATCTTAACACCCTAATTTTCCTCCTTCCAGTCTTTGTTTCTGTTATTCCCACTGAGCTCATTTTAAATTCTGGTCAAAGATTTCTTGATTATGTGTCTGTGAAGCAGCTCAGGTAATGAATGCTTGATCTGACTGCTTATTCTGAGCTCTAAGATATAAAGCATGATCACTTCATTACTGCATGGCACATCGTAAACTCATATGATTATTTGCCATACACTTAAACACTGAGCTTTTTGTGGTAAGGAAAATTTTATGAATTATATATAGCTGTATAAAGGAAGCTGATTAAGATTCCAATTTTGCATCAGGTTCCAAAGAGGCCAGTACAGAGCAAATAACTAAAATCATGTTCCTGCTTCTAATTTTATGTAATTTACAACACCAAAATATCTGCTGAAGTCCAAATTGTGGAGGTTATTACTCTGGCATTATTTACTCAGGGACTACCAAATGTCATATCTTATAATTTGTCTTATCCTCATGCCATGCTTTGAGAAGTTGTGTAATTTAATGAAATCCCTCAATTCTTCTTATGTATAAATAAATATTTAAATATTCTTTATACTTCTTCTGAAAGAGGAATGTCACTATCTCATCCTAAATTCTAGCCATTGGAAAGTCCATTGGATTTTTTTTTTTCAGAGACTGAAAAATAAGGTAGTATTTAGCTGAAATAGTCTCTCTCAACTATGTTAAAACATACTCAGTTAAACCATACTCTTATAGAAAAAGGGCAAAGAGTTTTTCCACTTTCAGTAAGCTGAGAATTAGGACACTGACCTCAGATCAATGTAATTCAAGGTTAAGTTCCCTCTGTTCTGTCTGAGCTGAACTGGAATAGAAAGAGCTAGACTGCAGTTCATATCACCTCATCCCTAAGACTGCAGTTCATATCACCTCATCCCTAACCAACAAAGAAACAAGACTAGTCATACCCTTTCCCAAATTTAAGGTGTCAAACAACAGTCAAAACCACCACCATTAACACAATAATATTATACATTAAATAATTCTAAGTGGAAAGACTAGACAGGGAATGGTAGCAGTAAAAATGTTAGGAAATTTGGAAAGCAAACTGAGAGGAAAATGCTGTGGAAATTGCATATGGTTTCCATCTTCCAATTATCTCTAAATATGCAAAGTAAACAAAAGAATATTAGCATCACTGACACAGGTAACTTACTATAATTGGCCAGCATCCTGTCAAATGACTTCATGTTCTTGGTTGTCTTGCAGTCAGTTAAGAATGTGAACCAGAAGTTAATTCAATTTAATTAAAAATTCAAGTTGATTGGCTATCTTGAAACATTGTCCAAGGCTTATGAGAAGCTGGAGTCAAAACTGCCTTGTGGACCAAATTTCAACCCCACGCTGGGGCACTTTGCTCTATGGGCACTACAAGGCTACATCACTCATGAGTGATTCTGGCTCCAGGGACAAAGTGTTTTGCATTTTGGTTCCAGGTGACACTCACGGGAGACCAGGGTGCTGGAGAGAAACCACAGAACCTGGAAGAAAATGCCGTCTTATTAAATCATGCTGTTGGCCCAAGTCTGGGCTTCTAGCAAGCCTGAAATATAGGTATTTTCAAACTGTTATGATTCTTCCAGAGATCTGAGGGTATATATCCACTGCAATTGCAAGTCACTTTCTGTCCTATTAATCTTGGCTGCTCCTCCTTCAGTGTGCTGTACAAACTGCTCACCCAGTGAACCTGCCACACACAGCAACGTAGAGGGCAGTGCTTGACTCCTGCCCAGAGCAAGAATGGATGCAAAAGCCTTGTTCAGACACGAACCCCAAAGCTATCACCTTTATCACCTTTATTTTCCAAGGCCTGTCTCACTCTGGCCACATAATCCTAGGACAACTATCTGCATTGAAAGAACGTTTATGCTTCTTCACAAATGACAGAACAGGCTGAAAGGGGAGGTGGAAGCATGTTGCAGCTTTGGATATGTACAATAGCTGCCAAGACTAAAAATAGCATGTGGCAGTTGGGTAATGATAGCATGGCAAGGGGCTTTCTCAGATGGAGTGAGATTGTCTTATGTTCTGATACAGCTGATTATTGGTCAGATTTACAGTACTTGGCAATCCTTGTGACAAAGGCTGGTAGAATTTAATCAGGAGAGTACAAAATTAAAGAACTTTGATAGCAATGTAAGAGCATGACCAGCTGAGCAAATCCAAGGGCTGGGTGTCCCGCCTGTACCAAAAAGTACACCTCATCTTATAGTACAGATACATTGGGAAATGGTACCAGAGTGGTGGCATAAGATCTTGGTGGTCTTTGGTGATATGTGATATTGACTCAACCACTGAGGATAATGTTTTTCTAGCTGTGTAATGGTATATCCATTCATTCTGCTTTGAAGGTACCTCCAAGAACTTTGTAAAAGAAGTGTTTGGACACAGCCATTAAGTAGCGTTGATACCTTCTGGGCTGCTACACATTACAAAGGCTAATTACAGTCTTGAAGGTGTTTCCAGCAGAAATTGTAATGTATCAGTCTAGCAGCACCTTTCTCCCCCCTGCAATATTTTGTGTTTTTTTTTCCTCCCAAACCTACTGTATAGAATCCCAACTCTACAGAAAATGCTTAGCTGCCCCATTTGACATTACTCTCAGAATACTTTTAGTGCTCCAAGCAACCAGGAGCAGGTCCAATAACAGTAATACTACAGGTTGTGCACAATAGGTATTCATTTTGAAAAAAATATATATATATATATTAACTGCCAATGTTAACTCAAAATCATTCAAATTCAGTTAGCATTGAATGAGATCATTTGTCATTTAATCCATTTTCTCCACTCTCAGCAGACACAGCTTTATTACTAGTCTGAGCAAACCAAAGAACCTTTGCATCATCATAATCATAAAACACTTTCTTTTGTCATTAATTAGACACAACTGGGCAGGAAAAAACACAGAGGCCATAAAACCCAGTGATGCATATTCAGCTCAAGGCAATAAATTTTTCTGTCGATTTCCAGAATCTTTTGACAGAACTGGAAAAAGACGTACTCTTGTTTTGTAACAAATACTTCTTTTTATACCTCTTTACTCCACCTTTACTACAGCTTTCTGTAATCCAAGAACTGAGCACCTCAGCTATGCGAGGGAAGGCATCTTCATGTAAAAACTTATTTTAAAGTCACTTTCAGTATATGGCAAAAGTCACAATGATAGTAAGAAGAGTGTATAAAATGTGTCTGTGTTTCAGACATCTCCTTTTCACATTATCTCCTCTGTCAGGGCATTGCAGAAGCTCATGAATTGGGTAATCTGCATAAACTAATGAATTCAGCTTCATGCTTGAATCTAACAGGATAGCTTAGCCTGTGTGTAGCTTCTTGGTTACAACAGTTGGATAACATCAGGACCAGAATTGTGAGACAGGAGGCAACAAGCAAAATCCTCAGTAAAGATTGTTCTACACAATTTGGTGAGAATACCTCCTTTTGGTGTCTCCAATTTTGCCTGCCAAGCAAATTTCACTCTTATGCCTGCACTTAAACATCTTGCAGCAATGGCAGAACTGCTGTATTTTTGTTATGGCAAGTCATTGCAGGAATTCTTGAGATGAACCTTTGGCCAGGCTGCCAAATTCAGGAACAAAATTATTGACAGACATGCATGTGTGTGGTGTGAGGAATTATACCAGAAGAAAACATCAGTTCAACATTGCCATAGCAACCTTAGCATAGCAAAAATGTATGCCTTTCTGCAGAAACAGAACAAACTCAGGTACAGAACTGCTTTCCCTGCCATATAATATGACTATATGCAGGAGAAGTGAAAAGGAGGAGTCCCCTGACTACTTAACAGGGGAGAATTAACATCACATTCAACTCTTATCATGCATATGCACACAAAAAACTGAATCATTACACTCATGTTTACACGTACTCCACAGATCCTTTATCTTCTCTAAAGTAAAAGGCAATTTTTTTAAAACCCAAACATGTCCCAAGTTTCTAATGTCGCTTGTAAGGAGGATAGTGAAAGATCTTTAAAAAATACGCTAAAAGTCTCATCATGATCATTTTTTAAATGATGAACTTTAAATAACTAGAAGAGAGGATATATGGCAGCTGTTCTGCTGGACTTCTGTCAGCCTTTAGTATTTACTGGGAATAAGATTGGGTCAAGAAGTTAGCAAAGGTAGGTATCTACACAGGCTGTCTGTGAATATGGTAAGCATATATTTTAACAGACTCCGTGGAGAAATTATTTTTGTCCTATTTTCTCTTGTTCAAAACATCAGTGCCAGATTTTGACATTTTACCAACAAGTTCAGATAGAACAAAAACAAGTACAATGTGATTAGTGGAAATTCAAAATACTTTAATACGTAAAAAACAAGAGTCTTTTAACAGATAAAATGATAATAGAGGAAAAAAAAGCTAAATATAGAAATCCATATTTCACAATAATACACTGTGGATAATTTTACACAGATTATTTGTGCCAGTGATCCTTTTACTATCAACTGTTCATGGTATGCAGTTGGTCCCAAGCATCACGGAACATTTTTCCTGATCAGACTGAACAAATGAAACCAATGTGCATGTCTCAAAGGGAATTTTGCTTTCTGGACATTTTTATCTTATTGATTTTAAAATGGAAAAGAAGAATAGATTACTAAATTCTTATTTGTTTCAAATACTTCAAAGTAATTTTTTTTTAAATATACATTTTCAAAGTAAAAATATTTCAAAGTAAATTTCTCTTTCTGTACTGGGTAAAAACAATAACCAACATTAAGGTTCAAAGTAGACATAACTGCAAAATTATATATCTCTAATTATTCCTATAATTCTACTGATACACGTTTCCTCTAGCAGCTAGGTTAATGCCAGAATGGAAGATAGATTGTGAGAATGTTTGCATGTTTCATTCCTAAAATAATTAGATTTTTACTGGGTTTGATGGTAATGAACTATGGTGCCATCTAATAGAAGTGAAACAGAACATGAGTACTGGTGTATTCTCCATTGGCGGTATTTTTACTGCACTGGACCACACATTTATCTCTCCAGATTGGAAGCTGTGTCATTGTCCAATGCATTTCCAGTTGTCCCCAGGAATATTTTTTGTCAATACACCTCTTACTCCTAAATTGGACTTACCACCTATTGACAGTTGTGGGTGTGATTTCATTATAAAATGTAAGAAAAATAAGGATTGCAGAGTAGCAATAAGACGCTTGGAAATATTGTGCAAATTAATGAATAACATTTCACAATTATAGTTGGCCAGTGTATATTTCCAGCTCTCACTGAGGTGAGGAAATGGATTAATTATGTACAATTAAGTATATTAACAGGCTACGTTAGCATTAAAATCCTGAAAAAATAAAACAAAGAGGAAGAAAGCAAGGAGAGGAGACAACTTTTAAAAAATCCTAAGCTTCAGTTCAGGAAATAGCAAATGTCCCTGCACTAATGATAATCCAAAAATGTTTAGCTAAGATAATAAAAATGTCTTTCTTGCTACCATAACTTATTTTCATGACCTACATTAACTGTTATGAATGTTTCCCATCAGTACAGATATATATCTTTTATCAGTCCAGAATATATCAACAATGTTTGCCAGAGAAAGCCATTAAAAGAAACTGTAACAATAGAAAACAAATTATATCAACAATTAAGCTTGCTAAAAACAAGTAAGGGAAAGTAGAAGAAACTTAAAGGTGAACCAAGAGAACATATAAACTAAGAAATAAAAATACGTATTAGAGATAGTTATCAGATTCAGCATATTCAGCACCTGGTTTTATTCAACAATATTTTATGAGTGCATCTGGAAAAATAATATATTTATATATTTTTTAAAAGTTCTTTTAGCACCAGGAGGTTTTCTTGCAAAAACAAAAGAATACATATTTTTTCCTAATTGGCTGCAAATGAAAGAAAAAAAATTAGCTCTAAATTATAGTTATGTAAAATAAATTCAACTAACACATTTTAGAAATAAGCTTAAATAAATTCTGTGTTTTGATTTACTGTACAAAACTGATTAAGATATTTTCAAGCACAGCTATACAGATTCCTTTTAATTCTTCTAAGTTTAGCACATCTACACACAGTTTGGGATGATAAATTAGTATTTCCACCTTCATGTAGTGTTGTGCCACCTCTCAATTTTGTCATTTGATGAATGGTAATTGATACCATGGGGTGAAGAGTGCATCTAAACTACTCTGATCAAAGTTTTAAGGATCCAGCATGTGAGAACCATGCTCAATCAGTAAAAATAGTATGCTACCATAATAAATAAATAAATAAATAAATAAATAAATAAATAAAAAATGCAGCTATGTGCATACAAACAGGAGTAAGATGTGAAATAACATTTGTGAAAAAAAACAAAAAAGAGAGATGTTTCAGCTACACTTGAACTATATTAGTTTTAAGAGAAGGATAGACAAATTGGAAAACTTAATGTATGGAGAACAAAGAAAAAGAAGTTTTTATTTTTGTTTTTGTTTTTAATTAAGAAAGCTTGAAAGAGGAACAAAAAGATCATTTTTAGATCTTTTATCAGGGTGATATTGACAACATTCATTGAAGTCCTTTGGTAATAAGACAAGTGATTACAGCACCTTACAAAACTTTAAAAATGTGTTAGTTTGGATTTAGGAAAAAGATTTTCAAAAGCAATGATGCCTAACTCCCAGATCAAGCTCTGCAGGGATATTATGTAGTGTCCTTTACTGGACAAAAATGCTGCAAGAACAGGTATAATAGACATCTGTTGGAGGTGGACAAGGAATATTTGTCCTTGCCAAGAGATGAAATGTGCATGTATGCATGTGTAAAAAAGTGATTATCCAAATTAAGTATGTCATAATATCTTATAAACTCAAGGCATTTGAACCTAAAACTGTAAAGTTCTTTTCTCCCTCATTAATCTCAAAATATAAGTGTTTCCAGCACAAAATTACATGCTATAGATTCAAGTAATGATTTCTGTCTGGTTAAAGAGAACAATAAGATATATTTCATGCTTGTCAGCCATAGATACAAAACAAAGCAGATATATTTTAAAACCGAATTTAAACTTACTTGATGACTCTGATCAAATCCAATGTTTATATTCAACAAGACAGACTAATTCAAAATTTATTAAAAGTTAATTGTGTTCATTTGTTCCCTGGAATTTTGTACTATCACTTAAAACATATTCTGTAAGGATAGCTCATTTGTAAATCATTTAGCCATTGAATAAAACAGTAAAAAGTAGATATAAAGTTTATATCAACCAGTTTTGGTGTGTCAATCAGGTTAAGAATGAAATACTGACTTTCTCAGTGACAGAGAGGACGAGTGAAATCCTGTAGAGGCTTGTTTGGGGATCTGTGCTGACCAAGGTATTAACAGAACATATTTTGGAAAATGGGACTAACTGCATAAACTACAAAGTCTGTAGGCAACACAAAAATAATTAAAGTAATGCTGAAATTAAACTTTTGAGAAGCATAAGTTCTGTTCTCACAATACTGTATGACTAGACAAAAATGGAAAAACAGCAAAAACCAGCAGACTGCAAATTGCTAAATGCAAAGAAAAGTACCTCAAGTGAACAAACTACACCATCATGTACTATAAATTGACAATTATGATTCAGGGAACAGAATTCTAAGCCTTTGTAGGTGGATTTAAAAATATCAGGTCAATTCTCAACAGCAATCCACCAAGGAAATAAATTGTAAAATATATTAGTGAAAAAAAAAAATCCGTCTATTATTAGGTCAGAGAATAAACCTGTTTACCTACAGCCTTGGTGTTTCCAGCTTTTGTTATTTCATCTGCAAAATAACACAGAATTAAAAAGTGGCTGGAGAAAGGCTACAAGGATGACCAGAGACATGCAGCAGCTTCTGTATCATGAGAGATCAACTAAATTAAGACTCTTTTGCTTGGAAAAGAGAAGATATTAAAAAGATGACTAGAACAGAAATTTTCTATGACTTCTCATAGTTTCTCATGATGGAAGGACTAAGGACACCCAATAAGAGTCCTTATCATACAGAGTGTAATTAAATTAAGTAACTCCTTGCCACAGGGTGTTGCAGAGGCCAGATTATAAATGGGCTCAGGAAATAAATTTTGAAACAAATTCAAGGAAGAAAAGTCTACTAGAGACAATTAAGCATGCTGTTGCAGATGCAGTCTCTGGCTCTGGAAGTCCCTGAACTGCAGATTGCTGAAAGCTGGAATGTTACACCAGGGAAAGTGTCACTGTATAATTGTCCTGTTCTCGTCCTTTTTTTTTTTTTTTTCACTAAGCATCTGCAAATTGTTAATGCCAGAGACAGGACATGTATCTAAATTGACCCTTGATTTCCTCAGAAAGACTGGTTTGAAATTCTCACATTAATAGTGCTGCAGAGAAGATACCATAGATCATAGTCTAAAAAAAGTATGTTATAAACCACTGAAACTACCTATTTGATTAACAGTGTGAATATGCTAATAAGAAATAATAATACAATGTTTTCACCATCAAGTTTATTCCACCTGTATGTGTCCCCATCTGAAACCGTGGCTTTCAGAGACTGCAGAATTCCTAAGCCCAAAGATCTTGGGACCAGATAATTTTTATTGTTCCTGTGAGATTCAGTTCCTCCTGTCTGTGTAAATGGCAACTTCTGAGAGTTGTTTTCCTTTTCATATGAAAGCAGTGATTTAGGAAATGTGTAATGCTTACTGCCCCTCAAAATGCAAACAAGCTTCTGTCTACAAAATGAATATGACAAAAATATATTCTGGATTTAAAAGTAAAGTAAAAAGATAAGATGATATTCCATCAGAAAGCAGAAAGAATCTTAGAGATATTTGTAGCAGTCATATTTTGCAGTGGTTAAATATTATGAAAGTTCCTTTATATCCCTTTTTAGAAGATCCTCAGAGAGCGTTTATTTATCTCCCAAAGGCAACCTAACAAACTTCTATCTTCAGCAGGCAAGAAACACTTTTCTTTCATATCAAAGAAAAAAATGTTCAATTCTTGATATCTCAGCTATTTCACAAAGTGACTCCTTACTGAACTTTACTTCACAGCATCTGAAAGACCCCTATCAGTGGGCAATATTCTCACTAGGCAGTGCCATCTGCTTTGATTTCTCCAGTACGATTTTATGTCTAAGCAATCAATACCCAGGGAAGTGCCTCCAGGAGCAGGTTTCTACTTCCAGAAGACCCCACACTGGTGCCAGCAGAAGACAATGTGTCGTAAAGTCCTTCCTTCTGAGAAACCAGTAAGACCACCAGAAAAAAAATATAAAATAAAATAAAAATAAAAATTAAAATTAAAATTAAAAATTGCTGTCCTGTTGGCAAGCCCATGTGACTTACGCATTTAGGATGTCATCCCTTGACCCTGCTGTGGACTCCATTTAAAGTTGCCATATCTGAGGCTGACCATGTGAACAGGTGGCTGCTTCATAGCACACTTTCAGATGTCCATGCTTGGTAGCCAGCTGGCCTGGACAACAGCCAGGGTGGTCCCCTTTTGTAACGGTGAAATTATTGTAAATTGTATCCCAGAATGGAGGGCAATTGGAGCCCAAAGATATGCCAAATAGAGATAGGCTGCAGAAGGAGAACATAGCTGCAGCAAAGAGAAGGCCCCATGGTTTCTTCCCACACTGCACTAGACCATGGGAAGAATGAAGGGCCACAATCTTATTTTCTCCTGATGATGAACCTATTAAAACATCATATTTGCATTTTAAAAGGCATTTAGAAATTGGACATGTGTTTCAATTGTAAACAGTTACAGAAGGCAGTTTTATTTTGGCCATGAATACTGATATCAAGAAACAAAAGAATATGTTATACCCCTCTTTTTTCATCCAAACCTCATGTGGCTGTATCCCCAGATGGTCAAGCAATATGAGTCTTTCAAAATAACAACAAATGCACCACCATAGCTTGGTGTGGGGAGTGGGAACAGGGAAAATACCAACGTAGTTCACATGAAAAGAGATTTCATCGCACTGGAGTTCATAAATTCTGAGTGTACCTGAATTGGAAGCAAAAGGAAAATACGATTTGCTAGGCAGCTGACCAGCTTCTCCAAGCTACTAACCCTTCTTCCAGTAGAAAAATGAGAAAGCGATTAAAACTTGTAAAAAAAAAAAAAGAGAGGGGGGGGAAGAAAAGAAATAGGATCTGCTGACATAATAAGATGTGATTTATATGAAAAGAATCCTTTTTTGCTTCTCCAGGGTATTAGTATACTTCATCCATTTCTCTAGACTACATTTGTTAACTCTGAACTAGCTCAAAAGACTAGGAGGATTTTAAAAACGTTGACAACTCTGCAAGTAAAAAAGTGAAGCATCATTTTTATCTCTTTCCCACCTGCTTTCAGGAGGTGTATGTACCCAGACAACATAGCTTTTATGCATTGTGAAACTTGTATAATTTAGAACTTCATGTTCTACACATTTCAAATTGGTTTGACCCTTTCCCCTCCCAGGCATACACAAGCACACAAATGGAGTTTTGCTGTCTTTTTCAAATCACTGTATCCTCTAATTTATTCAGGGTTGTCTTTAGAGTGGCTAAAAAGAATTTTAATTTATGCTTCTGTCAGAAACCTTCCTCGCAATTTTGTGATTAAGGATTGAATGTAAAAGTGATTCACTGTGGATGTTGCATATTTTGCTGCAACACACAGATTTTTGGACATAAACTGACTGACTGTAAATACATTCACACCTCAATGACCTAATGCCAAAAATGTATGCATTTAATTAAGCTCTACTTTACTCAATTACTTTAAAATACGTGCTTGCAAATAAAGAGCCACAAAGGAATGTGGTTTTTTGTTTGTTTGTTTTTCTGCCCTTCCAACCAGTTTATTTTTCCTACTACGATTTCTTACGTATAAGAGAAGTTCTCAGCTTGTGTGTTCAGTTGAGGTCTGTCCATCCTCCTTGTTCCTGTTCTGACATAAAGGAAAAACAAGAACAAAGCAGAAAATGGACACATTCCAAGAAGTCTCAGCTAATCTTGGATTTATGCAATTAAACTAAAGTAGGGAAATCCCACCACTGTTTCATACTTTTTCATGCCAGGTTGATGTGCACTTTCCTGTTAAGAAAGCTGTAATCAGTTTCTAATTATTCTATCATTTGTTTTTCAGAACCAAAGAGTTCCTGAAAAGAACCAGGACCTGTAGTTAAAAAGGTAGCTTTGATATACCATACCATAAAATACAAATTATCACGTCCATATCCGCAGCTCTAAACAGCTAATAATCAGTTACAATCAATAGTTACACTGCTTATTAGTTGATTATTTCTATTATGAAATAAACAGTAGATCAACTGTAAGTTCCTTGTAACAGTGTGAGAACCTTCATTAAGAAAGATATATGGGTGTCTTTAATTTGGAAACATTGCTAAGACAAATACTTAAAAGTGTTTTTTTGTTGATGATTATTGTACTTGAGGGAGGAAAGTACCTAAATGTGTCACATTTTTATACCTGATATAGCTTAACTCTCAGCTAGAAATGAAAAGAAGAAAAAAGAAAAAGTAGATAAATTTATGTTGGAAGAGATCTCTATGGGTTATTTAATCCAACTCCCTACTCAAAGCATCCTTGTAGTTTTTTCCAGCTTCAGAGTTGTATCAGATACGTCAGGGTCATGTCCAGTCCAGTTCTAATTATCTCTAAGGACAGGCACTCTAACCCTCTTTGGGTGGAATTAATGGGAATTTAGAATCAGTCAATACGAATACAAATGCATCAGTCAATACAAATAAAGTGAGAAAATAAAGCAGAAGTAAACAAAGTAAAACTGCTCTGGTGAAGAAACTCCTTTTCTCAGCTTTCAGACCAGACTCGATGGACTCGATGGTTTTGAAGACACAGAATCATTTCTGTCAGATCAGAATCAGACTTAAAAAGAATGTTTCATCTGAATTAATTTTTGATCAGTTGTTCACTAGTTCTGAGGTTTGGACATGAGTTTACTGGCAGCAGTTTTATGAAGCCATCTACCTAGAGAATCACAGAATGGCTGAAGTTGGAAGAGGCCTCTGGATGTCCTCTGATCACCCTCTGCTCAACCGGACCACCTGCTATCATGGCTAGCTGGCAGAAGGGAATGAGCTTTGTAATCAACATGGAGCATTTTTTGTTCTATTAAATCTGTTTTGTAAAATTAATGATAATCTTATATCTTTATGCATTTTCAGTATAAATCATTGAAAAACTTCTGTTATATTCTAAGAGAATGGATTCAGCTTCTGAGCAGCACTGTATTTTGGTTTTTGTTTGCTTGTTTTCAATAGGAATCTGAGTTTAGATTCCTACCTACATACAGTGTTGTTTTGTTGTTGTTGTTTTGTTTGTTTGTTTTGTTTTGTTTTGTAGTTGTTTTGTTTTAGAAATACTTTTGGACGGAACAGTTTTGCAGACTGATGAAAAAGTATTCTAACAATCTTTGCCAGAGGTTCCATATCACTTTGCAAAGTAAGATGTTCAAGAAATCTATGTGGTTTTCAGATGGATTTTGATGAAAACTCACTAATGTGATTATATGACCCATGTGTTCCAGTTCTAAACCTCATCTAAATTATGAAGGAGTTGGTTCAAGTTCAAATAATATGGAGAAAACCTTACTGAAATCATGAAAAAGCATCACTTTTCTATTGTTTAAAAGAAAAACTCAGGTGGTTTACTTTTAATCTCAATGAATTTAATTCATGCAAGTGACTTATAATAAAAATTAAAAGAGTATATCAAAAATGAGGTGTTCTATTGTTTAAAAAAGAGAGCAAAAATGTTTTAATTAATCTGGATCTGATTTGAAGTTTATTCATGAAAGCTGTTTATTTGTGCCTTTTGTTCCAACAAAGAGTATTATTTGAAACTTTGCAAAAGCTTCCTAAAAGTTTTCCCAAGAACTTCTACTGCTGGACACATAGCCAGAACTTCCCCAGGGCATAACTCACTTAAGAGCCATAGTCTTCGTGCTGACAGAGTAGCAGTAGTCATTAGTGTCAGAGCCATAGGGACAATTGCTGGGAACATGCTAAGTGAACAGTATCAAGGATGAGGAAAGTAGCACATAGCAATCAATACCACACAGAAGTAAACACAAACATTACCTTTTGCAACATCTGCTTTCTGAGATGGATTTCGTTGCACAAATATTTTGAGTAAACAATCCTGCTATCAATTTTATAGCAAAAATTAAAATCATTGAAAATATTTTTTAGGTTCTTCTTAATACTTTCCATTAAAGTGTGTCTTAAGAGAAATATGAGAAAATAAACCATAAGAAACCTGACTGCTGTTGATTGACAATACATTTCTTTGTCCTTAGAAAGAATAATAATAATTTTTTTAGATTTGAAAGTTTCTCTGCTACTCAGATGCAAATGATTTGATTCTCAAACCCACTTCTGCAGTTTTTAATGCGTCTAACCTCAGATGAAGACTGCCAATTTGTGGCAGTGAAGGCTCTCTTGCAGTGAATTTGTGCCTGTAGTGTTGTCTCATTATTTGTAAAAAGGCTATTATTGGACAGCTCTCTACTGTGTACATTTGGCAGAGTTTTCCTAGCTTCCTTTAGAGGCTGTAGGCATAGGGCTTTCACCATCTTCTGTAAGAAGGGGTTCTGCTTTTCCTGTGAGGATTGTGTCTGCTGCCCTCTCACCTCTATCCATCAAGCTAACCTTCCAGCAATGTACCTTGCAAATGCACCTTTCCAAGATGGCTTTGGATGTTTGTTAATGAAAGAAGTTATCTGAAGTCACCGTACCATTTCTTGTTTTCCTGAACTGTCTTCCATGAATGCACTTTATGCAATTAAAAATGTTTAATTACCCTGACTATATAATTCTAATATAATGAATTTCAGTATTTTTAGAGCAGATTAATGTAGTATATAATTTTACTAACAGAAGAAAATTTTAGTGTTAAGAAATAGCTTAGAGGGAAATAAAAAAGACAATAAAAGAATTTAAATAGTCTACTCTGAATTAAAACGATGTTAAATCATCCATTTAAAAAATTGCACAAAATCTTCATGCACCTTCAGTTTTCAAATAAATTTTCACCAGATATGTCTAAGCAGGGGTACTCCAGGAATGCTCCCTTTCTGCTAGTTTGGGAAATTCATTCTGGGATATGATCCAGCTGAGCACCATCTCTTGTCCTGTTCCTGGTTAACTCTGAGAGTCCTTCTGGGCTCACAGGGATGAAGAGACCTGAGGTGCATTCCCATAGGTCTCTGAACTGGATGATAAAGGGAATACAGCTGGGTGGACATCAGCCTCACAATGAAAAATAAATAAAATAAAATTAAAATAAAATAATAAAATAAAATAAAATAAAATAAAATAAAATAAAATAAAATAAATAAAATAAAAATAAAAATAAAATGAAATAAAATAAAATAAAATAAAATAAAATAAAATAAAATAAATATAATATAAATAATATAAATATAGTATAAATATATAATATAAATAAATATAATATAAATAATAAATATATATAATAAATATAATATAAATAAATAAAATAAAATAAAATAAATAAATAAATAAAATAAATAAATATAAATAAAATGAATAAAAATAAATAAATAAATAAAAGATATGATATTAAAGTAGATGAGATACATGGTAACAATGGAACCATATGTATTGGCTGTAACTGAGGGACACATCAAGGATGCATCTAACACAATACCACATCAAAGAAGTTTTCTGTGTGTTGCACAGCACAGATGAGAAAATTATGTGGTTTAGGACAAACAGATGAAATCATCCAAACTTCAAAATCTTTAGAATAGTTAAAAAGAGAAGGAAGAGTACAGGCAGCCATGCATTACCAGTCATCGACTTTACCAACAAGTGTTAATGGACATAGCAGTATATACACATGTTAATGGACATAGCAGTATATACACATGTGTAAGCGACAGCCACTGTTCAATGAAAGGTCATACTCATATCATATGAGTATTATGGGGAAGTACATCTTTCTGAGCCATTTTTTTTCCAAGGGTATCTCGAACAAATCAGAGATTTGCCAGACTCTGTGCTTTTTTAGTTTTGATTTCTGCTAATCTTCCATGAGCCGAGTGTGTGTGACTTGAATGGAATTTTTATCTATTAGCATACAGTGATCTGTCAGCTAGATATTGTTGGGTGACATTACAGAAAATCATTAACAGTAAGAGGGACTGAAAGATCAGGTGTAGTGTCTCTTCCCATGTCATAATTTAGGCAAAGATCGGGGGGGGGGTTTTAGGGGATTCGCACAGGTTGTAGATTCAAGCTTTTGACCTATGTACAGATGAAACTCACAGGAGAAGGATATCAAGATTAATTTTGCATAAAATTCAGCTAGATTCTCTCAAATAAATACTATCTTTATCTATTTCTCAAACAGCAAATAGTGGTCTGCCAGAGTTATTAAACCCACACTGAAGATTTCCAGAGATCTCCCTGGGGTCGGACCTATATACAGCAGTGCACTATTATGCTTTCTAGTAATATTGCTTTATGTATGGACACATCACTCAGCCACAGTTTCTCTATAGAGAATAAACCCACAGAGCAGATAACACTACAGAGGAAAAACTGAAAGAGAAGATGGGGGCTTAGTTTTTCTGGGTTGAATGGCGCAACATTCCCCTTCATGACCAGATATTTCTGAGAAGGGAGAGACCTCCTTCACAAGTCCTTGTGTGTAGGTGCACAGACAGACAATCATGGAAGAAAAATAAAGAAAAAATGAATAGCTAAAAGAGAAAAGAAATCCAAGTTCATTCGTATTTTGGTGCTAACTTTGGGTGGGGCAGGAGAAAGTGGGAGAGAATATATTAAAATCCAAACTATGCTATGATTAGTCACATGGCAGAAGAAGTAACATATGCTGATATTCTACCTTAAATTACTCTGATAATGATATAATAGCTTCTTAGGAACAGAAGTGGCACATTTTCAGGGTTGTTTTCTTTTTGAAAGTTCCACGTTTTAAATTCTCATTTCAGTTTCTGACTGTACCTCCTGAAGAAAAATTGCAGGAACTTGCAAGTGCTATAAATTCTGAGCTGTTCAACCTTCTCTCATCATGTGGTGCTGACCTCCCAGTAGCTCATCCTTTCATCTAGTATCATGCTAGGAACTGGTAAAGTGTCTCCAGGAGACAGCTTAAGCCTGAAGCAATCCTTGCCTCCCTCGTGGAATTCAGGACATAACTCCTTCATTTTTAGATGTTGTAAAAGTGGCAGTGCAGAGACTTTTCCTATCACACTGGCATAGAGCAGAATTAAAGTAGTAGAGCATTCAGTATTAGAGAAATAGAATATTAGCCCAGGAAGGTGGTTGGATGGATATGACTGTATGCATGGGTGAGTGGGGAAGTTCAAACATTGTTCTGCTGAAATTAAGTTCAGTGACAATGGCTTGTTTGCATTCCTGGAAAATCATTTGATTCAGGACCCTGAGAGCTAGACAAATTCTTCACTGAAAACAGTGCAAACACTCTGTTTAAGGTCTGCAGAACAGGTCATCACCAAACATAACCACAGAGCACTATGGGGGCAGCCTATGTGTATTTTTCCCAGTAACTTATCCATGTAACTGGAGACAAATTCATTTTTTGCTTGTGAGACCACAGCTAAGCATTTCTCCAAGCTGCAGTGGTATTTGCAATTACTGTATTCTGATATTATAACCCAAGCACCACAGCATCATTACTGAGAGCTGGAACATTTTGATTCATTTTTATGTAATTCTAGATGCTTGTTTAAAAATAAATAAATAAAAATCTCTTCAACTGAAAGGAAATCAGTTCCCTTGTATTTTTAGTTGTTCTCCCTTCAGAGGCACCTTTGCTTGAAACAGTTCTCTTTGCAATGAGACACATGGTAAGAACCCCATTGCAAGTTTCTGACCATCATCACTTTACCCCTTTCATTTTCCATTTGTGCATTTTGGTCTCATTGGCTTCTAAACACATGAAAACAGATAGCACTGCAACAGTATATGTGAAAAGCAAAGAGAGAGATGAACAGATTTCTGTAAGTAATATCAGTTTAGGCAAATTTGTAGTTTTCCCCCAAAATATAATTTCTAAAAATGTTTAGAAATTCAGGTTTCACTCAAGAAAATTAGAACTATAGGAAAAAAAAAAAAAGTGACGAGACGCTGGAGAACAACCCCGCAGAGAGGGATCTGGGGGTTGTGGTTGACAGCAAGTTGAATATGAGCCAGCAGTGTGCCCCGTATCCTGGGATGCATCAAGCACGGCACTGCTAGTCAGTCGAGGGAAGTGATTGTCCCGCTCTACTCTGCGCTGGTGCGGCCTCACCTTGAGTACTGTGTGCAGTTTTGGGCACCACAGTACAAAAAGGGCATTTAAACTGTTGGAGAGTGTCCAGAGGAGGGCGATGAAGATGGTGAAGGGCCTAAAGGGGAAGACATACGAGGAGCGGCTGAGGTCACTGGGCCTGTTCAGCCTGGAGAAGAGGAGGCTGAGAAGGGACCTCATCGCAGTCTACAACTTCTTCACGAGGGGGAGTGGAGAGACAGGTGACCTATTCTCCGTAATCACCAGTGATAGGACTCGCGGGAACAGTGTTAAGCTGAGGCAGGGAAGTTTAGGCTGGACATCAGGAAGAGGTTCTTCACCGAGAGGGTGGTTGCACACTGGAACAGGCTCCCCAGTGAAGTAGTCACTGCACCAAGCCTGACTGAATTTAAGAAGCGATTGGACTGTGCACTTAGTCACATGGTCTAAACTTTTGGGCAGACCTGTGTGGTGCCAGGAGTTGGACTTGATGATCCTTATGGGTCCCTTCCAACTCGGGATATTCTATGATTCTATAAAATATAGGAAAAGAAAATAAATAAATAAAAATAATAATAATAATAAAAAAGTAAAGTCAAAGCATACTTGTATAGGGTATTTTTACTTTTCATTTTCTAATCAGATTTTCCCGCTTTTCCTTCCTAACTGAGACTTTTAAGAGTAAAAATGGGATTAATCAGTCAAACTGCAAGGAAACATTTGTTTCTAATGGAACTGAACATTTCAGGTCAACTCCTATAAAGTACGACATTTCTGATTGGTTCACACCAAATCCTTTTTTATTTTCTTCATCTATTTTATTATATTGTTTCAGTTGCTAAACCCAAATTCTATAATTTAATGTGTGTAAATAAAGCTCCTATATCTTGTCTCTGCTTGAGGTATATTGATCAATAAAAGCATTCCTTAGCTGCATTGTTGCCAGTTTTCTAAGGTAACATGACTGAAATCAATTAAGTAAATAGTCTTCAGTAAAATTAATGTCAACATCTTTAATTCATAAATTATTATCTTTAATTCATATATTTTCTTCTAGACATTCTAGTCACTCTGCAAACAAGTGACTCTTACAGGAAAAAAAAATGAGTTTTAATTATAAAATTGATTATTTTTGTCTTCTGCTATTTCTTTTTTTTTTTTCCCAGAAAGTTCTTAAACAAATGGATCAAGAGTAATATTTTTAAAGCAAATACAAAAATATTATAATTGTTGAAAATGGTTGCAAATAATCTTGCAGTATATGATATACACTTAAAAAAATGTAATCATTGTTTCAGCTACATTCAAGTTTTACTCGTAAACTTTTACAATTTATTTAATCACAGCAAAGAGCTAACAGCTTTTATTCTGTCCTTTTAAAATTCATATTTTCTACTACAAGCATTTATCTTGTTTTATTTAGTTAATAGCTCGTTTAACATCAATGTAAATGTTCACAAATTCCAGGATATGTATCTTAATACATACCAAAAAAAAAAAAAAAAATCAATTTTGAATCAAAACACCAGAAGCTTGTAAATTGCAGATATCATCATTCTTGTTTGACAGAAAGTTAGACAACAGTCATATTCTCTCTTTCCAGATTGTCCAAATACAGAGAGGCACAATGAAGGAAGACCAAGTTACTTTTAGCCAGAGGTGATATGAGGGCAGAAAAGCTACGCATCTTTCTGCAGCTGGCTAGTGACTGACAACTGTGTGCACTGGTAAAACAGAGCTCTGTCATCGGGCAGAAACTCTGCAGACTGGATCTGTTGAAATGTCAATTTTAAGAGAAAGAGCTATAAGTGTTCGCCTGACTTCTGTCTGCTGAAATGCTCTTTCAGGTCTGGTTTATACCCTCAAATTTTGCAGCAAGCTTTTTATCAAGCTTTCAGGCCAACACAGCAGAATAATACATACCACAAACATAACACTACAAAAGGAAAAGTTTCATATGAGCTTTTCCTTTAAATAAGGGGGGAAAGTGAGATAGAAATAAAAGTGGTTTTTTTTTTTTTTTTTTCCAGCTGATACACACTGTGACCTTAGTGAGATCATTTAAGTTCTTCCTCTATAAAGTAGGAGTAACTTTCACAAGTACCCCAAAAAGTACTGTGAATTCACTTGTCATGAGTTACTAAAAAATTGTGGCAACAATAGTCATAGATTTAATAGGAATGAAGGGACAGAGAAATAAGCTATTAAGGAGATTATGACTTTCCCCTAATGTTGCCTGACTTGGCACACCCTGTCAACGGCTTGATACAGCACAGCTGCACAACCTCCCTAATGCATCCCTGAATGTGCAGCACAGAAACTAGTACCTGTCTACAAAAGCATGCATAACCACCTAATGATGTTGAGAGATGACATTAGAAGATACATTCACATTAGTTCTATTATACCAATATAAGGCAGTTTCAAAGCGCAACGAGTGCAATTAAGATGTGAGTGGAAAAAAATCTATATAATGCATAGCATTAACGTTTAATAGGAAGTTATCCTCATCTGCATTTTATGTTGAAAAGGTATCTTTGCAAAGGGACTGCTTATTTCTAGCTTCCTATGAGCCTCTGAGCAAAATATGAGTCTATTAAAAGAATGAACTGGCTTGGCAGCAAAAGTGTGTTGTCAAGACCTTTCATGCTTTATTTGGGATCCAGCAGCTGTATATCTCGTATATCAGCAACTGTAAATCTCAGTAACAAGTAGCTTTATTTTGTTATCCACAGTCAGAGAAATATCAAATATGTGAAAAGCATTTGTGCCCTGACAATCCACAGTCATTCTGCTAAGTAACATCCAGTTTCTTGGGAGCACCTATCTATAGTCCCTCATATTAATTTTTGCCAGCTTCAGTTGGCACATGGAATATTTCTTGCCTTGCAGCTGCTAGATCTATTTAAATTAAATTCTCAGGAAGAAATTGGGAAAGCAAGGTTACAGGAGACAACTTCTTTACCTCTTCCAGTGTTTTTTAAGCAAAAACTAGACCATCCTCAAAAGCAGACAACCCCAGACAACTGTCTTCCTGGGGAATTAGAGGTAAGTAATGCCAGTTAATTAATGCTACATGTGCAGTCTGTATTAGCCAAGTGGGATCTGATCCTGTGCTCAAGCCCACAGTTTATTTTCATCCCCATTCCTTATCCATAAATTCATATCTGAATGTAGACACGGGGCACACTCCAGAGCACCTCCAAGACGAAAACATCACATTCTAACATAGCACTTTAACATAATCCCAAATTTATCTTCATGCAGTCTGGATAGATCTGGTATGGGCCAAGACAAGCCAAAAGGTAAACCTCTAATTCAGAAAGCTTTGCAGTCACACTATCACACTTGGACTATTGTGCTCCATCTTCCTTTATAGCAGGCCAAAAATGATGAAGATTCTCTGTATATTTGGTCCTGCTTGAGTATTGTCCACTGTTCCCATTTCCCATCTATTAAAAATCCTTGACAAAGATGGCTCAGAGGTCCAGTGCAACAAACATCAGTATATTATGACAATAATTAGGAAGGTATATTGAAGAGAGAAGCCTGAAGGCTATCAAATGGGACTTTAGGGGACTGGGACGGTTAGTGGATGGAGCGGGAGTACAGGTGGTGTTTTTGTCCATCCCTACAGTGGCAGGGAGGGGTACAGAGAGGACATGGAAAGCCCACCTGATAAACACGTGGCTCAGAGGCTGGTGCCAACACAGAAATTTTGGTTTTTTTGACCATGGGGTGCTTTACTCGGCACCCGGCCTGATGGCTGCAGATGGGTCCCACCTATCTCTAAGGGGAAAACGGATCCTAGCCCAGAAGCTGGCAGGGCTCATTGAGAGGGCTTTAAACTAGGTAAGAATGGGGACGGGGCTGAAATAAGGCTTGTTAGAGGTGTGCCAGGGGGAACAATGGCAAGGCCGGGGGAGAAGGCAATGGCCCAACTGATGTGGATCTATACTAATGCACACAGCATGGGTAACAAACAAGAGGAGCTGGAAGCCATCGTGCAGAAGGCAGGCTATGACTCGGTTGCCATCATGGAAACGTGGTGGGACCACTCTCATGACTGGAGTGCTGCAATATCTGGCTATAGGCTCTTCAGAAGGGACAGGCAGCACAGAAGGGGTGGTGGTGTGGCTCTCTATATTAGAGAGTGTTTTGATGTTGTGGAACTTGAGGCTGGGAATGATAAGGTTGCGGGAACGCCAACAAGGCAAGCATCCTGGTGGGGGTCTGTTACAGACCGCCAAACCAGGATGAGGAGACGGATGAGGAGTTCTACAGGCAGCTGGCAGAAGTTGCGAAATCGTCAGCGCTTGTTCTCGTGGGGGACTTCAACTTCCCAGACATATCCTGGAAGCACAACAGAGCCCAGAGAAAGCAGTCTAGGAGGTTTCTGGAAAGCGTGGAAGATAGCTTCCTGACGCAGCTGGTTAGTCAGCCTACCAGGGGAGGTGCCCCGCTAGACCTTCTGTTCACAAACAGAGAAGGACTGGTGGGAGACATGGTGGTCGGGAGCTGTCTTGGGCAGAGTGACCATGAAATGGTAGAGTTCTCTATTCTTGGCGAAGTCAGGAAGGGGACCAGTAAAACCACTGTCTTGGACTTCCGGAGGGCTGACTTTGAGCTGTTCAGGACACTGGTTGGCAGAGTCGCTTGGAAGGTTGTTCTGAAGGGCAGAGGAGTCCAGAAAGGCTGGGCACTCTTCAAGAAGGAAATCTTAATGGCTTAGGAGTGGTCTGTCCCCACATGCCCAAAGACAAGCCAGCACAGAAGACGACTGGCCTGGCTGAACAGAGAGTTGTAGCTTGAGCTCAGGATAAAAAAGAGGGTTTATAATCTTTGGAAAAGAGGGCGGGCCACTCAGGAGGACTATAAGGATGTTGTGAGGCTGTGCAGGGACAAAATTAGAAAAGCCAAAGCTCATCTGGAGCTCAATCTGGCTACTGCCGTTAAAGATAACAAAAAATGTTTTTATAAATATATCAACACAAAAAGGAGGACTTAACAGAATCTCCATCCTTTACTGGATGCAGGGGAAAACTTAGTTACAAGAGATGAGGAAAACGCTGAGGCGCTTAATGCCTTCTTTGCCTCAGTCTGTAGCAGCAAAACCAGTTGTTCTCTGGATACCCAGTACACTGAGCCGGTGGAAGGGGATGGGGAGCAGGATGTGGCCCTCATAATCCAAGAGGAAATGGTTGGTGACCTGCTACAGCACTTGGATGTACACAAGTCGATGGGGCCAGATGGGATCCAACCAAGGGAATTGAGAGAACTGGCGGAGGAGCTGGCCAAGCCGCTTTCCATCATTTATCGGCAGTCCTGGCTATCAGGGGAGGTCCCAGTCAACTGGCGGCTAGCAAACATGATGCCCATCTACAAGACGGGCCGGAAGGTAGACCCGGTGAGCTATAGGCCTGTTAGTTTGACCTCAGTGCCAGGGAAGCTCATGGAGCAGATTATCTTGAGTGTCATCACGCGGCACTTACAGGGCAACCAGGTGATCAGGCCCAGTCAGCATGCGTTTATGAAAGGCAGGTCCTGCTTGATGAACCTGATCTCCTTCTATGACAAAGTGACACGCTTAGTGGATGAGGGAAAGGCTGTGGATGTGGTCTACCTTGACTTCAGTAAGGCTTTTGACACCGTTTCCCACAACATTCTTCTCAAGAAACTGGCTGCTCATGGCTTGGACTGGTGTACACTTCATTGGGTTAAAAACTGGCTGGATAGCCGGGCCCAAAGAGTTGTGGTGAATGGAGTCAAATCCAGTTGGAGGCCGGTCACTAGTGGAGTCCCCCAGGGCTCAGTACTGGGGCCAGTTCTCTTTAATATCTTTATCGATGATCTGGATGAGGGGATCGAGTGCACCCTCAGTAAGTTTGCAGATGACACCAAGTTAGGTGCGTGTGTCGATCTGCTCGAAGGTAGGAAGGCTCTGCAGGAGGATCTGGATAGGCTGGACCGATGGGCTGAGGCCAACTGCATGAAGTTCAACAAGGCCAAGTGCTGGGTGCTGCACCTGGGGCACAACAACCCCAAGCAGATCTACAGGCTGGGAGATGAGTGGTTGGAAAGCTGCCTGGCAGAGAAGAACCTAGGAGTATTGGTTGATAGTTGGCTGAATATGAGCCAGCAGTGTGCTCAGGTGGCCAAGAAGGCCAACAGCATCCTGGCTTGTATAAGAAGCAGTGTGGCCAGCAGGTCTAGGGAAGTAATTGTCCCCCTGTACTCGGCTCTGGTGAGGCCGCACCTCGAGTACTGTGTTCAGTTTTGGGCCCCTCGCTACAAGAAGGACATGGAGGTGCTCGAGAGAGTCCAGAGAAGGGCAACAAAGCTGGTGAGGGGTTTGGAGAACAAGTCTTACGAGGAGCGGCTGAGGGAGCTGGGATTGTTCAGCCTGGAGAAGAGGAGGCTCAGGGGCAATCTTATCACTCTCTATAGGTACATTAAAGGAGGCTGTAGCGAGGTGGGGATTGGTCTATTCTCCCACGTGCCTGGTGACAGGATGAGGGGGAATGGGCTAAAGTTGCGCCAGGGGAGGTTTAGGCTGGATATTAGGAAAAACTTCTTTACCGAAAGGGTTGTTAGGCATTGGAATGGGCTGCCCAGGGAAGTGGTTGAGTCACCATCCCTGGAGGTCTTTAAAGACGTTTAGATGTTAGTGATATGGTTTAGTGAAGGACTTGTTAGTGTTAGGTCAGAGGTTGGACTAGGTGATCTTGGAGGTCTCTTCCAACTTAGACGATTCTATGATTCTGTGATTCTGTGAAGATAGGGACTTACCTGTGTGGAGACTCCCATCTATATTTGTAATAAAAACTTGCACAAAACTACAATATAAATAACAGTTGTTCATGAATTTTTAAGTGAGCCGAGACAGAGAAAAAGAAAAGAGGGAGAGAAACAGAAAGCTCTACAAGTTAAGCAGGTCTAAAAAAATGCAGCTCTGTATTTCCAGGACCTGCTTCTTTCTTTAAATCAGGCTATAACACACAGCACCAGCAATATATTACAACTACATACCTTCTATTTACAAGGTATCTAAAACTTCCCTGATTACCTGTCTCTCTTGTTTTTTATAGAGTATTTGGAAGGTAAAATGGATGACTTCTGTAATAAAAATGATAAAAACAGATTAAGCTGCAAAATGACAGGGAAAATCTCTCTTCTCTGGTATTTAGCAATCACAGGTGCATGACCTCAGATGGTTTTCCCAACACAAATGTGCTCCTTCAGCTTGGTGTAAATTTTCTTGAAAGCTACTTCCTGCTTTTCCCTGATTCCAGGCTGCCTCAGTGAATTACAGATATCTCATACCTCCATCTCTTCTTGCTGAGCAGCTCACCTAGGCCTCTCTGTTACACTCCCGTGGTTACAGCTAAGCATCTGAGAGGTTACAATCCATGGAGGCAGGAACAGATGCTTCCATACTAAGTGGGAATGAGAAAGTGAGCCATAATGCAAAAGAGATAGAATAGGCACTTATATTGTAAAAATAATTATAACACTTAGATCATGAAGAGAAGAGAGGCACAGACTAGAAGGATGGTAGCAGCATTCTCCCTCCAGCTAGTGTGTTCTTTTTTAGTAGATGTAGAACTGGTCCTCACATTAAATATACATAAAATACGAAGATGTCTGTAGTGGAAAGGGTATGGACAGACAAGAGCACACTTTACATTGTAAGCATATTGCACGTTGTGGGGTAGAAGTTTTCCTTCTCATTCACTACCTTTTAATTTTAGGGTGACGCCAAAACTATTACAGGAATGCATGTAGGAAATAATAATTTAAAAAATAATATCAATAAAATGAGAGAGAGAGGGGGAGAGAGAGAGAGAGAGGAGAGAGAGAGAGAGAAGAGAGATGTCTGCATTGGCATCTGTCAGCTAAAAAAGTTCTTCACCAGAATTAAAATACACATTCAGATAACTGCATATTTCCTCAAGGGATAATGCTAATACCTAAAAAATGAAATAAGAGGGGAGATAAGGCAGTAGAAAACTCCCTGAGCTACTGTTTTTAAGTTTCTTTCGGTGACCTTAAGTGTTGCCTTGCCCTCTCCCAAACTTCAAATTGACTGTCCTTTCCCTAAGCAACCATAGAAATAAAAGGAAAGAGGTGAAAATAATCCCCTTTCTATTGCAATATCATTTCTACTCTGGGTAATATCTTTGTATCTTGCCATTTCTTCATCCAGTCTTCCTGATTCTCACACGTAAGATGTAACATGCACAGCACCAATGTGCCATCTGTAAGCACGGCTATGTCACTGGCTGCCAATTTTTTTATATAAAAGAAAATGAGGCTGCCACATGTTCTTAAATAAATGTATATATTAAATGAGAAGATAATATTTTGTTTTACACATCATAGTTGTCTTTATCTGTTGATGTACAATAATTCCTATTTTCTCAGCCTTCAGCAATTAGAGAATGTATCTGTAATGCTGGATATGGCTTCCCTCAAATCTTTTATGTCATTTTGTGCTATTTTTCTATCAACAGCCACTTTTCTTTCACAATCCTTTTTATAAATATGGAACAATCTTAGGATTTTAAAGGAAACAATTCTGTGCCTATCATGTACATTTTAGCTTATAGAGCAATTTGGAGAAGCTGAAATAAACACATATTTTGAAGAATAACAGGTCTTCCATTGCTAGCAAAAGATATCTAACATGAAATACATTGGCTTGTTTTTATAGTTATACAAAATGAAAATGAAATTTAAAATTGCAGTTTTAAGTGGATCATATAGGTGTATTCTCCCTTTTTAATGCATAAAATCATTAACACCTTATTTATCTCAAACTTTTTATTACACTATTCGTGTGTAGCATAGTAACAAAATAGAGACTTTTTTCTTGCAAAAAAAGTTAAATTTTCAATAAGGTTCAAAGACAATACAAATCTATCTGAAAATATTTTCTCTAATAAAAAGACTGATTGCTTCTTGAATCTTAAGCAGCTTAAATTTTTAGCAAATCCTAGGTGCAGGCAGGGGATCTTTTCTTTTTCCATGTTGTTTGGGTGTACTCAATTGATATATTCCTTTTCCTTGTAATATATTCTCATCCTTTGTGCCTCCATGAATTTTATGCCTTTGTCATCCAAAACCAGATGGTCATCTCAGTACTCAGACAGAAATTGATTATTCTGTGGTGGTCTTATTTCCACTTCATTTCCCTTTTTTCTCCTCATGTCAAAGGAAAAAAAAAAAAAAGAAAAAAAAAAGAAAAAAAAAACAGGAAACTGATTTTCATCTGCTTTTGAGCAGATTGTTATAATTTAAAACCAGTTATGATTTAACTCTCCTCTCACCCTGCTTCTCTCAGTTAAAATAACCAGACATATTTTATTATTACCACAAATAAGTGTAATACACTACAAATAGCCAAATATATTTGCAAGATCCGGTATATTTTGAGAGGAAATACATATATCTTCTATTATCAGCATCAGGAAGAACAGCACAAGTTTTCTCTTCATCCTCCATACATGTGGGCACTTCATTTTGGTGAGGAAGACATGCTCTAGGAATCAAAGGACAGGATATACATATTTTGCTTCAATTTTTGTTCTTTTGATGAGATTGTCAATTAAAAAGATTGCTGTAACATACATGTAAATTTAGGTGACCTGTGGATATCTTAGATTGAATGCACACAGTCTGATCTCAATAGCTTTGTGTCTAGCTATCATACGGGTGGGATACAACCCAGAAATTCCTATGGTGGTCCTTGCCTAAATCAAGAAATTGTGGTTATAAACTGCACCAAATAACAGAAACAACAGGAAAGATAATTTTTTCTTCATTTTGCAGATAGGCAAGAATTCACAAAACAAAACCAACAATCAATGACAAACTAAGTGAACTGTTCCATTACTCCATCCCATCACTTCATCCTAGAAAGACTTTAAAACTTCCAGATTTGCTGACACCAATGGAAGTAACCCAAGTCTATATAGCTATGACATCACAAAGACACCAAGAAGACAACTTTCCCTTAACAGCCACACATCTGGGGAGAAGACAAATCTTGTGCTCACCACTGATAGCTTAGCAATGCAGTATGCTGTAAATCAAAACTGGTTGACAGGGTTTTAACTGAGGATTCCCTGTCTTCTGCCTCAAGACATGAGTGATACAAAAGCTGTGTGCTACAGTTTGTGTTGTTGAAAATGTCTTGGAAGTGCCTTTCAACCTTCAAGGCTTAGAAGAGATTCCAAATATTGTCCAGACACACTCTTGAGTCTCAGAAACCAGAAACCAGAAAACAAATTTTAAAAAGACCTTAACTACTTTTTAAAAAAAGTTATGTTTGTTCAGTAGATCTCTTGGGGCATGGTTCTTGATTTCAGAGCACTTTCTGTTCCTTCATTTTAGCAAAAAGAAAGTGCAAGAATATTCAAAAAAACTCCTAATACAGATAGAGATCCAGTGGTTCAATATCTGTCTGTGTAGTTGGTATCAACAACAGGGATCTGGTTTTTACAACTATGTTATCCTTTCTGAGGACAGAAGTAGGATTTACCCAACCAAGTGGAAAGAAAACATCCTTGCCAACCAGCTGGCCAACCTGGTGAAGAAATCTTTAAACTAGGAACAATACAAGAGGGAGATGGTAACCCAAAGTCAGGTGAGGAAGTGGTGGCAAGCAACTATTGTTTATATGCTTCAAGACAGGCAATCGGTCATGAAATTCATAGCAGCTGTTCCTCTAGACTGACAGAAAAAATAATATATTTGTTCAAATGAGTTAGAGAAGAGATAAAACTACACCAGCTAATTTCTATCAAATGCTGATTATATGTTTAGTTCTTCCTGTCAGCCTGAAATGGAAACATGAATCCATGCTAACAGGCCTCAGACCAGTGTGCTGCAACATCTGAAAAAATCATGCCTGCATTGCAGTGCTGCAAGCCCTCAGAATTGCTTTACGGTCATGAGGTAACAAGGGTCTGAAATTTTGAAAGAAATCTGCTAGGTTAGAGACTTATCTAGTCCACCAAAAAATCTTTCACTCACAATACTGCTCTGCAGTCTGTAGGTCTTGTTCTCTTAGATGTGAGATTACTTGGTCTTTTATTAAAGAGAAGTCTTTACTGGCAGAAAAAATCCCTTTCTGCAGAAACACTGCCAAGAAGCCCAAACCAAATTGCTTCTGCAACACTACAAAAGTGCTGCACGTGCAATCCGGGAGCTTCCATGGGAGTACTGTGCATATGGCTGTAGCATGGTCAGGATGGCAAAGCACTTGTTAAGTGCTGTATCTGCAGACCTAGGGCTGCTGGAGTGTCACAGTGAGATAATTGAAAGCAGTGCTGCAAAAGGACACTGCAGTCCACTGGCGAGCTCAATCTGTGCTACAAAGACTGAAGTTATTTAATGCAGCAGCAAATTACTTAGGTTACTCTCAGTGACAGCAAACTTTCAAGGATAAACCTGATGTTGCCAGTGAGTCTCAGCAATACTTTTCCAAGATGCACAATAGAAGTCTAGGATTTCCCAGTTCAAACTTAAGAGAGATGTGTTCACAAATCAACAGTTTTGTTATAATGTAACATATAGCATAAATTATTTTCTAATTTACACCACAAATTACCTTTCTGTTCAGACTTAAGAAATTTTCAGTGAACAACCACAAATACCTTAATATGTTGGTATAGTTTTGTAAACATTTCTCCTAGTTAATCAAAAATTGGAGATTTTATTATTATTGTTATTATTATCTTAACACATTAGATATCAGAGACCCCAACAAGTCACTAAAAGCCTGCCTGACTGGTGATCTGGTGCTGAGATGTTGTAATTGTTGTTAGCAAAATCGAAATAAGCAAGAAAAAGAAAAGTAGTATGACATGATTGCTGAGGATTAGTGGACTTTCCAGGCTCAGCAGGAGTCATGGATTGACAGTTTATCCTTTCCTCACATACAAGGGCACAGCCTCATAGCTAAAGACTGCTGGTATGGCTTAGCAGGTTCCACAGATATCTAGGCTAATTCTGACTATTTGAACCTAGATTGTAGGAAGAGTACACACTGTCATTTACCATCATTTTATCCTGGTTATTTGCTCTCTTCAAATGACATGACCATTCCCTAATATCTGTTTGCAGGCTGCTACTAGGTGCTTACCCAGAGGGTATCTATTTCACAGTAAACCTTGATTTGGCTTTTCCAGTTTAGGTTATTTTTTATCTCTCTCCTAAATGGCCTTTAACTTAACTGCAGGGTGGTGTTTTGTTTTGTTTTGTTTCAGTTTAAGTAAAGACCTTTAGTTTCATAACAGCTCAAAAAATTTTACAATAGCTAAGGTACATTAACTCCCTATTAATTTTATTTCCAGTAGATGGGAGCTTTGCATTTTAGAAATTTCAAAACCTCTACATAAAAATACAGCTATGTTTGAGAACTAAATAAAACAGTATGCAACAATTCTTAAACGTGAGACTAATCCTTGAGGCAGAGAAAATCCTCAGTAAGAAAATATTAATTCACTCTTCTGTTCTGAAAAAAATGATGTATTTAATTCAAAGACTCAGAAAGCACTCAGGATACCCAAAGCAAACTAATTTATGCTATCAGTTTCAACCATGCCAAACACAGTAAGGATTTTATGTCACTGTTAGGAGGAATGTTGTTCTAAGGACACATATGACTGTTTAGATCATCTGGATCCACCTGTTTCCTTTTTCTGTTTTTTTTCAGTACATAAACATGTACAGTGCTGATCAGCCTGGTACCATCCAGAAAGCACATATTCTCACAGTGACACTTTCACTGTGTTTAAAGACCCAATGATAAATAGACTACTTATGCAAAGAACAACTTAAGTAAGTAATCACTAAGCACCTGAATCGGAACCTAAGTTTTGTTCTCCCTTTCAGCTTCAGCTGATGGCCACAGAGGAGGAAATATTAGGACAGTTTGCTTATCTATTTAACATCAAAGTGCTAAACTAATGAAAAGCAACACAAAGGTTTTTGTGCGCAGAAAAAAACAATGGAGACAACATAAAGATTTAGGTACAGTTCCAAAATCTCTGTGTTACACTGCTGGCTCCTTTCTTATCAGTGACTAGAATTAGACCAAAGGACATACCCTATTTACCTCCATAGTCACAGAAATCATTGCACTGCATTTTTCAAACTAATGCTGGCTGCCTTGTTATGTTTAACTTGGTAAAGCTAAGGAATCTAAAGATGGAAAACTAAATTTGGGTGGAGCATAGCACCAAAGGCTGTGGATTACAGGTGGCCAAGAGGGGAAGTTTTAATTTAAGGTACAGTCTTCTCTTAGTACACACAATTTTAAAATATTTTTTAATATAGTTTGCATTTTAAGATGCTATTTTATAGGCAATAAGTGTACAGCTTTGGGGAATTTTTCTTTTGTATTCCAACAAGTGTCATGCTATTATTCACCCTGTGTCACAGGGTGAAAATCTGCTCTCAGGAAAACAGTCAGTGTGTAGTGGGAGAGATTGATGTTTGCCTCCTTTTCTTCAGACTTTCAATGGGAAATCAGAAAAAAAGACAGAAGAAAAAAATATAGCTTCATGGCCAGGAGAGCAGACTACTGCCTAAGGGGAATCAGAGTTTTTGGGCAAGTCGCTTCTGCTAAAGTCTTTGCTTGTGCACTCTATTTTTCAGATTCTTGACTTACAATATTTGTCTAATCTACCCCCGACAGTGTTTGAAGTCTAGCTTGTGTCACCTTGTCATTTCAGTAAGATTGCCTCCCATTTTAAGCAACTTGTCTGTCATCCGTAGGGATTATTGGGATCACAGCAGAGATAAACTCCATGTTAATAAGTGTCACATGAAAATCCAGATTTACACCTGTAGCCTTGGGCATGCCTAATTGCTCTGTGAGATGACAGATGTGCAATCTAGTCACATGCAGAAACTTTGTCAAATATAGGAGGTTTGCATAGCTTGGGTTTTCTTGAGACCTTTTTTTTTTTTTATCTATTTTAGCTGTTAAACTATACAAATGTTTGTAAGATGCAACTGATAATAGCTGAAAATATTTAAAACCTGATGAACTTGTGGTACAGAAGCCAAACTGGAATAGAAGTGGCTGTGTCAAAGCCATTAAAGTATGCCTTCAAAACAAGGCACAACAGCAGCACAAATTGCCCTTGGAAAAGGTCACTGTATTGTGCCATCTGACCCAAGCCAAAATCATGACAGACACCATTCTAAGAGTTTAAATTATTGACTTCCAGTACTTCAGAATGGCCCCAGAACAGTTTAATTTAATGGTATAGAAGTAGCCCTGGTACCCAGATTTCTACCAGTGTTTTTAGGACAGCAGAAGACAAATATAGCACCACCTCTCCTCCTATATCAAGCCTCATCCAAGTTTATAAACACTTTACCCAAAAATGGGAAGCCCAAATTCTGCAATCAAAACTCACAGAATCATAGAATCATTCATGTTGGAAATGACCTCTGAGATCATCTAGTCTGACCTATAGCCTAACACTGCCAAGTCCACCATTAAACCATGTCACTAAGCTCTATATCTAGAAATTTTCTGAAGACCTCCAGGGATGGCGACTCAACCACTTCCTTGGGCAGCCTGTTCCAATGCTTCACAACCCTTTCAAAAGTAAAGAATTTTTTCCTAAATCCAAACTAAATCTCCCCTTGTACAACTTGAGGTTGTACATTTTCTCTTGTGTTATTGCTTGTTGCTTGGGAGAAGAGACCTACTCCTACCTCATTACAACTTTCTTTGAGGTAGTTGTAGAGAGAGATAAGGTCATGTCCCGCCCCCCCCAGTCTCCTTTACTTTAAGCTAAATAACCCCAGTTCCCTCAGCTGTTCCTCATAAGACTTGTTCTCTAGAGCCTTCACCAGTTTTGTTGCCCTTTTCTAGACAAGCTTCAGCATCTTAATGTCTTTCTTGTAGTTCATCAGCTTTATTTGTAACATTCTAAAGGTAACCATATCTTCCATCTTCTTTCTCAATAGTGAAGAAACCATTTCTGTGTAACTTTTCCATGAGAGCTACAACCTGAACAAATGCCATTGAAGCAGTCTAAAGTAAACATTCAGCATGCTAAATTTCAGAACAAAAATTTTACCTTGCCCAAACTACTAGCAATTGAAAACAATGACTTACAATACACAGGGTCAGGCAAATTTAATAATGAGCAATGTTAGAGTTCTGCAAATTACATTATCTATCATAAATCAATTATTGCTGATGATTACATTTCTTAACAATTTTCTTGGGCTACTAAAATTGTAAAAATAAGGTGTGCCTACACATGTCAATAATGTTGTCATTTTATCACAAAGATCTAAATTGTTTACAAATCCCTTGACTTCTATTGACTCACCAATAATAAATAGATTTCAACATCAGCATCTAGTATTCCCCATTCCCTGGTGGTCTCTTTAGATAGATAAATTGATTAACCTTGATGGAACCTCGCATGCATTGTCTGCACATTAAATAATAAATTAATGAGTTTCATTTATTCAATTAATTCTGGTTACTGCTTCAGCTGTGTCCTTAGACGCAACTTTGACTTTTTGTCTTTTATTATTGACTCCTTGTTAAAAGTTGTATATAGTGAGTACAGCAAAAAGAAAGCCAAATAGAGAGAGGTGAATTGGTACTCACCTAATCTCCTTTATAATCTCATTAAGTTCAACAGGAGTTCTGTGTTATATCTGTTTCACATTTATATTTTCAAGTGTGCCATAGTAAATAATCATGCACTTGATTTTATTTATTTATTTATTTATTTAATGCTGGTACTTCAAGTGTGCCTTTTTTACCTTCATGATGATTTGCTTACACTGTGAAATGAGGAACAGAGTGATTCTGAACAAGGCAGGTCAGAAATTTCTTTTCAGCAGCCCGTTTGAAGTCTGGTTGTATTTCTCTCAGATGGATTTCAAATTTAGGTAGAATGAAAGTATTTCAATTATATACAGGTATTGACAAATAACGTCGTACATGTTGTACCATAGCATATGAAAAAATTGCCTCCAGAGACTCAAAGCAAATGTATTGATTACACAAAATATTTCTCAAAATAAAGCTAAATCATGATAAACATTAGTTTCAATAACATTTCCAGGGAAAGAAAGCCAGAAAAGAAACTGTTAACTGAAAACTTACAAATATAAGCAGAAACTTAAGGTTCAACTTGTTTTGGAATACTATTACACATGACAATTTTGGTTTCTGAATGTAACATAACTTCCACTTTGAGCTTTTACAGGTCACAGATTTTTTGTTAAGTACCTACAAGTACTACCTGGAAGAGAGTTTGTGATAAGCTGTAAACACATTTTTTTCCACAATTTCAACTGTGATGGAGAAGGTTTGGTACCTGGTAGGATCTTTTATGAAAGTGCATTTGAATATTACCATATAAGCAAAATACTAGTAATGTTACTTTGCAGAGAGAGAAATAGGGGGGCATGTGAACAGATGTGCATACACATGTCAAGGGAACAGTTAATGATTTTTTTTATACTGCACACTTAAACTATAATAGATCAATGCTTGACTAACTGTTCTCTGTTAACTTCAGCTGACACAGGACACAGAAAGTATCCCTTATACAAATGCTAGACCATACATAAATGAGATTTCTGTTCAAATTACTTAAACCCCTCAGTGCTGGATATGCACATGCCCCCTTCAAACTTAACCTGTAATAGCTTCTCAACCTGCAGTCACCACTGTCATGTGTTTCCAGTGTACCAGATTATAAATGTTATAAATTCTTATTTCACCCTCTTAAATCCTGCAAAAAGGAGGTGGCAACATTTTATACTCTGGCACTTCCTAAAGAACAAAATATCAGCAGATTATTTTTCCTCACCATTCTCAGAGAACAGTGGTTTGGGCATGGTGACTTATCATGAGAACCAACAATAGAAGAGTTATGGCAGAGAAACACTAAGATGTACTTTTGCCTTTATTGCAATGACTAGAGGCTATGCCTCCCCTCACTGGAACCAATCCAACAGTCAGGCATCTGTTTTCTGTTCTTTCCTGTCACATCCCCTGGGTCTGGGTGGAAAAAAAAAAAAAAAAGAAAAATTTCATCAAATAAATATGGTGCTTCACAAGAAAGAATTGTATTCTAATTGTATTCTTAGAACATTATATAGAGATAAAGGTGACAGAAATTAGGAGAGTGACCCAAAACAGAATAATCAGTGTAGAGACAACATTCCCTTAAGATCTGGAATGAGATCTGGGAGCTCAGCTTTAAGATTTGGCTATTTGTTAGACAAAGCAGAACTGAAACATGAATCTGGTGACTAACAGCACTGACTAGGTTATTATCAAAAATTTCATCTGAGATTTGAGAAATCTCCCCTGTAAAAGTTATTAGTTTTTTCTGACAAGAATACAAACATAAAAAAAAAGAAAAAAAAATGAATATTATTTCCAATAGAGTGTATTTAAAGAAAATTTTAGCTTAGATATAGCAATATTTTATAAGATATCTTATTGATTTTTTCACCTGCATTTTTCAGCTTCTCACAACGTTTAAGAAAAATCACCAATGCTTTTAAAGTCTTGTGAGTGAAAAAATTTACAAGAGCTAAAATGCAAGTAGGAAAAAAGAGGTGAAATTTTAATCTATTTCTTTTGGGAATACACAACTGTGGTAAAAATTGTCATCTGAGCTGTGAGACTCCAAAAGTCTTTATGAGCCATATAAAATAAAAAAAGAAAGACATCTAAGCACAAGTGTTATTCATGTACTAGTTTAAGCTTTTGTACCAAGTAGTTCATAGAGATGGAAAACAGAATCTGGTGAATAACAAAACAAGACTGTGGACAGGTTCTGTTTTAGTTAAATTGTCAGAACCACCATCCGCAGACCAGTCTATAGTTCAAAACTTCTTGAAGCCTGTGTGAATCTTCTTATTGAACTGCACCTCGCATTGAGATTTTACATTTCCTCTCTTGTTTACACTCATTATAGTTCATGATGTATTCAATAATGTGTAGGTGAGTACTGAGTGGGAGAAGAACTGCATCTGGAATACATTTCTGATTGCTTCCATCTGTAATCTGTCAAAATTGACAAGAAAGAGTGTAAGAAGAAAGACAAGAAAGAGAGTAAGAAGAGTGTGCTGACAGATGATTACACAAAACTTTATTGAAAAATTAAAAATCACTTCCAGAATGCAAGTAATAACATGTTAGGCAGACTCTCATACAGCACAAAATGACCTTCCTTCATTTTTTTGATGGAAAATTTACTTGAAAAAAAGATTGATTAGAACTTTGAACACCAAGATGGCCTTTTGAAAAACAAATTTGAAATACTAAAAATAGTAAAATTTTCTCATATTGCTAGGGCCTTCCTTTCTGTGTCTGAGCTTACTGAGCAAGCCTACTCAAGTCAGCACGTTAGTAAATTTTATTGTCTTGCAGCAAGCCAATTATCTTGAAAGTCCCAAATGTTTACTTCTCATATGACCTTAGTTGCCTTGCCAGCTACAACCTATGCCAAAACCTGAGTTCTGCTCTCTGAAACTGAAGAATATTCAGCATAATCTCTGTTTATCCATTGCAATTTATGTACAATGCAAACGGAGAGATAATGGACCAAGAGGGAAGGGATGCTGCTGAATGACACATAAGAGAAATGCACTTGTTTCTGAGCAGCATCTCATTCCCTTAGCAGATTGTTTCATCAGCAGAAGGTAGTTATCTACCCAGTCACAATGGGACTAGAAGTTAACAATTTACTTTAGCTTTTGGCTTTATTCACCACCAAGTCTCATTCCTTCAGAAGCAAGGTGATTATGCTTTTTCATTCCCAGTGTGGAACCAGCTTTCACTATATAAACATTAATGAATTTTCAGTTTGTCCACCATAGCAGTTCTATATTAGGCTACCTATAAACACAATTCACAAACTCATATTTAAAAAAAAAAAAATATATAAGAACAAAAATTCTCTGAAGGATACATTTTAAGTATTTGTTAAGAGCTCATTAAAACAGGAAAGGAGAAAAGACGTAAGTCAATTAACCATGATCTCATCTCTTGACATTATAGGATACTTAATTATCTAATTACTTATATTTTCAATATAATGCCAATTTAAATGGAGCTTAAATGGGCCACACTATCAGGATGTTTCTGCAAAATGTAGAGTGGTAGGACTTGAATCTTTTTACTAATAACTTGGCCTTTATAATTTTCTTGATATCCAGAGATTTGAGTGGGAGGGGAGGTGTAGGAAGAGGATTAAGTTATGAACTGATCGAGAAAGGAGTCCTGTCAATCCATCTTCTGATTAACCAAAACTCTCTTTGAGTCTACAGTGGCATAGACACACTAAAATATATTTACACCAAGGATTAATAGAAGTAGACTTGCATTCTTACGTACAGGCTGGACAAGGTACAGTGAACAAATTGGAAATCTGCACACAGAAATAGGTCCTGTGTAGTATGTCTGCCTTATTCTTTAGGATCTTATATAGTCAACTTTTTGGAATTATTCCATAAGACTATATGTCAAAAAAATAAATAAATAACAAGGAGGAAGAGTTTACAGTCTTTATGATTTCTTTTTGAATGAAAGCAGTATGTTCTAATGGTAAAAACATTTAAATATTTCATGCTATCAGATAGTTGTCTTACTAATGAGAACTGTATTCTCATCTTCCATGAGAAAACATCTCTTTGGTTCCTAATTTCTCCATCCTTCCTTCTCTGAGGAGTAGAAAACTCTATCAACCCAAATAACACTAAACAGGGTATTTCTGCAGTGAGCTTAGACTCTTAGAGTCAGTAACTCAGAAAACTATGTTCTACTGATGCCTGAATGACATAAAAGAACCATATTTCACTTCTAATCTGCGGATTTTTAGAGAAAGAGAAGCCAGTTTCTCAAGGAAGAATCCACAGAGATATCTCCAGGGAAGAAGAGCCACTGGAGGAAACTCTTTAAAAGCCAAAGAAACACACCCACACAGGTAAGCCTCAATAAAATATTTTCATCTCCATGCTTCTGAAAAAATGTGCATGTTTAAACTTACTAGAAGTCACTTTAATTTTAAGGGACAGGCCTGACACAGATACTGTTGTGTTCAGTTGTATAGCAGCATTTGCTGCTGCTCCTGCTTCCAAACTCAGCCAGAGGAGAAGGTACAACTGAAACTAAAATGCAATTATTAGGTGCAGCCTCCTGGATTCAAAAGGAGAAAAGCAAATGGTTTATAGTTGGGGAAAGGTTTCCCAAGGAAAGGTTTCCTCTTTATTTTTTTCTGGAGTGTACAGGGTGTCAGCAGTGAAGTTCTTGACAGTTGAGCCACTCAGAGATCTACAGAGATGGATCTGCCTTCACTGAGCCTCCACATTGCGGAGCTGCACGAAAACAGAAAGCCTTCTGTCATTCTTATGTTAACAGGAGCCTTATGACTGCTTTAGAAAGTTGCAAGAGTGGATATTGCCTGGGGAGGAGGAAGATTAGACTTTCACAGATTTTTTTCCACCTCTGAGTAGCCTCCACAGGCCAGAAATTCTGATGAGTCAAGCAAAGCTATGCTATTCAATGCTCTGCCTCCACATACATGCACTGAATGTTCAGAACAGAGTTCATGGGTGCTTTAAAAACCTGAGAAATAATTATGACTGTTTTGCTAGAAAACGACAGGGAAGAGCAGGGGAGCATGACTGCCAGTTGAGTATCTAGACAGGAATGGGGTAGAAGTGTTTGCAGCAGGCTCATAATGGGAATCTGCAGGGATGTCAATAAGAGAAATAAAGCCTAGATGTACCTTAGCTTGTGGTAAAGATATTTATGACTGCTTCGAGATTATGTCTGATGGTTTTGGGGATATGTCTGTGACATATTTCCTTTATGTACAACTGGCTAAAAAATATTGCTAATTTCTTTGCCTGGGATAAACAGTGGGGATAATGTGAATCACATGGAGCCTATAGCTGATTCTATGCATGTGAGATACAGATCCTACAGGTGATTCTATTCATGCAGGTTACCTTTTTTTAGTAAAAGGTGATGCCATTCTCATTTTTTTTGGGTGGGTGAATCCAAGTCATTGTAGTAATCCAGAGGTTGGTGTTTTCACTTCGTGTGGTACCAAGAAGAGAGATTATCTTCTAGTACTTCTCCGCCTATTCTTCCTGTATCCGTCTATTTCATGGAGTCAAGTGACAAAATGAATGGCACTTCATTATACAGCTGTAACTGCTTCCTTCTGCTCATCACTCACTCTTGTAGATCAAAGTTATTTGTTACAGTTAGCTCCATTTTCACTTCCTTTTTTTTTTTTTTTTTTTTTTTTTTTTCAAATAGTGTGTCCTTTATTGGAGGGCAATGCAAAACAAAAAGGAAAAGATTATTTTAAGGTGGTAGGGTACATAAGTGCTCCTGGCATGAAGACTTTCAGAACAGCTATTTTATGCATGGACAGAAAGCAGGTTAAAACTTTAAGGCTCTTTTTCATCTCGGTAAAATAGGCCTTTTTCACCGTCTGCTGCTGAGCTATGAATGCAATAATAGCAATAGCATTATAGTACCAATGAAACATATGGTATGGAATATTGATAGAAAACTCTCCATAGACACAATTAAACTTAGAGAGTCTTCTTAAAGTGTGCCATTAGCAACAGGAGACAAAATTCATGAAGAGTTGAGGCTTTTTGTTGTTTGCACGGGGACTCAGAGCAGATGCCTCCAGGGCCACTAGTTACCATTAAACAATCTGGGGATGTGCTTTGTGTTATGAAGAACCTGAGGAAAAGGAGAATTAAGGCTCCAGGCCCATGAGAACTGGCCTGGTTAGAAATTTTGTGTTCCCTTGAAGATGAGGCAACAGATATGGGCTGAGAGTTTTCACAGGTGAAAAGACACAGGCCACTGAACTTTGCTCACTGTTAAAAAGCCACTCTCCACTTTCCTTTTAGAGATTTTCTATAAACAGCAATATGCCTTTGTGGCTTTGCTGCTGTTTTTATTCTCTTGAAAGTAAACACAACAAACTAAGTGAATGCCTGCTGAGTGTTGTAATGATAAACTGACCCACTTCAAAGCCTCAGCAGTTTTCTTTCTCGGCAGCACTTGTGCAACAAGAAACTCTCCTTTTAGCTATTTACGTCAAACAGTATACAAAATACACTAGTCACATATGACAGCAATTTGTAGCTCTTGCTTTTTTCCTTATAACTGCAAAAGAATAAACATACTTAGAAAAGCCCAGGCAAGCTAGAGCACAGTGAATTATATATGTCAGCTAACTAATACTTACTTATTTAACTCACCAACAAAAGACCCTTGTATGGAGTTGATGCAGAATGAAAGCTCAAAAAAATTAACACTTCAACACTATTCCATTCCATTTTGGTTTAAGGTGGGGTTTATTATTTTTTTTTTATATTATTTTATTTTGTCTCTGTTACCATAGTGAATTTTGTGAAGAAAATCCAAGGGTTTTAAAAAACTTGTGAAGGCAGATGGTTATTACATACTTTCATTCCTGAATTCCCAGACTTCAAAATCCAAAACAAGGTGTCTTGCAAGAGGAGGATGGATACTGCAAATGTTGTCAAGGTGCATTTTAATAGGAAACATCAATAAATGACACACTGGGAAAATGTTGACAGAGCAGCCTAGAAAACCACAAAGATGAGTTTTCATGGTAATTGCATCCTGCATAGCTGAAGTACCCCGTTTACAAGGAACAAATCTGTGTTTCCATTAAATGTGGAAGTAGTTAGATACTCTCCAGCCTCATTTCCTTTAAATGTGGAAGTAGTTAGATACTCTCCAGACTCACTGTGTCTTGGGTATACTATTCTTATCACTGTAAAGAAGAACCAATCCCATTCTCTTTGAGACTTCTCACCATCTGTGTCAGTTTTGACTATCTTGTTAAATATCTTTTTAAGAATCTGCCTCTGTTGGTAACCTGAGGACAGTCAAGGTATGAATTTTAGGTAAAGGACAGAAAGAGAAGAAGATCCTGGAAGCCCCAGGAACAAAGGAAAATTAATGCAAATACTGTTTCACGGTTACTTACCATCTTTCATGACTTGTTACAGAGCAGTATGTGAGCTGCAAAACAGCGTGGCATCACATGTATGTACTTTTAGAATAAGCTTCAATTTTCTCTGTCTTTTGACCCTTCCTCTACCCTGCAGCCACCTTCAATATTCTGCATTCTCCTCATTACAATCCCCAACAGTAACAGTCAAAAAATTTCTTTCTTGTGTATTGGTAATGATTTTGGACAACCCAGAGTAACTGACACTCCAAAACTGACAGTTACTCAAAGTTTAGTGATGTTACAGAACAGTGCTTGAAACCTGACTTGTAGCTATTTATCAATCTATTACAAAGGCTAAAATTTTAACCAAGTGTTTACATGTTTGTTGTGGAATGTTTCAATAGAGACAATAAGAAAACAGGCTTTTTTTTTTTTATGCCTTTTTTTTTTGGAGGGGGGGGGTTGGAGCGGGGGATTGTGGTTTGTTTTGCAAGACCCAATTATCTCTAAGAAGTTATGTAGGTCTCATTGTAACAGTATTTCAAGATAGATATGTATCTTTAGGTCTCTTATTAAGCTACCATATATTTCCTGAATGTGAATGAGGAATCAGCATTTGTGCATTGCTAAGTCAGTAAAAGAGTGAAGTGTTATCGCAGACACTGCTTTATACCAGGAAAGATGGGCTACACATTTAAGGTTGAAGCAAATTACATTACATAGGGAATATGGGAAGGGGGTACCTCCAAAATATCTCCAGAATGAGTGGGGACAAGCTGCTCCCATTACATTTGTGAAGCAGGTAGAACCAAACTGGCCCTGTAGCCATGGTCTTCCACAGCTGCAAGATATTAACAAGTTCATTGGTGGCATCTTGCTTGTGAAACAGGCTAGTGATCATGAACCACATCTCTCAGGGGGTTCTGAAATCAGTCCCTGGCATGTATGCAGGAGAGCTATTATCCTTTCTGATAGCAGCAGGGTAGCCATGATGCAGCAGTTGCACCAGGAAATTAGTGCTTTGACTTTTGGAGTGGGAGAAACACCTGGCCTTCATTCTGTGGGGAACCTCTACATTTCTTGCCTCTCTGGGAGGGGCAGCTGTAGTGGCTCTGAGGTACCGCTGACTTCTGATGGAGTAGGTCATTGTGCCTCATACAGACAGGGTTGTCTCTCTGTGAACAACTGCTTCTATCCATGCAAATCCCTCCTCTCCTCTCATGCAAATTACCACGCGCTCCTCACTAACCAGCTTCAGCATCACTGCCAATGTCTCTCAAGGCTATAAGGAAGCATTCATTAATCCAAGAAACTTAATTTCTTGTTCTTGTCTAGCTCAGTATCTGCATCATCCAAGTTACATACACAGCTTGAGCCTGTGGACATTGCACATGTGTGCATGAAAGGAATCATCTTTTCAAAATGCTGTCAGTAACTTCAGAGTGATTACAAAAGTTGTTTATCCCCTCCAGACCCATGGGGACATTTTCAGTGACTGAGCTGAGTGACTTCATGGAATGGCTCTGTTATGTATTAGTTCTTCTTGTTCCATTAGAAACTGTATACCCATAATTTCACCCTATAAATTAATGTACTGTGGATGTAATTGAGGCTTATGTAAATTTTTATGACATACTAATGGCTTGAATAGAACTGAAAATGAAGACTATCTTATAGAGGAAACTGCAGGCTGATAACGAAGGGTCTTACCAGAGACAGTGTAGAGGGAGTAATGACTGACTTTCGCAAATACTAATCCAAGCTGAGCTGTTCAAATTTCAAATATAATGCTTATATGTTTGGCCATTTATTTTACAAATATTTTAAATAGTACAAAATAATAGTAAATAATATTAAAAAATGCTATAAAATTAAATATGAAAATATGTATTTAAAATAGTAAAACATTTTTAAAATAGTAAAATTATTTTTAAAATAGTATATATCTATACCCTCCTCTACAATTTCTGGTCTGGACTGGTGATGGCAGAGAAGACCACAATATATTCATTTTCTTCAACATTCTGAACTTATTCTGTCATAATATACTCAGATTGTTTAGACTTTTAATCGCTGGAAATAATGCTTTTTAAAAATGGTAAAGAACTTTGGGAAATTAAATTCTACTACAGAAGGTGAGAATACAGTACCGTCGGGAAGGCTGATGTATAACAGTCCCTTGCCTTTAGGCTGATCTTTGTTTTATAGATAAAAAACCCAAGTGATCACCATCTTAACTTTTTATTATATAGTATCTAGTCCCAGAAATTCTTATTCCTGTTCTTCATGTTGCTTCTGAACTGAACAAGGATCAAAAGCAATCACTTATAAAGGAGCTGCAGTCATTTCACTCCCACAATGTTTTATCTTCTCTGCTTTCTCTTTCTCCTTTCATCTCCCATTAAAGCCTGTTATTGTTGGGTTTTAAAGTCATCAGGCTTCAGCTAAGTAAAGCCATGTCTTTCATTGCAGATACCTATTTTCTTTGATGACCTTAAGATATTTATGATAATTTATCCATCAGAAGAGGGGTAGTTAAAAAGGGGTATTTGCCTAGATTTATAAAAGCAATAACATACAGTATTCTGGACACTATTTTCTCTTTAAAAAATGCTCAGTGGAAAGATTAGCTTTCCTCTGACTTCAGTAAGCTTTGACTGAAGCCCCAAATGGGCAACAAATATTTGTGTGTTTTATTATTTTTTAGTCCAAATCGTGTTGGAATCGAAAACTTTTCTACATCTCCTTAGGATGACTTTTAGGGAATGAAAGCCCTTTCTTTCACTTCAAAGACTGAGTCCATACAATGCCTGCCTTCACTGAAGATAGTTGATAATGCTGACATTCACCCCAAGAAAAAGGAAGACTTCGTAGATGCCAGAGCATTTATAATCATAGAATCGTAGAACCATAGAATCATTAAGGTTGGAAAAGACCTCCAAGGTCATCTGGTCCAACCATCCCCCTACCACCAATTTCACCCACTAAACCATGTCTCTAAGCACCATATCCAATCTTTTAGGAAATATATAGGTAAAACAAATATAAAATAGAGTAGGTATCACTGGAAGAGCAATTTTGCAAACTAGCTGAAGCTCCTCTTCAGCTAGGAGAATTCCTCTTGAAGCTGAAGGAAGCCATGCATATTCACAGGACACAAGAAGAATAAATGGCCTTGAGTGTTCCAGAGACCTCTGAGTCAGTAACTGAATATATATGACCATCATAGGACCATTGGCTGCCTGGGAATCCTAACAATGTTTAGTGCACCAGATCAAACCACTCTCAGATGGTCTTAAAACCCATCCAGAGGGACCTTTTCTGCCTCTTTTTATATAGTAAGTAATTTTCCCTTTCATAACTAAAAAATCATGGAAAACATAGTCATATGATTTGTTTTAAAATGCATGCAGCCTGAGGAAACTGTAGCATTTTACTATAGCAAAGCTCTATTAAAAATACAGTTAAGTAAATTATTTTAAAATAGACCAAAATAACACCGGATAAAAAGCTTGGGATTTTTTTGTGTGTAAGATTTCTGTTTTTTAAATTTTCTTAATATCTTATCACTTATCTAGGAAGAACTTTTATTTTTATGACTGATTGTTCTGGGGGGCAATTCTTACATAAGTCTGATTTACAAATGCTAGTTTCTGTTTAAGGATTCTCCCAATAAGGAATGAATTTTTATGTCTCATACCTGTCAAAAAGGGAAATTAAACTAGTACTTCATTAATCACACCAGGTTCCACTTAAAGTTGGACAGTGAAAAAGTTTTCTCTCATTTTTACATTAATCAGGAAGTAAGCTTTTCTCACACACCTACATGACAAAGCTGAACAGTACCACAATGAGCCTAAGAATTTCCCAGCTTTCTTGATTAAAAATATGTTTCAGTGCTGAAACAAGGCAAGTGAAACCTCAGGATGCCTGTACCCCAAGGAGTTTCTGAACATACATACACAGGTTGTTCAATTTCTATTAAATTTGAAAACCAGAGCTTAAACTGAAGGAAGTTTCCCTTTGAGAAGTTCTCTGTGCCATAGCTGTAGAGGCAAAGAACAGAAGTAATGATATCTTACTATTTCAAATTATTAAGGTTATTAATAATTTTCCTTTGGGATGACTTATTCCCATGTGGTAGAGTTTTGTCATTAATCCAGGTGGAAGAAGTTGTGCTCCTGTGCAATCCCATGCCTTTGGCAAACGTTCCATTGCTTCTGCTCCTAACAAATCCCACTGAACCCCATACATGTCTGTAGGCTATAAACCCCTCAACAGACGTAGGTGGCTGTTTTCTCAGAAGTTAGCTAGTCTACTTGGATTGATTTGGGAACTTTTCTTTGCTTGACTAGTGTGAAATTACTACTGATTAACTGCTAACCTGAGCACCATGAGGAAAGTAATGCTAGAGGGAGCTGGGATTGTTCAGCCTGGAAAAGAGAAGGCTCAGGGGCAACCTTATCGCACTCCACAGGTACCTTAATGGAGGCTGTAGTGAGGTGGGGGTTGGTCTATTTTCCCACATGCCTGGTGACAGGATGAGGGGGAATGGGCTAAAGTTGCAGTACAACAGTACTTTATTAATAGTTTTGCTAAAACAAAGCTAGAGTTTTGCTAATTGTGGCAGGTTATCTAAATCTGCAGGTAGATCATGAGAGAGAGTGACATAAGATACAGTGATCACAAGTTATGACATATTCATCTGCCTACTGCTTTTTGTTTAACATTAGGTTTGTTGTAAGTTGGCCAAGGATTTGCTTATAAGTTTCATTAACTCTATTTACAGTACTTAAAAGTCAATTTGTTGCTTCTTGTAATGCTAGAGTGAAAGCCTCTATTAAAAATTAACACCTTGTTTTATGGATAAATTTAACCAGCTTTCAACTGACTTCTACATATGTGTAAGAGGATACATCGTGAGTCACAATCTAGCATAATTAAAGGACCAAATCTGAATTTTCCAAGCTTTCCTTTCAGCTCTGCAGTGAGAGCAGTTAAAAACATTCAAGACTTAATCTTATGTAACAATATCTGATCACAAGGCATTTATAGGAGAGTTTCAAGGCTACGTGAACAGATCATTGCATTGAATCCTTATGAGTCCAAAGCACATGTTCAAAGTGACTATAACTTGCAGTTTGTTTCTGAAGTTCTATTCCTTCTTTTTAGTCCAGTTAACTTTCATATCAATTGCTATTTATACCATGATTGTCTATCCAAAGCAGAACTGTCTGCTTCTAAACCTGTTCCATGTAAATGTAAATCTGTAAGATCTCTGATGACCCACAACAATTTATTTGCTGTCTTTATAAAGGTCTGCTGAGAATAGAGAGGGGAAAAAGAAGGCTTGCTGCTCTCAAACTTCTTAGCATGCCTGCAGAAGACATAGAACACAGTTATCAGTAATCTCTGAAAGAGCAATATTAAATGTAGCAAAGGAAAATGTACATGCAATTTAAGTTATCTGAGGTGATTATTTGAAATGTGAATGGTTGTTGACGGTCTAATTACATGGCGTGCATCTTGGTGACAATGGAGTGGATTGTCCTTTTTTAGAAAAATGCAATGCATGCTTAAGAAGTACAAGATTACAGCTAGATTAGGAAATCACTAGCTGCATAGTTATTTTACATGTGAAAAATCATATGATGCACAGGGAGGGACGATGCTCTCTGTATGTAACTTGTGTTAAGAAATCTTAATTGATTTCTGCTGCTACAGTACAAGAGTTGAGTATATTCATTTCACTATGCTAGGGAAGTAGTATCTGAAGCAGAATTTCCAGGAGCAATCTACCAAATAGGGAAAATGTGAAAGAATTTAAAATGAACAGCAGACAGTTTCATGCCATTCATGAAGATTTGGGGAAAAGAGAAAGAGCAGACCATGCCATGACTCTCAGAGAAGCAAGGACTGCCAAAGCACACCAGCTGAAGAGTGCCACTGAGGAACCACACAACTCATCTTTCTTCTAGGAACAGAAATCAGAAGGTGATATATGTGCTACTCTTTGGAGTAGATGGCAGAACTGTAAGACATTTCCTTGTCCCATACAGATAGAGAAACTATTTGGCAGTCCCTTGCTGAGAATGCGGTCTAAATGCTGGATGAGCAGAGAGAAACAAATATAGCTCAGCTGCTGGTGATTATTTTACTCCTGTTGCCTACAGTGTTCAGATAGCTTAAATAATACTAAAGAATCTCAGCTGAGAGACTATCCACAGGGGGGTTTCTGGAAGCCTGATGAAGTTACTCATTCTCATATTCTGGTAGGTACTGGATAAAAGAACAGCAGAGAGATTATGAGGGGATTAAGAAAGTATCAATGCATATTACAGGTTGTATGTAAATTAATGTTATAAATCCTCTTCACTACCAGTAATTCAGGTGTTCTGGCCAAGAATTTTATGGAATACAAGCAGAGAAAGAAATCAGAAGCCTATAACATTACATATGATATCAGTTTCTTTCCACTCAAAAAAGGCTTTCCACCATGTGTTTATGATGGATTTGTTTCCAGCAATCAACAGTCTTGTTGGTTTTGCAGAGGAAGATCATCCTGATTCCAACTTTTGACTACACACTCGCTGGTGATGGGAGTTTCTCTGAGGAATTACTTAACATTATGTTTAAAGTTAAGTGGAATGAAAGTTTACTGACAACTCTTAAACTTTGAAATTTAAAGCAAATTATTTTGGCATAAAAGTCTGAATTTGCAGTTCAGATAACATCTGGAGATAAATTATTTTATATTATGAATTCTGCTGTTTGATGGGTTTCTCTTTGCAACATACGCATTGCTAATGTGTAACAATAGATAAAATAAATAAAATAAAATGGAAGCATTCAAATTATTTCAGGAACTCCACAAGTTTATGCACAATATAAATGTGTGATGGAAATGTGTGCATTAGACATACTCAGTCATGGAAATTGTGTGTGTCATTCTGGGGTGAAACTATGCATGCCATGTGCAGACGGGGGAAATTCACATTCAAAAGAAAGCAAAACATTTTATCAATAGTACAGAATGTTCTGGTGCAAAGCATCTATGTCTGCTCCTTATTCTAATTGCTTTCTTGGCACAAAATAATTGCTTTTCAGTTTGACGAAAATATTTAGCAAATATGTACTATAAAATAGTCTGGTAGGTTTTTTTCCTGTATAATTTTTTGTTATGTAGGGTTGTCTAAGGGCCTGATGCTGCAAAGAGAATTGTACTTGTGAAAGAAAGGTTGAACTAAAATTAAAGCATTCAACAAGGAGTTGAAAGGGCTGAATTAAAACATCAGTCTACAGTTGACAAAAGTACAGTGGACAATAAAGGAACATATGGGTGTCTTCCAGGTCCCATAGAGTTGGAAACATTATATTTTAAACCAATATTTTACCACTTTGCTGAGATAACACTTGGTGTTTTATCTTTGGGAATAAAGAGACGATGACTGTCCTGCAACAGCAACACTGACCCTGGGCAGTCTGGCTGTGTCTCCCATTCAGATGGGATCATGCCTGTCTTTAAAAGAGTACTGGGAAGAGTGCTGGAACATCATAGAATCATTAAGGTTGGAAAAGACCTTCAAGATCATCTCGCCCAACCATCACCCTACTACCAATTTCACCCACTAAACCATGTCCCTAAGCATCATGTCCATGAGTACCCCCAGGGATGGTGACACCACCGCTTCCCTGGGCAACCCGTCCCAATGCCTGACTGCTCTTTCTGAGAAGAAATGTCTCCTAATTTCCAACCTAAACCTCCCCTGGCGCAACTTGAGGCCATTCCCTCTAGTCCTATCACTAGTTACCTGTGAGAAGAGGCCGACCCCAGCTCCCCACACCTTCCTTTCAGGTACTTGTAGAGAGCAATAACATGAACACCAGACTCCTCCAAACAGAGAACTGCACTTTGTTCAGCCAGGTCTGTCATCTTCAGAAGTAATCTGGAACGGAACAAATCCCAGATACTTCCTTATTTTTTCCTTCCAATAAATATGACAGAAAGAAGCATTGAGGAAGCTTGAGAATTCCAAATGATTTTCATTACAAAGCTTGAAATTTCTTTTTTTTTTTTTTTTTTTTTTTTTTGGGGGGGGGGGGGCGGCGCAGTGGACAGAAGGCAACTTTTATTCATCCTTTCCTTTATTTATTTTATTTATTTATTTTGCTTTTACCATGGAAACACTGTGGCAGCACAGACACATCATTGTATTAACTCTTCAGTGTGCTTGGAAGAGGCTAGAGATTATGTTTTCAAAGAGGAGATGATATTTAGTAAACGTCCCCCAGAGCACTGGGTCTCTCAGCAGAATGAATTAGAAGTCAAAGAGGCTGCTACACTTCATTAGCTATAGAAATTGAGTTAATTTTAATTATGAAGGAGAAAAAAAAAAACAACAACAACTTTCAGCACTCTGAATGTATGAAATTCTGCTCTGAAAACTGATATGTTGTCAGTAGTTACCAGTAATACCATGATATTCCTGTTGTTTGAAGACTTAGGAGCAGAGGCACCTTGCCCACACCTCAGCTGCTCATGAGCTCCCTGGGGAAGGAGCTCTCTTTCAGGTTCACAGAAAAGAAGGAGTTGGATGGCTCAGAGCCCTGTATTCTTAAAAAAAAAAAAAAAAAAAAAAAAAAAAAACAGGAGGATTTAGAAGTGGATGAACACTGTGCCTCATGCTGGGTGGTGAGCCCAGGACCTGTGTTCATTGTCCCTGCAGTCACTGTGGCAGCCTTGAAAAAAAAGGAGGAGCAGAGCCATAAAGAATTGATAGCTTCAGGCTAAGGACTCAAGACCCTGTGAATAACATGAATATATTGCCCAGACCAGTTTCACTCTTGATGATGATTGCCTGTTTCCCTGAAAACTTTAACTCCTTATTTCCTCAAGCATGCCCAACACTCCAAAATCGCCATGCTCTGACCCAAACAAATGTGTCTGAATGATCCATGCCCCTGCCACAGTAAATGTTAAACCTGGTGGGAATGGTACACCCAGAATATAGTTACAAGCCTGGATTAAGCTGTGATTACTTCTGTGTCAGTAAAAATAATGAAAAACTTACATTCAGCTAGCCCAAGTAATATTAGCAGTAATGCTAGCTTTCACTCACTGCAGAAACCAAATGTTTTCCTGAGACCCATGGAGAGTTGGCTTCCAGCTCATGTTTTTGCACAAAGTAAAGCCAATGCTATCATACCTTCACTGCTCTTGTTTATTCCTATGCTATGCATGATTCAGTCACATACTAATTTTACCATGTAGTTACAACCACAGTTCATCTAAATCAAAAGAAGATGTAGTTGGAGTTTTAATTGCAGCTATGATTGTGCTAACCACATCTCTTTGCACCACCATTTTCACTTGCAGACAGAAACATCACAGTTTGGAAACGCTTGGAAGTGTTTGAATTCCTCTGTGTGATTCAGAGCACAAATGAAACACAAGTGAGATCATATCATGCTCTACCCCATGTTCTGTCACTGTGCCTTTTTTTTTTTTTTTTGGCTTGTTTATACGTACGTATTCAGAGTCAAAGCCTCTAACACAAAAGGCTAGACAACCAACTCCCCAATTCCAGGGTGAATTCCTTCCTTCTAGCTGTAATGTCTGAAAGGAGGTGGCTACTTAGGTTGCACTGGGTAAATCAATTGATTCGTTTTTGTTGCAAAACGTGATATCTCATATATAAATGTTGCTAATGAGGAACTGTTAACTAGTGCATTTACATAACGTAATGCTAATATATAATTTAAGTAGGGATGATTTCTCTAGGAATATCACCTATTTCCATAACGCAGCATTAGCAATCACTGCAACTTCAACAAACAAAACACTATTTATTCTGTCTTTCTCCAGATTTTGTAAAATCACTCCCAGTCATGGATTTTCTTTATCTGACATAAGAATAATAGCTTAGTTTTGTGAGAATAAAGAGAAATATGTTTACAGGCCTTATTTCTCTTTGATATTAATAACCTTACAAAAATCACTATCTAACCACTTATGCTGACGGATGTTATATTCAGAATTAATTACGCAATAGAGAAACTGTATCCAGTCAAGCTACATACCAAAGGGGATGATACCAAAGTGAAATACAATCAATTTAAGAAAATGAGTCTGAAGTGTTTTGAGGGGCTATACTTTTGAATCTATTGCTATTTTTTTATTATTATTTATTATTTTTGTGGTTTTGTGGCATTTTCTTAGTTTTAAACATTCTTATCCCTCCTGCAGTTTTATGAAAACCTTAGCAAATAAGATGAAATATTGACTGACAGACCACATAGGTAGGAAAGAAATTGATGGCATTAGATTGTTTAGTCGATTACATAAGTGAACAAAGTGAAATAATAGACTGTTAATGCCACAGGTTTTGTGGTGTGGAGGAGAAAAAAAAATATTTCAGACAAAATTATGATTGTTAAGTTGATGGTTTAAAATTGGTATGTTTTTCTCTTTTGAAAAAATATTCTTATTTCAATATTACAGCAGGAAGACTAGGGAAGGAGAACTGTAATTGTTGAAAAGCCAAGCAATGACTTTTAATCCTGTATTTCAAAGTCCTCAGATACACTTTTTTTTCCTGAACACACACACACACACACAAATACAATAGTGGATTGTTTACATAAATTTAATCTCTTAATTTTTGCATCCACAGAAATATTTTATTATTCCTTTCATACCCCCTTCTATGTACTTGGTTTCTTCTTTTCCTTTATTTTTTTCTTCCTTTGGTCTATAGATACACATATATTTTACATTTAGGTCAAGATACTCTTTTAGAAGCAGAAACTCATTAGAGTAGTGATATAGATCTGAGCTTCATTGTCAAATGTTAAACTACCATCACCTGAAAAAAAATGGATGTAATTTAACATGCGGTAGTTGAAGTCTGTTCTAAAATGGTGTCTTTTTTCTCACAACCATTTTTTATGCTATCGCCCGTGAAAACAGGTAAATATTCCTTTTAAACTTCCCCTTATTTAGGTCTCAGAATAGATCAAATAAAATACATGCAAGCAAGTTTATGAACTTTCCAGTCTTTTATTTTTATGTTTCCATCATGTCATGCCAAACATCATTAAAAGAGCATCTTTTCTGAGGAAGAGCAAAATGTACTACAGTCCAGCAAAAAGGTCAGAGCACTGGGCAATTTACCAGGCCACCATATCATGGAGGTTAAATGATCAATCATTAGTGAAACATAAAGATGCTCCTGTTGTTTAATTTCCTCATTTAGGGATGTGCTCAGCAGTAAATAACCAGTCTGCTAATGATTATGAACCCTGTAAATGTAGATCGTAAGCATAATTAAAGAACAGAAATGTAATGCAGCACTTTATCCTCATGGAAGCAGAAAATTCCTTCCTTTAAAAAGAGGTTCTGCACATGCCCCTGAAATGACACCAAACATTTCTTAGGTTGTTTTGATGAATTTCTGAGAATTACTTCAATTACCATGAGGGAAAAAATAAAGACTCTGGACAATTCCAGCACTTTAATATAAAATAAATATAGATATATGTACATAAAATAATACAATTTTGAAAGCTACCTGAACCTCAAAATCATTTCATGTGTTGACAAAGAATTTTTGTAGTTTGTATCTATCTTTTTTTGCATGAAGTAGACTAGAAAATGTATCCTGAGTTATCAGATACAATCTGCATATTTGACCAAGTCCCATTACATTAACTGGATAAGGGTTTGGGATATATCTTATATGAAATCAACCCATATTAGAAAAAAAAAAAATGGTGAAGCTGAGGAGTGAAAGGAGAGCTATAAGATAGTTAAGCAACTTGTGAACAGGAAAACATCAGGCACCAGTGCTGGAAAAGGTCTGGCAGGAGGTTAGCAGTGGAATATGTGAGCAGTTGTTTTGGGACAGATCTGCCTAATGCCATGAAGAAATGTACTAGCTTCTTCTCCCCTTTCCCCCTAAAAAAAAAAAAAAAAAAAAAAAAAAACACTCCAGTCCCTGCTCATGCTGGAGGGCTCTTCCAAAAGCTCACTTAAATTTCTTCTTCTTTCTTTCTTAAATGTCTTTCAAGTTCTAGTCTAGAATTACTTACATCTGTTTAAAACATTTGGTCTAAAGTGGAAATATCTGATAACTCAAATATTTTCTGTTCCCTCCCTGGTATTTCTATTCCTACAAATTATTTACATGGATTAATCCCTTTCAGACTTTGCTTTTGATGGACTAAAGGGCCCCTGTTTATTTCCTTCCTTCCTTCCTTAATTAAGATCACCTCATAGCCCTTCTGCAGCTGTTGAAAGTTCACTCTGTCCTTTACTGACTACAGGCAACCAAAATCAGTTGCAGTAAATGAGGTTTGAACCAGCAGAAGGTACTTTAATATCTCCCCTATTTCTGCTGAGGTATCCCAGCTGATATATTCTAGGATAACATTTGCCTTTTTCACAGCTGTACAGCATTGAGGGCTCATAACCATCATTGGATCAGCTAGTATACGTGGATCCTTTTTTCCTCCAGAGATCACTAACACTGAGAAACAGCCTAAGTAGGGCACTGTAGCAGTCCTAGGATTTTATGATAGGTATGTGTAGCTTGCAAGAGGAGAAAATTTTAATAAGATAATTTCTATGGAAATATAAACATTAATGGAAACACTATGAAATACAGAGTTTCAGACGCTAGGTCTCAGGGTTTTTAAAGTCTTTTTTTTTTTTTTCTCTTATAATTGTTTCTAGATGTTATATTACTAGATGTTATTATAGGTAAAGTAAATTCCTAGTTAAAAAATAAATTAATTAAATATCTGAGCAGTACTAACTTTCCTCCAACAGTGCTTCAAAACATGCTAGAACACCTTGTCCAGAAATCCTTAATAATATGCAGACAGTATACTAATGAAAGTACCTCTAGCTGTATCAAGTGATGCCCAAAGACTGATTTTACAAGTCATAATAAGTTCACCCCTCCTGGTTAATTGAAGCCAGGAAATTAGTGGCATTCCTTTGTCATGTACCTTTATGGCATTAGTGACAAACTACATCTTTGTCAGACTGGAACTGTAGTTCCTGGAATACCTCAATTTCAAAGGGAATTCAGAAAAAGCTGGAAGAAATGGGTGCAGCTTTTCTCTCAGATCAACTGAAATCACAGGAAAAAACAGAAAACCTGAAAGAGAGGATGAAATGTACAAGAGGAGGACTGTCTGCCTAGGGTCACTGAAGGGCCTCCTGCCTTGGGTGTTTGGAAATTTTTCTTCCTTCATGGCAGTGTTAGAAGTATTGGCTCTAAATGACCACCCAAATGGCCAAACCTCCAGACCAAACTCCTCAAACTTTATCCTCTTACAAAAGATAGTGACATCCTTCCTGCTGTGTTCTGTCTCCAAGTATGCATTCCCAGAGATGTTGCTTGTATCTACAATTTGCATATAAGGCAGAATTAACTTGGAAAACTTTGTGCAGATAGCTATGGATTCATACCTTCCAGATAAGCGACAACACTCAAAGATGCCTCTTTCCCTTCCACATCCATCATTCCCTCTAATGGGATACTAATGTATTTATGATTCAGTAGCTGTCACAGCTGATAGAAAATATTCTGAAAGATTACAGCAGAAAAATGGATCCTCTTCTCAACTCACAAAAGAGTTAAGTTTAGTAGATAACACAACTTTCATTGAACAATGTAGAATATGAACATACTTTGATTTTTTCCCTCTTTACCTTCATAAAAGCATTCAGTGAACTTTCCATTCTCTTTTTTTTTTTTTTTCCTCTGTTTCTCTATTTCTGTTCAGAATTTGGGAAGTTGAGATGATTTAAGAAAAACCAATTGACTGACAGTTTCTCGTAGTATGTATATATAATTTGGATAATTATGATGGATACCTAACTGTAAAGAATCAATAACATATTTGAGTCTTAGGAATAGAAATCTGGACTATAAAAATTCTATATTCTATTCTCCTTTCACATAGAATAATAGATGACAGCAGACTAAAAATATTACCAGAGCACAGACCATCTACAACAGTAAGCCAATAGTAATTGCTGGGAAACTGTTTTATTGAAAGACCTCTTTAAAAATAGCTCGTATTGAGAATTAAAAACTAAAAATAATAAAAAAGTCTTCTAGTTCACAGGTAGTTAGAAAAAAGTGACATAGGAGTTCAATAACATGACAGTTTCAAAGATCATCAAATGAGGGATGTAATCAGAAATGAGAAACCAGCATAATATAGCCAGTGTTTGACAGAAATGAATGGGGAATGATCTGTGAATTAATACTTAATATATGAAATACTATTTTTCATTCCTTCAAAGAAAATTAATTAATCATGGAACTCCTTAAAAACTATATCTCTGAACAATTTACCTCATTTGATTACATTCAGGTTTCTGAACTGTCTGCAGCCATACGGTTATAATTTCTCATGTGTACTTGTTATTCAAAACTTAAAGTGAGACTTTTTTCCTGTCTACAATATTTTCATCTTTCTAACTTAGCAACAACTTCAGAATTTTTCAACTTTAAAATGTTTATAATGGACTGCTTCCTCATCTGATTTCATTGCTTATGTCCTGGGTGTAGGTGGTTGATCAGTTTAAGAATAGTGACAAAGACATGAAAACAGCATGATTTAAATAATCCTGTATAAATAAAAGATAATCAGGTCCGTGGCATGGCATACCTTTTACTTCTAAATGCTCTACAAAGTGACAGACTGTTACCTCCTACTGTACATAAAAGTAAGAAGCACTACTAAAATGACTAATCCATAGTATTCAAAGCCCCATAAAACGCAAAACGACAAAGTGAGGATTCTGCTTAAATGTATTCAGGAAGCTTTTAACTACTTTAACTGCTTTAAAAAGCTATGGATTTTATTTCCTTCATGGAGGTGCACCAGCTATTTTTGTGTGAATTTGCAAAATATATCTATGATACGATCACATGAAAATTGCTAAAACCCATGTAAGAGTACTAGGAGTTTGTTCATGTGTTCTGAGAGGTTTGCCTACCTTTCTGAGCAGCACCCTCAACTAGGAGATAAGATGCACACAAATTATTTTCCAAAGACATTATCGGCTTTCTGGTTTTAATCCACGCTTTAGTTCTCTTTAACTGAAAATGTACAATATCTTCACTACTTCCTCCTATGAAATTTTGGCTAAGAAGCTAGAAAATATACAGAGAATGGATCATGGTTGTCAGTCACATATTAGAACAATGTTTCAGCTCCTCTTTAAAAGTTTTTTTTTGTTGTTGTTGTTTTGTTTTTTAACACAAGCACAGGCAGGTGATTAAAACAAATGGTTATAAACTTGTCCAGTCTTTGAGATTTGTTTTTTCAGATCACTTTAGGACTGCAATTGCATTTTAACCTTGTTATTGTCCTTATATGATAATCAGTGTACCTCTTCTTGCTCACAGAAGAATAGTTGGACATCTGTAAAAATCCAATTCTGTGGTTTTGGCATATGGCTTAGAGCACAGGAGATAGCAATGACTGCCTACTATTATTCAGAGCCTGGGACAATTCCTGTTCATGTATTACAGCCTTACAATAATCATCTCAGTAGCTGTATGCAGTTAAGGATCTGCTGGTACAGTGCTCAGAAATACAGCAGTCCTGACATTCAGACAGGGAGCAAAGGATCAGCACCACCTGTGTTGTTCTTATAACCAAAAGATCAAGCAACACAGTTTCATAAAGCAGACAGAATACTCTCTGCATTAACCAATGCCCACAGAAATGTAGAAAAACAGCAGTTCTTTAATCTCACTGAGGACAGGGTTTATATTGTGACAGGTAATCACATTTGTCCCTTCTCCTCACATCATTTCATACATAAAGGCCAACTAAAAAAAAATATATGTATTATAAATGCACCAATACTTAAACCATTAAAAACAAAATGCAGTGTCCCCCCATGCCCCTGGTTTAATCCCTGGGGTAAATGCAGTCTTAATGTGAGCATGGAGGATAGAAAAGTTAATGTGAGCTCCCTTGCTGCTCTCCCTCCCATGGGCTGCAGGTGAGGGAAAAAGCAGCTCCACAGAGCAGCATGTTTTCCTTCCTGGTGGAGTTGAAAAGCAAAAGGTGGGATCATAAAAACATAACAGAACAGGAGTAAACAAGATCTTATGTGATGGGCAGGGTGTTGAAAGCTCCATACTCTGTTGGCATCCGTACTGTAATGGCATCCATGCTGTTTGTGGGATAGATCTGGTTTAATGACTTGTTGCAGTGGCTTCTAACCAAAAGATGCTTGTATTCGGCAGAAAGAAAAGAAAAAGAAAGAGAAGAGAAGAGAAGAGAAGAGAAGAGAAGAGAAGAGAGAAGAGAAGAGAGAGAAGAGAAGAGAAGAGAAGAGAAGAGAAGAGAAGAGAAGAGAAGAGAAGAGAAGAGAAGAGAAGAGAGGAGAAGAGAAGAGAAGAGAAGAGAAGAGAAGAGAAGAGAAGAGAAGAGAAGAGAAGAGAAGAGAAGAGAAGAGAAGAGAAGAGAAGAGAAGAGAAGAGAAGAGAAGAGAAGAGAGAAAGAGAGAGAGAAAGAAAGAGAGAAAGAAAGAGAGAAAGAAAGAAAGAAAGTAAAAGAAAGAAAGAAAGAAAAAGAAAGGAAGAAAGGAAGAAAGGAAGGAAGGAAGGAAGGAAGGAAGGAAGGAAGGAAGGAAGAAAGATAGAAAGAAAGAAAGAAAGAATAACCTACATCTTTTTGCTAGGAAGAAGGAGACATGGGAGAGCTAAAATATACAGTCCTCCCCGGGAATCCACAAGCTAAATTGTATCAGCACTTGGGGAAAATGGTGTTCTTCACCTAACATTTTCCAAGGGAAAAAAAAAAAAAAAGTCACTTTCAAACAGTGATCTGTGTTCAATACATTGTTTGTGATTTCTGTAGGCCTGGGGATCTCCATTAGCAATTCTGTTTATACAGTTTTGTTTATTAAATATATGCACTGAGGGAGATGATTTTCCTTTATTTGCAGACTGGACTCAAGGCATTATAGACAGATGTCTTATTTTAAATTCAGGACATGGAAACAATGTTTCTTTATTTTATGAGCAAGAAAGCCCCGTAATTTTCAGATGACATGTTCATAACTTACTTTCATTTCTGAAGTGTCTTTTTCAAAATACAATAAACTCAGCATCCCTTTGAAACCCATTAGGAGGACCCTTTATACACCAAAAAGTTACTTTAAACACCCTAAATTTAATGTGGTTTTTATACAAGTGTCTGTGGCACTGAAGTACTAACAGTGAAAGTCTGCTGAGCTACAGCTGAATGAAAATGGGGAAACTGCTGTCAGCAGTCCTAGCAAACTTTAAAGTAGAATTTAGTCGTGTGTGGCTGATGCATCCAATCTTTTTCCTGCAATCTGTTCCCCTACGTTTGATTAACCTTTTTTTGTTGGAAGTCTCTGCCCAAGAGAAACATTTAGCTCTTATTTGGAATCAGCATAACACAGATACGCAGAGTACTGGGAAACCAGCAAGGAGTTCTGCCAAACAGTGATGGCTTGCAGCTACAGCTGATGAAATTTACTTGTTTGAAACTAAAATTTGACAGGAAAATGTGTTTTTGCTGAGAAAAAAAATATATATATATATATGTTTGTCAATGGTTAGAAAAGTAACCCATACCCTCAAGATTTATAGTGGAAAATGCTGCTGTAGTATTTCATCACAGATAATGCTTAAATGCTCTCATTTCTTTTTTCTTTTTTCTGGTATTGATCAGACCTCTCAATCAGTTGAGATTTCTCATGAGACGTTGTAGCAAGAGCACTCTTCCATTTCCCTGTGTGCAAGCCACTGGGATGTGCTAAAAGACTAATCTTGTCCTCACTTCAGCCGTGAGAAGGACTATGGATAAAACAGAACAGTGCAGCAGTGTTTCAGCAAAAGACATAAGAGAATTTCTTTGTCTTTTCTTCCTCTACAGCTGTGTCGGTGACTCAAAGTGTCATGTGGTTTGCAGGAATTTAGATTGTCACTGACCAGGAGCACTCACGTTGTTTTGGGAAGAGAGCATCATTCACCTGGTGCATATGTAGGTTGTCTGCTCCTCTGTTTATCAGAGTGAGTCCTTATTACTGTACCAGTAAAGAAGAAGGTATTTGCAGTTATGTCTTAACAAATATCCTTACTGAAAACCTTACTAAATATTTCCTTTTCTGAATTTTATACTTGGCTAAGAATGGAGTTAAGATATAAAGTCAATTCAGTTAAATGATTTATACTCTGTTTTGATCTTGTACTCTAAGGATGGCAACTGTGTCCATTTGGGAATTTCCTGAGAGCATGGCATTTCATTAGGGATGTGATCTCTTAAAACTCTATCTTCATGTAATTTAGAACAAATGGAAGTGATCTCAAGTTGAGCCAGGGCCATGGGAAGTTAGTTTGGATATTAAGAAAAATTTCTTCGTGGAAAATGTGCTTAAACCTTTAAAACTTAAAGCCCTGGAAAGGGCTGCATGGGGAAGTGGTGGAGTCCCTATCCCTGGAGGCATTTAAGACCTGTGTGGATGTGACACCAAGGGACATCGTTTAGTGATGGGACTTGGTAGGCCAGGTTGATGGTTGGACTTGATGGTCTTGAAGATCTTTTCCAACCTAGATTGTTCTATGATTCTCATAACATCAGTTTTCAATAAAACGTGCTCTTCTACGCAATAAAGTATCTGACAGAGAGATACCTCATAATCCCCACAGCCGAGGCACCTATAAAATGTGAGGAGCACATGGTCACGGCCTGCTTTTCCTGAATTAATGACCAGACTTGAGCTTCATTGAGCAGCAGAAGCTTGGCCACCTGCTGGCATCTTTCCAAATCTCCTACATCTGAGGGCTTCTAGCTGCCAAAAATCAGCTGAAGGCCAGAAACTGAGCACCTATGAACACTTTCTAGGATGTGACAGGCAAGCATTCTTGTCTCTGGGCTGCGAAGATTATATAACACTGGTGATACTTCATCCTGTATAACCAAATAACTGCTAGATCTGGTACTTTATTTCATGTCTCCTATAACTTGAGGTCTATCATCACCTTTTAAGCTATTTAGGAACACAGTAAAATGGTTTTGGTTCCTACTTCTTTTGGAGAAATACATGAAAATCATATCTTCTATTCATATGTTATAAGTTCATTTCAACAATAATATTATCACAATATTAATAATATTGTTAATATAATAATATTATCAATATTATTACAATAATAATATCAATCTGATAATAATTTTAACAACAATATTATCAAATAAAATTAATCAGAAGAACTGAATTCTTTTAATTTCTTATGTTTTGTGGGACAAACAATCATTTCCTGCCTAGGTATTGCCAAATAGTACAATTTCCAGTGGGACTAATCAAAGCATACCCTGAGAATTTGGTGGTTTGACCCCGTTTCAGAAATACATGACTCTTTTGATATTGCCAACTTATATATATATATACATATATATATATTGCTGAAGGGAACTGTTTCTTTTTTTATATATCCATTTATGCCTCAGCAAGTATCTTTTTAACAACATGAATCATATGTAATGTTCTTTTTTGTATGCAAGCAATGAGAAAATATCCTCAGGCAACTTGTTTTCCAAAATAATCAGCTCAGGCATCCTCCACCTGGAAAAAATACTGTTGTGCTGCTGTGGCATGAAGCAGAGTGAATGGTGGAATATGACTGATGTGAGTGAGTGTACCAGAAAATGTTTTTGTTTCAGACATTATACCTGTTCTCAAATCTAATCCCAGTTTTAGTGGTTTAGTTACTCAAGGGCAGACATCAAACACCTGCTCTGTCCACTCTCCTTCACAGCCAACACCATTAATTTTCCAAATAAGTCAGCACATCTCTATTTATTCTTTAATTGATTGGTAATACTGAGTTCTAATTGAGACTGTAAAATGAAATTTGCAGATTTGATTGTCTGCTCGGAGTTCAGAGCACTTCAGTGATCAGAGCTATCAGTCTTGTAAATGGTATAAGCAAATGCAAAACAAAATAGAGCAAAAAAAATCAGTGCTGAAAAATGAGCTCTCTCTCTGTGCTTACTTCCTATTCAGGTTATAATACAGGCAAGAGCAAAATCCATCTGGAAGAAGAAAATAAAACAAAACAAAGTCAAGGTGAAAACCTAGCACCCTTAGCAAGATTGCAATTGGCACCAAGCTGAGTGGTGCACTCGGTACAACAGAAGGAAAGGATGCCATCCAGAGGGACACGGATGAGCTTGAGAAGTGGGCCCATGTGAACTTAATGAGGCTCAACAAGTTTAACTGCACGGTGTTGCACCTAAGTTGGGGCAACCCCAGACATGAGGACAGACTGGGAAAAGAACTCATTGAGAGCAGCCCTGCAGAGAATGACTTGGGGGTTCTGATGGACAAAAAGCTTGACATATGTGTACTTGCAGTCAAGAAGGCCAACTACGTCCTGGGCTGCATCAACAGAGGAATTGCCAGCTGCTCAAGGAAAGTGATTGTCCCTTTCTGTTCTGCCCTTGTGAAGCCCCACCCGGAATGCTGCATCCCGGTCTGGGGCTCCCAGCACAAGAAGGATGTGGTTCTGTTGGAGGAGGTCCAGAGGAAGGCCACAAAGATGTTGGGATGACTGGAGCACCTCTCCCGTGAAGAAAAGCTGAGAGAGCTGGGGATGTTCAGCCTAAAGAAGAGAAGGCTCCAGAGAGACCTCACTGCAGTCTTTCAGTATTTAAAGGCATTTATAAAAAAGATGAAGAGCAAATGTTTGCATGGGCAGATAATGCTAGGACAAGGGGAATTGGTTTTAAACTAAAAGAGTGGTGATTTCAATTATATGTTAGAAGGAAATTCTTCACTCAGAGTGAGGCGAGGCACTGGAATAGGCTGTCCATAGAAGCTGTGGATGCCTCATCCCTGGTGTTCAAGACGGGTTGGACAAGGCCCTGGGAACCTGATCTAGTGGGTGGCATCCCTGACCATGGCAGGGGGGTTCAAACTAGATGGTCTTCTATAAGAACAAAATCTTTCCAACTTCATTTCTGAGGTGGCAATTCATCCTGAGAAGAGCAACAGATTAAATACTGCCACAGTACAACCCATGACAGACATCTTGAAAACAACTTAGAATTGATTTCCAGACTGAGACATAGACATAATTTGGGGAAAATACTATGGAAATATGTATTCAGTAAGAGGCGAGCAGCACAGAACGTAAACCATCATTAGCTCTTGTGCTAGTCGTTTCAGATTCCCCCTCTCTCCTGAGGACCACAGTTAATGGATGAACAGTTTTGTCTTCATCCAAGCTAACAGTATAACCATGGAAGAAATTCAAGTATTAAGAAAATAAGGTGACAATAAAGTTTAACTTCTGTTTTGTTAGCTGTTCTGTAACATGAATCCTGAGATGTAATCAAGGGTGTTTTTTTAAGGGTCCAGACAGGCCTTGCAATATAATTCTGTTTTCAGACACATATACCTAAAGACTTCTACACCAGTCTGTACAGCACTGACTTTATAAAACTCTACGCAAAATGGAGATACTGAAAAAATAGCATTCAGTGTAAGGACAGGGAGTCTTTCCTCTTTAATGAAGTTCTTTCATTCTTCTTGCTTCTGATCCACTCTAATCCTAATTTTCCATTTTTCTATGCACTTTGGCCCTCAGTTCATCCAGTCCTCCTCACACTCTACACATTTTTTTTCCATTCTTCTTATGTATCCTTTCTGCTGTGTGAGATTTTTTTCACACATTTTTCTTCTTGAATCAACTATTCTCCATAGCCTCAGCGAGATCCTGATCCTTACTAGTCATCAGAAAGTACCAAGGGTGAAAAGTAAGATTCCTTCTGATTTTGTCTGTTTTAGGAAGTACACTGAGTAAAGAAGCACCATCTGAGATTTAAGACAGAGCTTCAATGCTGTATTCAAGGGCACAGCCTACATAAAGAACATTACAGAGAGTTTTACTGTAACACATTGATTACATGCACTTATACCTCTGCAGCTGCAACTCCCAAGTTTAAATTCACAAGACAGTGTAACGGTTTAATTTTATAAAAATCTATATTCTCTTTGATTATTGTACTAAATTTCGCTGCGTGAACCAGTACAATTTTCTGATGTAGACTATATGAATAGCAGTATAGACTGTTACAGAAGCTGCATAGACTATTAAAATGCACACTTCCAAATAAGTGTAAATGTGAAATACATTTATTGTCCATGAAGCAGGAGCATGAGGTTATGCCTTGCAGAGGTGCATCCCTCTCATATTTCTCTGAGGTCATTTCAGATACATGTTTGTGCTGGCTCTGGCTGGGATGGAGTTAACTTTCCCTGCAGCAGCCCACACAGTGCTGTGCTCTGTACTTGTAGCTAGACCAGCATTGGTATCACACCAGTGTTGTGTCTACTGCTGAGCAGTGCCGGTACAGCACCAAGACTCCTTCCAAACCCCCCCAGAGCCAGCAGGTTTGGGGGCAGGCAAGAGGTGGGGAGGGGACACCAGCAGGGCAGCTGACCTAAACCAACCAAAGGGATATTCCAATACTTCGTGGTGTCACACTCAGCAATAAAAAGCGGGAAAGGGAAATGAGAGGGGGGGCTCTTGTTATGAAGACATCTGTCCTCCCAAACAACCGCTATGAGTACTGAGGCCCTGCTTCCTGGGACGTGGCCAAACATCGCTTGTTCATGGGAAGTAGAGAATAATTTTTTTCCTCTCTCTGTGCTTCTATGCAGCCTTTGCTTGATTTTTGTTTGTTTGTTTGTTTGTTTTCCCTCTTTTCCCTCTTCTTTTTTTTTTTTAATTAAATTATCCGTGTCTCAACCCATGAGCCTTTTTTTCTCTCCATCATACTTTCTTCCCCCTTTTCCTCTTCTTTTGAGGAGCAGGAGTGAGAGAGCAGTTGTGGTGGAGCCTGGCTGCCCAGCAGGGTAAAGCCACCGCAATGTTTAAGGGTTGAGGTGCACTTAATATAACTGCACATGAGTAACTACTCAAAGAAGGAAATGGTGTAAGAGCAGGTGCAAACAGTGCTGGGCATCAGCTGAATCCGTAATGGCTCTTACCAGACATGTTCACTGAACCATGTACTCACTAGTAAGTGATAGGAAAATGTTATCGTGCTTTCAAGTGACAGATTTTCTGATTATGATTGTACTGGATGTCCCTGGCAAGGTGTTGGCAGCAGAGTGGCTGCAGGGGCAGCCTCTGTGAGAAGAGGCCAGAAAGCGCCAATAATTAAATAAATGCAACAGATGAAGCCCATTTTCCCCAAGTCAAATCTGTTTTGCCCATGATGGTAATTGGTGATTTACCTCCTTTTCTTTATCTTGCTTGTTGTTTTTTTTGTTTGTTTGTTTGTTTTGTGTTTTTTTTTTTCCTGTTTCCTATCCCAGGAGGGTGTGGAGAGTGCTGGGTGGGAACTTGGTGTCTAGCCAGGGTCTAGACACAAATATTTATTCAGGTTAGACAAAATTAAAGCATGTTATTAAATGTCTGAGTGATAAAAGTGGAAGACAAAATTCAGCATTAGTAGTGTTAATTAATGATCACAGCAAAAAGATGAAAACCCCTAACAGTGTTGGAAGTTTTCACTGCTGTTGGAGCTGTTCACTATTAGAGCCAAAGGAATAAATAACAAATTAAACACAAAGTTTTTATAGTCTTTTCCAATAATTCATGATTCACCCTTTTGCAAAGACAGCTCTCTCACATCAACGACTTGACTTTCCCAAATTGAAACAATATTTTGGAGTACACTTTACAGGGTGGAAGTTCCAAAATTAAATTCAGTTTGGGATTCCTAAAAGCAAGTTTTCTAAATGTGAAAAAGGACAACATTCATTGTGTTCTACCATATGAGGATACCTTGTCCTATGAGGCCCGTTTTCTATCTGCGCCAGGCTTTATGGAGAAATCATCTCTCCCAAAATGCATCCATAGTAATATGTTTCTTATGATTCACAGTGCAAACCTTAGTCAGAGCAAAACCACACTGCATAATGCAGAATACGCTGCTTCAGGGAGTGTGGCTGATAAGGTAGAAAGGGACTCAAACTACTACTAGGTTGGCAATGAGCTAAGGAAAATTGCCTATGAACATTTTCTTAAACCAATTTGAATTTAAATATTGTATTTCATTTAATTGAAAAGATTTATTTTACTTTGTACTGGATCAGACCCAACATATGTTTTCTTATTACATAATGAATTAATTAAAATACAGATTACGTTTATTACACCATAAATTAATTCCTAATATTAGAAAGTACCAAAATCAAGATTTTTCAGAGACACAAGGAACAGATATTTTTCATTAATAATTTACTGCCAATAAAATCTCAGAAAACATCTGACGAGCTCTTGTAATTTGGTGTATAATTTGGTGCAGTTTAGTATTCTATGCATTTAAAGACTAAGCTACCTTACCTATTTCTGGTTCAAGGTTAATGTTTGTTATCTCCAGCTGCGTATCACTAGCCCCCATACTGGAAAAGCATGCCGCTTTCCCTCAAGTATGCCAGTTTACCTTTGAAAATACTGTCCTACTCAGTTCTGTAAAACTGATTTAGGTCAAGGATAAATGGAGGAAGCTGTCACCTGAACTGGAAAGGGAAAATGTCCCCCTGGAAGCAGGTAATAGAAAAGGGCTTGATGTGTGTTCTCATTTAATCAGATTAGATGGGTTAGTCCACCTGACCACCCCAAACTTCATTAAGTGCTGCATTCCTTTTTGAAGACCAAACATAAATAAAACATAAGGGGATGCAAGAGAAGCTACCACAGTGCACAAAGAAGGTACAGGTGGCCTGGGCCACAGCAGGGATATAAAAATGGGATTTTAGAAAGGCAGCAGAGACTAAATATTTCCCTTTGGGAAATCTGTTTGCTGGTAAATATATGTCCCTTGTCAATATGCATTTGACCATAGCCATGCACTTTTTGTGGTGAACAGAAAGGTAAGACGTTATTCATCCATTATACATGAATGTTCCACAAGTGTTTTGAAAAAGCTCAAACTGGTTTCCCAGTTCAGTCCTTGGAAGTCCATGTCTGACAGAGGCATTAAGTAACACAGAAAGAGGAAGCTTACTTCATTTTTCATCTAATTTGAATATTTGGTTTAAAATGCATCTTTTCAGTTCTGGGGAAGGAAAGATGTTGGGTGCATTTCAAACGTGCTTACTAAAAACACAAATGGAAATGAAATTTAAAAAAAATCCACCTTCCACCAATAATGAAGCCATCAAGAACATAACACTAACACACAGAAATAGGGTCCCATTATGCAAATGCATTACAGACAATTTTAATAGATAGAAGTCCCTCTGTCTCAGTCTAAGTAATTAAAATATACTGTATATAATTAAAATTAATGTAATTAAAACAGTCTCAGCACCAAGTTCAATTATGTCACTCAAATGTTGTCTCTAGCCACACCAAAAATGGCATGTCAGTAATAAGAAGATAATCTCTATATTCCTTCAAATTAATAAAAAGCTGGGACCAAAGGAGGGGAAAAAGGTTAAAAAAAAAAAAAAAAAAAAAAAAAAAAAGGAAGTGCTTTTTCCTCTAAACTGTGGTTTACTCATTTGGGTAACCTTACAGGGATCTCTGTTTTAATGCATATACTAAAAATAACTGGCAAATTAACCACCTGATAGGGCAAAACCCAACAATTTAATCCTCTGACATAATTCTGTATCATTAGTAAAGAAAATGAAACATAATTCCAAGAATTAGTCCTGTGAGAAGAAAAGCTAGCAAAACCTAAGGCTATACCATCCACAGATGAACCTCAATACAAGCAGCTTTACACTGCTGCTCTTCCCAGCATCTACCCATATCCCCTACCTCTCTGGCCCCTGGTCTGGGCAAAAACCCATGTAGTCAAGGGCTGTGGATGCACAAATGTTCAGGGAGCATATTTAGGGTGTGAGAAACGAAGCCATGAAACTTCCAGCCTTCTGTCTAAGCTGGCTACCAGATTAAAGGATCTCAACTGATATCACAGCTATATAAGCATCTTGCCTTTGGGAAAAAAGACTAACACAGTGAAGTGGCAAACAGAAAGGTTGTGGGGGGGAGAGACACACACAAATCATACAGTCTGTTGTTTTACAACATAAACAGTGGGCTAATAAGATATACGAAGGCATGGTGGCAATTACAGATGTTTCTCATTTGTCTTTTCAAAGACAATGGTAAATGGATGCTCCTGGTCTTAATAAAATCTTGATAATATCTTAATAAAATATTCCTGAAGTGGTTTCTGCATATCGGCATTGCAAATGTCTTCTTTGAAGTATAAAAAGTTTCTGAGATGGGAAAGTGATGCTGTAAGAATGTTTAAGCTTTTCCACAAATAACAGTTATCCTGAAGGTCGTGATACAAGTCCTGATCCTGAAATCATCTTTCAAACAGAATAAAAGTTAGGTAAATAGGCTCTCAGCAGCCATGAAAGACTGTAGCTTGTTAGCCCCCTTGAATACCACCAGTGTACCCAGGTCCCATACTTAGAGTGTAGTGATAATTTTTAACATTTCCACAGTCCTTTACATATGCAAAGCATTTAAAGGCATTTTCTTGGCAAGTGTGCAGCAATAATATCACTTTCCACCCATCTTTGAGGCTACTCTCTAATACCTTCTATCTACAAGGTTACTGGAAATGGATTAATGGGTTACTGGAAATGGATTAATGGGATAAGGCTAAACCTTATCAACACTAAAACAATATTTTAGCTTAGCTGTGCTGCCCTCTTGTCGTGATAAGATGAATGCATTCCTGAGTGTGAAATGAAGCAATTTCACAGGAGAGCTCATCATTTCACAACTATTCTGCTTCATGTTTTATATCTGGAAATTATCTTAAATTGCTAATATAGCCTAGTAATAATAAAAGATCCAAGTTTAACAGAGCAATAGAAATGCTACATGTGACATGTCTGGTCTTCTTTTAGCTCTAAGCAAATATTCATTTCCATGTTTGTTTGTTTGTTTTCTTTTGTTTTTTCTTGAAAAAAAATAGTAGGGGCAAAGAAAGAAATGAAGCAACAGGATACAGGATATTTATATAACTTAAATGTTTTTGAATGGCTAAACCTGTTGAATTTCACTATGACCTTAAAGAATGGCGTCAGGAAATCTCAGATTCATTATCGTTTATTTTGGAGAGCTTAAAGAGGGGAAGTTGCAGGCTTATCTCTACACTGAGTTGTGGGGTGGGAGCTGAGGAGTCATTGACCTCTATAATGTCAGTCTGGGCATGGCTAATCAAGCCAGCTGAAAGAGATCATTACAGATTAACTATTACAAATTGCAAAACTGTTTGTAAAACTGCTAGCAGAGAATGGATATCGTTGGTTAAATGGTTGATCAAAATGGAAGAAAACACAAAGTATGGTTTTGCACAGTTCTTCACTTGTTCTGATATGAATTATAAATTTATTAAAGACACAAATGGTGGAAGAGAGACGATTCTCACTGAATCAGAATGTGATATCACCCTGGAATACACTGCTACCATGCTAGAGTGCAGCTTTGGAATTCAATACTGTCTTGACAAATAGGGGAAACAGACTGAGAAAGGAATAATACTATAGTTCAGCAGGGTAAAGTGCACATATATAGCCAAGAATAATCAATTGCATGACACAGGATCAGGAATGGTCGCCTAGACAGCAGTTCTGCAGAAAGGTTATGCAGTTTATAATGGATTACAAGAGGAACATAAGTCAACATTATTGAAAAAAATAAAAATAAAAGGCAAACATACACTAGAACAAACACGCATGGGGACAGCCTGCCTAGAGCATGATTTTATTTTTATTTTTATTTTTACTTTTACTATATTTACTTTTATTTTTATTTATTTTTATTTTGATGCAAAGCACATCTTTGTGTTTGTGAACTGTATTTTAAGCTCTATGAATTTGTGTGAAAAAAAAAAGATTTTAACCCTTTTTAATCACAACAGGTAAAATAAAAATATCACATGATTATTTAGATTATTTTCTGGCTTACCAGCATCAATGAATTTGTTCAAAAAATCTCCTTTAAAAAACATTATAGATAATATGTTTAACATTGGAAAATATTCTCCTCATGACTTCCACATCTGATTAAATTTACATAGTTAGATATTTTAAAAAAACATTTTCCTGATACAGTTTAAATAAAATTCATTAAGAGACCAAGAAATAAAATATAAACAATAATTGAGATTGTCCTCTCCCAGACATTTTGAGGAGTAACTTCTCAAAGTATTATTGCACTTTAATTAGAAATGTGTAAGATATAGATTAGTTTATAGTGTGTAAAGTACAGATTAGTTCAAAAGAGGAAAAGAGGGGTCATCCATAACACTATTTCTGTTATTATTTCCTGACAATAGGAAATGTGTGGGGAAATAAAAAGGCATTTTACCACTAACAGAGATTGATTGAAAAGCATAAGAGCGTCTCATTTCTTCTTTATCTACAATTTGTCTTGGAAACAATAACAGAAATAAATGTCTACTTTCTTCTATGGAAATGATAGTTTGTTTACTATCAAAAGTGTCAATCAAAGGCAACATAATTTTAGTTCTTAAAAGTAGTTGCTGAGCCAACCATTTCAAATGCTAAATCTGAACTGCCCTAAAGCACAGGTGGTTTATGGACATTCAGTTCTTCAGTTCAGCAAAACACTGTCACTAATAGAGGCTGAAATATGTTGATGGTAAGCAAAATATATTTCTTCTACAACCCTGATTGTTCATCATCATAATCTACAAATATGAATGGTGTGAACTGCACAGAACAGAAGGCCAGAGAGTGAACCCAGAGGAGCATCAGCCAATTATCATTATGTTTAATGTGTATTTATTTAATTGATATGGTAGAGACAATACTTAGAAGCAATAAATCACAAGCTAAATTTTTATTTCTGAAAATCCGTGAACAGAAGGAACTAAAGGGGGAAAACAGTTCCCAAAATATGAACCAATCTGTTGGCAGGATGCAGTTGCTAAAGCAAACTCAGAATTCTGTTTGTCCATGAGGTGTGCTCATTATAATATAGTAATAATGGTTTAAATATGTAATTGTTCACAGTGTGGCTTTTCCTTAGATCAAATTATGCCCATACTTGTTGAGAATGAAAGAGAGAGAAATAAGACACAAAAATAGTCTCTTTTTATCCAGAGATGCTTACATCCTCAGAATTACCATGTAAGACAAATCAACAATACACTCATCTTCTTTTACAGAATGAAAGGTAAGTTTATGTCTCCTGTCATACAGAAGACAGGCCTGACCGTCCTAGCCCAGAAACGAATATGTCAGAAGCAATGGAGTAAAACTCATTCATTGAAGTAGTCATGGGTATGAAAAGACCGTTCCGTAGAGTTCAGCACAGAGACATTATGTGCAATAGCACCGTCACATGAACAAGTAGGTTCAGAACAGACAAGCAGCTCTGAGCCCAGGTTTAGGCAATATCTTGGTTTATGGACATCTCATAGCAGAGACATTATCTCTTTTATGACATTGTCTACGCTTTTGTGACATTGTCTACACTTGAACTTCCTGAAGTTTCAACAGCACAATTTAAAACCTGTGCCAGATGGAAGATGAACAGACTTGCTGTAATTAGCTACATGGGAAAGAGACCTAAAATGAAACTTGGCACACAACCTGGCCCTGCCATCTCAAGATATCAGCTCACAAATCAGAGACTTACAAGTGCAAACTGGTGACAGAACAGATCCATCTATGTGCTAGTATCCAGGAAAGCAAATTTCACAGCAGATTCCTCCAAGAAGCAGACATCTTACTTACAAAGTAGAATCATAAAATAATTGGACATGTTGGAAGGGACCTCAAAAGATCATCTGGTAGAACCTTTTGTGGAAAAGGATGCTAAAATGAGATTATCTTCCTTGTCCATTTGCATCTTGAAAAATACCATTGATGGGGACTCACAGAAGAGGTTCTCCTCTTCTTCCAGAAGGCAAAATATAATCTGCCCATTTCTGGCAGTAGGCGTAAACTAGACAGACTTCACTAGCTGAGTGCAGCCTGGTACAGCCTCTGGTCATGTAGTGTCTGGAAGAGGAATCAACAGAGAAGCATATTCCTCTTCCCTACAAATTGGGGATGGTGATGCAGGGCCACAGAACTAGCTTTATTCATGTTCAGATTCTGCAGCTTCCTGCCTGTGTGGTTTGTATCTTTTGGTATCTCAGAGGATAATAATTACTTCCTCCCACAATGTATACAAGTTGTAAGTCACTTATCTGTCTCCATCCAACATACCAGATGCATTTCTTAGCAGAAAACAGGGGACAGCAAGTCCTCTCCTACACTTAGTTATGGGCTGAAAGTTATTTAATTGTATTCTCTGTAAATTTTCTGTAAATATCTGTTGCCATTTTTAAAGATCTGTGTTTCTGTTCTCTCTAGAAAGCAAATAAATATGAAAAAGTCATGAGCAATTTGCTCAAAAGACGTGGGTATCTGAAAGACTTGATCATTACTCAAGGTAAAACAGACAGTCAAACCAACACAGCCCAGTCCAGTCACTGGTTGTAAACCATATAATCTCATTCATAAAGTAAACAGGATCGACCTTAATCCCAATTTGACGTTCAGCCCTACAAAGCATATTGGAAGGTTGTTCTGGAATGTCACTTTGTATGATTTCATGACATCACATCTGAAGGTCGATATGCAATTTCATATATGAAGGACCTAAGGAACTGTCTAAGGAACTTTCCTTTGAAACTCTGCCATTATTACAATGGGCTTTCCAAGGACATTATTTCATAGAGCTGGTAAATGTGTATGTTAGTTAGTAAAGACTGTATTTCAATACTGCTTTCCAATTCATTAACTTCCCTTCCCTAGTGTTGAGATAATTACCTTCTAGTTGTATCCCTAGAGTGGTGCCTAAGGCAGAAATGATGCAGAGTCACCTGAAAAAATCACTCAGGTTAATTCCCCTTGGTGTCCTGAGAATAGAGACCACATACCCATTTAATCAAAAGGCCATAGGAAAGAAAAGATAATATAATAGCTGAAATAATATTCCTTCTACTGATTGAATGGTAGAGGAAGAATCTATTAATATTGCTTTTACACAATATTTTTCTCATTAAAGAAAAAAACAACATGAAAACACTTTTTACTCTCAATGAATAAAACTCATATTTGTTCTATTTGTGAGAAGATAAATACTTTTAAAATGTCTCTATCAATATAAATTCCTAAAATAAAATGATACCACATTAATGTACAATATGTAATAACTTTCTTAAAAAGTACTTTTTTTCCAGAGATACAGGGGGTAAAAAGCTCATATCAGGTTATAATTCTGTTGTGTGGAATGATGTGCAAAGACACTTCCTAGCTTTGAGTCACCTGCACACTGATAGAGTCACTTTGTTCCCTAGCCTTGTACTTGCTAAGACAGGTATTCTCAGATCTGTTTATCCCAGCACAAGGACTTTACTGACAAAAACAATTGTTACCTATCTGAATGAAGCACAGACAAAAAAGTTATACTGCAAGAGAGATGGAGTAGGAAGATATTGTATGAAATTTCTCTCCTACAAAAGTAACTGCTATTTTTGCTACTGACTTCACTGCAGTGAAATTTTGCTATAAAACTCTTAGTGTTATTTCTACCAAGTGACCTTCCTTCATTGCCTAAATTTCTGACTAAGATGTTCGGGAAAATAAAAGTGATACTTAGATAAACCATATATTTTATGAAAGACTTTAACATCAGGAGATCTGAAGATCATTTAATATTTCTAAAGGGGTAAACTGCGTTACACTAGATACTTTATCAAACCTGATCATTATTAATCTAGCAGTACCTTCAACAGTTTCCATGAACCTCATTCAGTCACGTGGGATAGGCTTCTTAACACCAATCTGCCACTACTTAAGATGTCTTTTAAAGGATATTATCTAACCTCTCTGGAACAATCCCCTCAATGGTTGTGTTTATATATTGCCCTCCAGATGACAGCAAAGGTCAATTCCCTATCATCTCATTAAAGGTGTATTTAATTTAGTCTCTTTCCTCTACACAAGTAACAAAGCCCTGATTAATCAGCTATATAGGAAGAGCAAACACACTGCTTCACTTAATTAAAAATTAAATTCCTCTTGAGGGATCATTACAGTAGTGAGCTGCTACACGACTTTGTTAAATAGGTGTTTCTTCGAGGACACAACTAGAGGTAGACTATTGGGAACGTGGTATCAATAAAAACAGAAATTTGTTCAGACATTCAATTAGAGCCCTACACATGTTCATTCTCTAAAAAGAGGTGGGTATAGAAAAGTCAAAGGTATTTGAAAGAACCCAGAGAATTGCACTACAATATTTGGTACAGTCTACATCTGGTACACTTTTTAAATTGCATCATGTAAGTTTAGTATTTGGAAGAAGATGCAAAAAGTATTGCTTCACATGGTGCATACTTCCTTGTGGAAATACTTTCAGTCTTCTGAAACTTCAAATGAAATAGTCAAAATGATCAGAGATGCAGATGTTAATAACACCACTTAATATAAAAATGGAAGAAAATTGTTCAAAGTATTTTCTTCTCGGTTTCCTACCATCTAAAAAAATAAATAAATAAAAAATAGAAGCAAGCAGTTTTACACAAAACAAATCAACAATAGCTAATGTGTTAAATTTTCATATGCAGTATGATAAGAACATGCTTCTGGCCTGGCTGCAAGTCCCACTTGCTTTTTACACCCAGACAGTGTGATATGAGATGCAGGACTCTAATCTGGAGCCCACCATTTCCACAAAAGCATCACTCAGCTAAAAATCACTGTATCTTCTACATACAAACCATGGTGTTTGTATGTAGAAAACCATACAAACTATAGGTAGGTATGTCTGTTTTTTTACTCCCTGTCAATTAATCTTTGCACTGAACAAGTGAAGAGAGTGACATGAAGTCATCCCTGACCTTTTACTGACCTCCTCATCCTGTATGTTGCAAGACAGAAGAAAATAACTCTTTGGTGTGATTCTCTTCAATTTAATGGGTTGATAGCCATAGCAGCCAGCCAAAACAATCACATCCCTCGTCAAATAACATGTAATACAGTAGGTCTACACTAAGTGTAGTGTCTTTATTTCCTGTTACAAAATGGAGTTGAGATTTCCTCTAAAGACAGCTTCAGAGTCATTACAGTTTGGTTTTTCACCTTTCAGAATCAAAGATTAGAATAGGTCAGTCCAAAATCTTGCACTCTGGGTCTGAAACCAGACATTCAAGTGGGAGTAGACACTTTATATGATGCACTGAGGATTCTTCTCTGCTAAATATCATATTCCCATGATGCAGAAATGCAAAAGTGATCTTCCCTGTAACATAACTGTTAACATGGGGACTCTTCTTTATTTTCTCAGCTACAATGCATGTAAAGCAAATAGACCATAGCAATACCATTACACACATTCCTGCACTAACTTTAGAGACAATCAATATCAATTATCAAATCCTCAACAGGAGAGAAAGTCTGTGAAATTGCCCATAAAACAAATTTACAAAGTCATCCCAATACCTTCCATGTCCTGTTCCGAAAATTATGCATAAATAATTATTTCAGTGGTGCCCAGAGACTGGACAAGAGGCAACAGGCACAAACTGAAACATAAGATGTTCCAGCTGAATATGAGAAAACTTTATTGTGAGGGTGACAGAGCACTGGAACAGGTTATCTAGAGAGGCTGTGGAGTCACCATATCTAGAGATATTCAAAAACTGTCTGGAGGCAATCATATGCAACCTGCTTTAGGTGACCTTGCTTAAGTAAGGGTGTTGGAGTAGATGATCTCCAGAGGTCCCTTCCAACCTCAGCCATTGTGTGATTCTGTGATTTCAAAGGTACTTTTATTTCATTACTATATCATGGATTATTCATGATAGTAGTGATGATGGCTCAACCATCCCATGTTTCATGGAAATTAGGAAAATTAATTGGATTCTTGTTTCAATGAAGGTCCCTGTTTTATAATTGAATCTACTCTTTGGAGTAGAGTCATTCTCTTGCATTTGTTTCTCATGCTCCATAATAGACCAGTGCCTTATATTCAAATAAAAGCTGTGTTCACTCTGTTAGCCAAAAACTGAAATATCTAATATTCCTGCCCTGCAGGAATTCTTCATTGATAAGCTTGTAACTTCCTTTAGGAATTTAGCTCCTAGGTATTCCTAGGCATACACTCACACAGTTTGTCATCTTCACTGTCTCTTGCGGAAAACCCACTAAATAGTATGTAAATTTTCCTACAAACATCCAGGGTCTCTTGTAAGTTTTTCCTCTCTTGGTCCTTCATAAAACGGAACCACAAAGAATTTAGCTTTTCAGTTTATGGGACAAGTAATAATAAGCTAGGCTTCCAAAGGACTGATGAATCATTATCCAGATGTTGTTGCTTCTGTGTTGGACCACTTTTAGAAACTAGGAAGAGAGGGAAGGGGAAATTTGTATTTTTAATATAGGTAGCTTAAATGTCAATAAAGTCTAAATACTTGGCATATTTGTTTGATATATGGCTTTTGTTTGATATATGACAACATACGATATATGTTTGATATATTGGCATATACCTGTTTGCTATTTCACATCCAGGGGATAGGATAGAACCCAACATTAGTCCATAGGCAGGCTTTACCCTGTGGTCCTTCAGAAAGGTAACAGCAGACATGGAGAAGGCTGAGGTACTCAACAACTTCTTTGCCTCAGCCTTCACTGACAGTCGGGCTTCCTATGTTTCATTTCTCTGAACCTGTAGATGAGGGCTGGGGGAGCAAAGTTCATCCCACTGTAAGTAAAGAGCAAGGTCGAGACCATCTGATGAAATCAAACAGGTACAAGTCTATGGAGCCCAATGACCTGCACCCCAGGGTCTAGAGGGAACTGGCTGATGTAGTTGCCAAGCCTCCCTCCATCATATTTGAAAACTCACGGCAGTCAGGTGAAGTCCGTGGAGACTGGAAAAAGGGAAACATCACTCCCATTTTTAAAAGGGGTAGAAAGGAGGACCCAGGGAACTACAGACCAGTGAGTCTTACCTCTGTGCCTGGGAAGATCATGGAACAGATCCTCCAGGAATCAATGTCAAGGTAAATGCAAGACAAGGAGGTGATCTGAGACAGCCAGCATGTCTTTGCAAAGGGCAAATCATACCCGACCAACCTGTTGGCTTTCTGTAATGGAGTGACTGCATCAATTGACAAGGAAGGCCAAACAATGTCATCTACCTGGACTTCTGTAGGACCTTTGACACAGTCCCACATGACATCCTGATCTCCCAATTGGAGAGACATAGATTTGAAGGGTGAACCATTCATTTGATAAGGAATTGGCTTGAAGGCTGCACCCAGGAAGTGGTGGTCAGTGGCTGTATATCCAGGTGGAGGCCAGTGATGAGTGGTGTCCCCTAGGGACCAATACTGTTTAACAATTTTATCAACAACATAGACAAAGTACACCCTCAGGAAGATCAAAATTGACACCAAGCTGAGTGGTACACTTGATGAAACAGAAAGAAAAGATGCCATCCAGAGGGACACGGATGAGCTTGAGAAGTGGGCCCATGTGAACTTAATGAGACTCAACAAGTCTAAGTGCATAGTATTGCACCTAAGTTGGGGCAACCCCAGACATGAGGACAGACTGGGAAAAGAACTCATTGAGAGCAGCCCTGCAGAGAATGACTTGGGGGTTCTGATGGACAAAAAGCTTGACATGGGCCAGCAGCATGCACTTGAAGCCAAGAAGATCAACTACATCCTGGGCTGCATCAACAGAGGAATGGCCAGCAGCTCAAGGGAAGTGATTGTCCCCTTCTGTTCTGCCCTTGTGAAGCCCCACTGGGAGTGCTGCATCCAGGTCTGGAGCCCCCAGCACAAGAAGGATGCGGAACTGTTAGAGGAGGTCCAGAGGAAGGCCACAAAGATGATGGGAGGGCTGGAGCACCTCTCCCGTGAAGAAAAGCTGAGAGAGCTGGGGATGTTCAGCCTGAAGAAGAGAAGGCTCCAGAGAGACCTCACTGCAGCCTTTCAGTACTTAAAAGGGCTTACAAAAAAAGACGGAGTGTAAATGTTTGCATGGGCAGATAATGATAGGACAAGGGAGATTGGTTTTAAACCAAAAGAGTGTCAATTTTGGTTAGATGTTAGGAGGAAATTCTTCACTCAGAGCGTGGTGAAGCACTGGAACAGGTTGCTCAGAGTAGCTGTGGATGCCCCATCCCTGGAAGTGTTCAAGACTGGTTTGGACAAGGACCTGTGAACCTGATCTAGTGCAGCATCCCTGCCCGTGGCAGAGGGATTGGAACTAGATGATCTTTAATTTCCCTTGCAAACCAAGCTGTTCTATGATTCTATGAATCTATGAAAAAGCCCAGTAACTCAGAATCCTGACAGCTGAAGTTTTTCCTGACTAACAGGAAGTACAGTGCACTTTAGACACCAAATATAACATGGTTGTAAGCTGTTTAATATACTATTTACTGTCTCTAAGAGACATTTGAAGGATTTGGATCTCCATCACTTTATTATGTCAGGGGTCTTTAGCAGAAAGATGCTGGAATGAGCATGTTTCAAGACTCAACATGTTACAGTCTTTCCTGTCTACAATTTTCCAAGATGATTATGCATATCACACCTAGACATCATCTAATACTGTACACTCTGTGTTTGTCCACAGGAAGTACAAAGACATCTATCATTTCACAAGGCTTTACCAACTTGAAAGTGTCATGTTTGTACTTTTGAACATTCAATATATTTATTCACCGTTTGGCTCTTTAAAAGTCTCATCCTTAATCCTTTATCTCTAATTGAGACAACTAATTGCTTCAGGCAAATTGCATTATTCCCTTTCATATTTCCCTATATGCTAAATACTGATAAGTAACCTCCATTTATCAATGGTATTCAGCTTTACATTAATTATATTTCAAGACACCTAAAAATCATTGTGCAGTAGCCATCTTTAGTGACGCACAAATGAACCACATACTGAATATGAACCAAATACAAAGAATTTAACTGAAACCAAATGAAATATTAAATCCTGAGTGAAGATGAAAATAATAAATTCAAATTAATTCAGGCATTTTTGAATAATATCATTTTTACTACAGCTTATGCTCTGAACAATCACTCTCTTTGAACTGTGGCAACTGGGATTAAAGATTAGGATGTATGGAACCTACCTGAATCTTCCTGAATAGCCACAATTATCTTATGATTTGTAACACTGTGCTCCTGCTCTTGAATGTTAATACCGGGCACTGATTTTATTATGAAAATCACAAATTTACTAATGCTTTTTAGAACATTATTTCAGCTGTTTTTATGTGCCAAGTTGCAGTGACTACAAATACAGCATAAAATTAAGGATAAAATATCTTCTAATCTAATTGTAATTAGGATAGAAATTAAAGGAAATGGGTTAGTATAGCAAAGCATAATAACAGTAAAACTATTACCCCAGATATATGAGAAATCTTAAGCCGTGAAGCTTAACAAGCAATGTGAAAGCAAGTCAAACGGTCTGAGCTAGATGCTAATAGATAGCCACCTGTGTCCTTCCAGTACTCTGGAAGGTCTCATTAACCACATGAGGCCATGGATCTTGGCTTCTTTTCCACATAAGTAAATTTAGGACTATGAAAAATTATGACAGTGTGGGAATCTCATGTCAATGAACTCTCCATTCCACATTATACACTCTATTAAAAATAAATAATTTAATAATTTAATTTAATAAAAATAAATAAACCTGTAATAAAAGCTTTCTTTTCCCATAATCTAACATATTAGTCCAGAAATAGAGCAATTCCCTGTGTAAATCCATGAATAAAGAATCAGCTAAAACTGTATCCTAGCCAGCCAGATGCTAAGTCTATTAAGCAGATCTCTATGTGACTGTTTGACTGTCTTTTGTTTGACTGAGAACAATAGGAACTGGATCAAAAGTTTATTCTATTTTGACTATATGAGACTCCGCAAGGTTGTTGCAAGACAAGATTTAAAATGTTCCTGGGAAATGATTTCACAAACCTGTAGTAGACCAAACCTGAGCTACTCAGACTTAATGTGTTGCTTAGCACAGCAACAAATTCCCATAGATTACCTCTAGTGTCTTCTTGTAAAAACTAAATCCTGCTGACAAGTTTTATTCTCCAACAACTCCACTGGTGTTTTCTGTTTTCCATATGCAAAGATTCCTGGTACAGATAACAGCCAGCACACGTCACAGAAATATAGGATCTTATTGTAAGGCAACTTTTGAAAGATATCTAGTATTCTTATTTATTGTTTACAGATCAAAGTCAGTTTTGAGAAGATTTCAGGAAGGTAACTACTAAAACTGCATGGAACCTTCTCAAACAGGTTGTTTTCCACTGTTGAATCATTCACTGCCAGCTTCTGTGTTGAAAAATATTAAAGTTCTTGTAGCTCTGGATTGAGTTGAACATCCAAGATTTCAGGTCCATTGACTGGATTAGACTGGGAACCATGTCATTCAGAGCACTTAATGTCATCCTGAATTTTCAGGTATTTTATCTCGGATTGATAATAGAACAAATTCAGGGTGTTGCAAGCCCATCCTTCTTGTAGATTTGTCAGTAATAAGGCTCCTTAAAACTAAACCTAGTGAGATGAAGCTGATGGTGTCATTTAGGTCTAGAAATTACTCTAGCCTTTCTTCAGAGATGGTTCTGAGTTGTATCCAAGTCTCTCTAGACAAGCCAAGTTCTTATTCTGACCCATCAACAATTGTTTAAAGAATTTTCCATTTAATTTTGTTAATTACATGAGTCTCACATTGCACATCTTGGAGAGAAGATGGAAAAGTCAAGAGCAGATTACCTAAGGAATGAGTGAGAGTAATGGTTCAACATCTCGCAAAAGCTGCCTTTGACTTCAGCATTTCTGTTAGATTCAATAAGAATTTAAAAAATCATGTGCAATGCTGCTGAACATAGAAAAATGGAAATGAAGACTCTAGTGACCATGCAGGAAGACAGCCTAGCAGGTAATAACTGGCATGAACTTTCCAAAGATAAGTATTTGCTGTCCAGAGATGCACATCCATAGCAACATAAGCTCTATGAACACGTATATACTCAAATCATTTGCCCAAATTGCTCCTAGTCCAAAGCAAGTGGTCATAGACACAGGGTCATATCTCAGCAAAGAAAAAACAAATTTCAAAAAGCTATAAACCCCTTCAGTTTCATTATGGCCAGAAAGAATATGGCTTCCAACTTACTCGGATTCACCTTCAGGTCTCAGATAGACAAAGGTTGAGAATTGTTGACCTAAGAAGAAGGCAGATATAAAAGGAATAAGAAAAGGATTACAACTGAATACATGTATATTTTATAAATCTTCCCATCATCCTGTGAACGGAATATATATTACCGCATACCCATTGCTGGTTTTTCATACACCTTATTGAAAAAGTAATAGTGAGAGTACTGAAGACAGGTACAGTGCAATACAGGTAAAATCAAGTAACATTTAACATAGTAACAAGTATATAAATATACTACAGAAAGAAATGAACGTGTGCATGTCTTCCAAACAACACTTTGCAAACATGATTACCATTTAAGACAGTACTAACTACAGGTTATTCCTGAACAGTATATTGACAGACTGGGTGAAAGAGTGCCATATTGGAGTGAGCAGAAAAATGCACTGCTGAGAAAGCATAGCCTTTAATAAGGGGATATACAGAAATAATTAGGTATTAGAAGTGGTTGCCTCATGAGATTTTCTAAACTACTGCACTGTAATGGCAATTAGGTAATAAGTCTCCTACAGTATTATTAGGCACTACAGCAGCACGATTCTGGTGCAAATTTCCTGCATTTTATGCACACAGTTTTTGTCAGAGCAAATAAAATAACTTGTTGAGGCTGGTCTGGCAGCATTAACTTTTTCTTCCATTATTCCACACAGTTTTACAGAAAGTCACTGCTCCAGAGATTTGAGAAGCTTCTTATGGCTACTGAGTACTGCCTTCTTAATAGTGTTGGGACTGAAAACGCATGATGCTTGTGCTTCATCTCTTTCTGTTCCAGGGTGGTTTTGTTACCATTTTAAGAATATGAGCTCTTCTCTTAGAAGCCACCTGGGACCTCAGCTGACTACATCTCTGCCCATGCCTGGAAATGCTGCAGCCAGGCAGCTCACAAAGGATAAAGTGCATGAAGGCCAGAGAGAGAAAACATGCATAGTTAGTTAAAAAGGGTTAGTGATGCAATCAGCTTTGAGGAATACCTGATCACTATCAGAATACAGGCAAAACTGTAGTCTTCGAGAAAGCTTTCCCACTATAAACAGCTTGGGGAAGACCTAGCAAGGAATAAAAATGAAGAAAAGAAGGCAACCTAGGCATTGGTTCTCTACTGGGAAAAGAAAAAGAGCAGATGATTCAACTGAAGTGCATTAATGACTCCACAAAGCAGATCTAAATTACTTAAGGAGCGCTTAGACGTTATAGTAATAAGCACTACAGGAAACACTAATGCAGATATATAAAACATTAAATAATTTAATTAATTTCTAATACCTGCTTTTACCTTGTTACTTTATTCCAGCCTTTCTATCTCATTTAGGGCAAGCACAAAAATAACAGCACCTTCCAATAAAAATAGTATTCAGAAAGCTGTACAACCCTTTCTTCTGTTTTACTCCTTTCATATTAACTCCACTATATCCAGCTCTACAGTAAATCTCATCACAATTTCTCCTCTCAGATATCAGAATTGTGGTATTACTTGTAATCTAAGTTTATGTTAAATATGCAAAAGCTTTATCATTAAGGGATAAAAAATAAATCCTGAATATATCAGTGACAAGCACCTCACCAGGAAAAACACCTCATCACCATACTATGACTGCAGCCAGCATTCTGAGGATATTTAGTTCCACCCAGAAAGCTATCTGTTTACATCCCCTTGTACTGACTTCAACACCCAATGTGCAAGCGTGGTCACCGTTCTTCAGATTCCTATCTCTCATCTTAATTTTCAAAGCACTTGAAGGTCTCTATAAAACCTCCATAGTCTCTATACAGATTAAAAATTCTCTTTGTAAGCATCTATATAGAGATAATATGTGTGCCAAAATACCTATTTTAAGGTTAGCAAAGAAAGCAGATTTTAGGCATGAGAGAAGAAGAAAAAAAAAAAAAAAAAGTAGTTAGTTATGAATTAAAGAATGATATTTTTGAGTTGTGAAGAAGCTGGTAATCTTTAATCATAGAAAAGAGAAGTGAGATGCTGAACCTTTCAAAGATCTAATAGTGTTTAATGATATTTAAAAGAGAAATCTGGGAGCTAAAGTAACAGTTATCAAGTTAGTATTTGTCATTTGACTCAATAAGAAAAAAAAAAAAGAAAAAGAAAACAATCAAAGTATTTTAGGGCCTTTACATTAAAGCTGTGTGTTAGTTTATTTTCAGATAACTTGTTTGTTTTAAAAACTATATAAAATTAAGTAGAGTAAAAATAGTTTAAGCTGTAAAATAAAGGACTGATAAATTGGAAATATAGAATAACATCAGCCAATAATAATGCTTCTTTCTTGTGATTATTTATGAAATAAACAAAAAATAAAGACTTTTTGTCTTTCAGATCTTCATTGTTTTGTAAGAAGCATGACACATCAGATAACATCATAATTTTGCATTCACCGTGTTGATAAATTTTACTTCTTAATGTTGGTCATCAACAGATCTGGCCTCGGAGAGACCCTGAGATGACTCCTGAGATGCAGTGAAGAGGCTCAAAGGCAGCCAGTCCTGCTCACTCCTCTGTGCTCTCCTTGGGCAGGGTGTGCTCCCAGCACACTGCCCCTGGGTGGCTGCAGCAAAGTGTCACCAGCCTGTCCCCTGTCCACTCTCTCTGGTTCCATGTGCTTGCTTTAGCATCGCCTACAGAGACAGCGTCCTGTTTTTTTACATGCAAAGAGCTGCTCATTATATTTAAACTTTATTTATCTGGGTATATTAATTTTGTTTTTTGTTTCTTAGTTTGTTGTTTTGTTGTTTTGTTGTGGGTTTATTATTATTATTATTATTATTTTTGGTTTGAGGGTTTGGGGGTTGTTTTGTTTTGTTTTGTTTTGTTTTCCATTTAATTGCTGGATTTTTGCATTTGTTTCAGAAAAAGTAAATGTTCAAGCAGCTTCTCTCTTCTTTTCCTTATGAAACACTTGATTCAGTGGCATACTGTAGTACTGTGTCCAGTTCAGGGCCCTGCAGAGCAAGAGTGACATGGACATACTGGAGAGAGTCCAACAGAGGGTCACCAAGATGTCCAGTGGACTGGAGCACCTCCCCTATGAGGAGAGATTGAGAGAGTTGGGCCTGTTTAGCCTGGAGAAGAGGAGGCTCAGGGGGTTCTCATCAAGGTCTATACCTGAAGGGAGGGTGCAAATTAAATGGAGGCAGGCTCTTTTCACTGGTGCCCAGTGACAGGGCAAAAGGCAATGGGCATAAACTGGAGCACAGGAGGTTCCTTCTAAACATCAGGAAGCACTTCTTTACTGTACTGGCAGCAAAGGAGCACTGGCACAGGTTGCTCAGAGAGGTTGTGGAGTCTCCCTCTTTGGAGATCTTCAAAAGCCACCTGGACGTAGTCCTGGGCACCCTGCTGTGGGTATCCCTTCTGGAGCAGGTGCCTCCAGAGACCTTCCTACCTTTAACATTCTGTGATGCTGTGACAGATGTGAATATTTGACACCAGGTCATGAATCATCCCTTTGCCTCAAATGGAATTCTGACTTTATTCCAGTGTCTCAAGGTTTGTTTGAACCAAACCCTGGAAAAATAAGATAGTTGCATAAGTCCCCACAAGGCCTGTGTGAAACCTGAGTAGCCCTGAGGAACCTGGAGCTCGTCTCCTTTAAATTGCCGTTGCAACAGGTACTCAGCTGATATACTGCAGGGACATTAGCCCCTGTCATTCTCCAAAACTATGGAAACCCATGATACCTAAAGACCTAACAGCCACTAATTCATTCCACTCACCCTCTAGGTTTTGCTTCAGTGTGTCACAACCTCCACTGAAGTAACAAGTTGTATTTAGCAAATACACTGTTTTACTCTAAAAGTACATAACTCTAAGGCAGGGGAGATAGAACTTGCTTTGGATTTTAATTAGTTTTCTCTTTAGTTCTGGGCCCTGCAGCCACATCCACACAAAACAACAGGTACTTCAGACTGCAATTTTACATGCTATCAGCTTGCTGTTCTCACTTCTGAGAAAAAGTCGTGTTTCAAAAAACATCATTATTTTAGGATGGTAAGACGAGAAAGAAGAGGTGCCATTTCTAGGGAAAAAAAAAATAAAAGAAACAACTTGACAATAAAAAGTAAATTTTTTAAAGGCAATCCTTTAAGGTCATAATAACTATAGAAATATGTTCTGAGTCCCCACCCTTCAGCTATATATGTAGTTGTTATAAACTACTGTAAAAGCCTTTTTACAGAGCCAGAATTAACAACACAATTTGGATATGTTCCATTGATTAATTTATTTTTCATGAAGGACTACTGGATATATTTCGCTTAGAGATGTTGCTGGTTTTAGTATTTTCCAGGATGGAGGCATAACCAAGATTCCTATGACCTTTACAGAACAAATGTAATAGTGAGATTAAGAGTCCTTAACCCACATGCATCTATCAGTCTGTCCATCAAATTGACAAAGAGATCCACTCTGGATTCAGTGGGTAAAATACCTGAGTAAACAAGAATATATATATATATATGCATAAACAAGAATATATATATGCATGTAATTACAATAACTACATACAAACACAATTTTGCCTATGTGTTTGGTCATAACTACAAGGATGACTTGCAAAATGATGTAAAAGATGTACTTGTTAGATTAAATGTAAAACATTACCTGCTGTTTCTGACCTGCAGACTTCAGCTTGCCTGGCACAGGCTTGAAGTAATTATGCTTACAGATAATCAATTTTATTCACCATAAAGGAACTTGGAGTTTGTAGAATCTATAAAATTCAAATCTGTCTGCCTTATATCTTACCTAACTTTAAAGCAAAATGATAGAAAGATAAAGATAGGCATTTAGGGATAGGCAAGATAGAAAGGCATTTTTAGGAAGGCACCATACAACTGCTGCATCCTTTAGACTGCATTATCAAACTTAAAAAAGAAAACACCAAAACTAACAAAACCAAAACAAGACATAACACAACACAACAAAACAAACAAACAAATAAACAACAACAACAGCAACAATAAAAACAGGTATGCATGGCAGCCTACCACAGCAGCTTTGCTGGCTAAAGGAAATAAACTGTGAAACCAGCAATTCTGAAAAGGTGAAAGAAAGATGGATATGGCCTAACTGAGCCAACTGTAACTGTGCCAGGGAAGCTAAAAAGCTCCTTAAACTCCACATAAGAAGATAGCCAGAGAACTGTCAGTCCCTGTTGATAGAAAACAAGTAAAAAGCACGTAAACAAAGAGCAGCATTGAATGGTGAGAAGAAAAGGACAAGTTCCTTCCTTCGGGTATTATCTCAGAAGAATAATGGGAAATTTTTTTTCATGGCATGAGTAAGGCAAAGACCTCTCCTCCATGTACAGATGGAGCAGTAGCTGTGATCAAAATAATCTCTAGACTATTTTCCAGATTTGGAAAAAAGTGATTTCAGAAAATTCTGCATTCTGTATTGACATTAGTAATTGAAGTGGGAAGAGAATTTATATGAAGTTTTCTGATAGAATCTAATTATTTCAGAGATTAGTCAGTTAATTGGTATCAGATCCTATCATGAAACAAGATGTTACAAGTGTGACTTTTCTGCTGGTATGTATAGATAATTAATCATTAAGTGCTAGCATTACTGAGTAACATACTATAGCTTTGGTATGACCAGCTACATTCATTTATGTCTAGAATTGGCGTTCTTTGTAGCAGTCATTAAGTTTTGCCCTTAATAAAAGCTGTACAGTCTTCCCAGAGACTCAGTAATACTGTGCACTAAGAGTCTTGGGGCTTAACCCTGGGATTGTTGTTAAGGAAATTCTGACAGGCTTGTGCTATTTGGTACTCTTTACTTTGTCCTTAGAGTAGCTAATCGATTACAGAATCACAACTGCAATAAACAAAGGAGAATGAGGTGAATTTCTGACGGTTGTTCACTCTGTTAATCTATTTTTATTTTTATTTTTATTTTGGTTTGGGACACTTCAAAATGAAGAAGGAGCCATAATCCTGACTGATATCCTGAAAACATCTATTTCAAGTGTTTCCCCAAAAAATTATTTAGAAGAGATAGATTGAATGGGTATCAGGTTTAGTCATAGAAAAGTAACCCATTTGCAATACAAGACTCCAAAATGTTTTGTAGATGTAGTCTGGTATATATACAAATTTTCTGTAAGGAGAATTCAGTGTTGTTATTCAGTTTATGGTTGACTGACATTTATACAGAAGATTTTAATTGCTGATGATGAGGAGTAACATGAGTTTAAAACTTGATGTAACCAAAAAGACTGACCTGAAGTGGTCATTGGTCTGCTATGATCTCAGTGTTGATTTATTAATACTTGTATTTAAGAATATTTGCTCACATCTGGATATGCTTTGAAGAGAAAGCATAATCTTGTAAGAGTGATGTCAATCACTTGGAAGGCTCATAATTAAAGATTTTGTAGAAAACAGTGAGTCATTCATGTTAGGAGGTCTATGTTTTCACAGTTCACTTCAGGCCAAAAAGCTGTACATGCACATCTTCTGGAGCACTTCTTGGGTCACAGGGGAAAGGAATGAGTGCCTGCTTGTGGATCCCAGAAGTGCTCCTGGAAGAACTCTGGGATCTCAAAGGATAAAGTCTGTGTCTGGTTTTCACATCCTGAAGGAAAAAAGCTTCTTTTCCACTAGTTCTTTTGCTGCAAACTAGCAGTGTCACTATGCTTCTGATGTTTCTGCAATACTTTGAGTTTTCCCTTCAAAGATTTTATGTAGGCAATTAGGGCAGATGTGAATTTCTGCCATCTCACAGCTTCTGATGCAATTTCTGAGACATGAAAAAGCTGAGATTGAAAGCTGGCTTGTGCAATCCCAGCCAGTACCTCAAAGATATTGTCAAGCTCATTCCTCTTTTGCAGAAATACATATATGTCCTCACTCAAAATAAATAAACAAACAAACAAATAAATAAATAAATAAAAGTTATTTAGACCTGGACACCTAATCATCATTGAATGGCTGTAAATGTACACTATCTCTAAACTTAAATTTAGCCACATGTTCTTCCACAGAGGACTCAACTTTCAGATATGGAGACTTTCATACATTTAACATCAGTATATGGCATGCTCCATTTGAAGGAGATGTGCGCTAATGAATAATACAGTGACAGCACATAATGCCTTCATCTCCAGATTCCACAACATTTTTGTTCGTAAGAGCTGCAACACCCCATTCTCTCCACATCACACAGGAGGCACCATCTGTTGTGACACAAGTGAGCGATGAGCTTCCCATGTGTTGTTTTCATCAATAGCGTGGCACTTAGAATAGTTATTTTTTCCAATCAGTGCTGTCTTTGAGATTCTAAAGAGCATCAAGGGCTTCTGAGACTTTTTCTGTCACTCCACAGATGAAAACAGCATCCTTGTCATCAGTATGCTCTTCTGGCACTGTGGAAAGTTTAACATGCTGTCTTTTTTCCTGTTGAGCATACTTTTCAACATTATTGCTGGTGCCTTCTATCATGCATGCCATTTTTGTAATGTTGACTTCCCAAAATGTAAGGCAGCAAGTAAAGCTCTGAATTTCTACATTAGGGACTTTTATTCCTTACAGAATTTACCAACCTGGGAACTCTAACAAGTCTTCAACTCTGTCTTGTTTTCCTTCTACAGTGTAGCATAACCAGTGTTTATTTCTAGCTTCCACAGAACCAGAGCACCAATCCTGTCTGGACCTACATTTTCACTTCAGTATCTAAAATAATTAAGATTTTTTAACAAATAATCTCCAGTTGGGTTCTTGGAGGGAAACATATAAAGAAAGCTGTAAAATTGCAACAGAAGAGGGGGGAGGTTGAGTTTTTAAACATTAGGTATGAAGGTGCGTGCTATAGCCACAGAGAAGAGCATGTGGGATGTCTGAGGGTACAAAGCTTTCTGACACAGAACTGGGCAACAGCAGAGAGAAGAGGGAGCCAAACCTGGTGTAATCTCATCCATTCTGCTTTTTGGGAATTGTCTTTGGTGCTAGGTGTCTGAAACCTTGCCCAGACCACGTCTGGAGGGCCTAGGAAGCCATAAGTAAGAACCTTGTTAACAACTAAATAGTTTGTGTGATCATAGTATAACAGTCAGAATCTTTCCCCTGGCTCTGTTCAACAGCATGAACATTGCCTTCCTTTAAAACCTGTACCCCAAAAATCATTTTTACGCCTAGCAATGAGAAGGCCAGGGTGATCTCACCAATGTATATAAACGTCTGAAGGGAGGGTGCAAGAAAGCCAGGCTTCTTTGAGTGGTGCCCAGTGACAAGATGCAATGGGCACAAACTGAAACACAGGAGAATCCCTCTGAATATCAGGAGCTCTGGCACAGGTTGCCCAGAGTATCCTACCTTGGGGATATTCAAAAACTGCCTGGACATGGTCCTGGGCAACCTGCTCTACATGTCCCTGCTTGTGAAAGGGTTTGGAGCAGATGGCCTCCAGAGGTCTCCTCCAACCTCAGCCCTTCTGTGATTCTGTTATTTGGCTCCATTAAGGGTGGACAAAAGGAAAAACTAATTTGTGAGCCATATAAAAAGGCTTCATGGGTCACTAATGTGTGGAGAGCTGCATTTTGGTAAGCCTTAACCTAAGAAAAAAAGTGTGTGTGTATGTATGTGAATCCAAATAAATCTCTAGAAAAAACAGTATACAACTAAGAACGAATCCCATGAAGAGAAAAATATACTCAAGAGCCCATGACATTTACAAAACTCTTGAGTTTAAACAAGATATACACCCCATGAATAGTCATCCAGATGAAAGAATACAGATGAAATATATTGCATAGGACACTTTCCATCTGTTCCACACTTAGCTGTTTTGTTATGTACACTAGGCAAAAGTTAAAAAGCATAACTACATTTTCTCCTTCCCATTTTCTGGTAATATCCACATTTGTGAAGATAAGCAGAAAATTATAAGAAATCAACTGTATGCAAAGGTTAAAAAATAATAAAATAAAATAAAATAAAATAAAATAAAATAAAATAAAATAATAAAATAAAATAAAATAAAATAAAATAAAATAAAAAAGTAAAATGAAGTAAAAAGAAAGAAAGCAAAGAAAGCATTCACACTGGGGAAGAAAAGGTTTAAAAACTACTGCAGAAAAGTTTTTCATTAATTGTAAAGAAATCTATAAAACTCAGATTTCATTTGTCTGAGGTGATTTTTCTTGCTACAAACTGATCTCTCAGTTCCATTATTAATAATTGCTTATATTAACACAGGTAATTAACAAAAATCCTACTTTGTAAGATCCTAAGATACACAACAGGAAAGGATTATCTCACATTGCAACAAATGATCCTTGTCATTGACACCTATTAGACCACCTAAAGAAATTAGGTATATATTCTTTGTGAAAGAAAATTCAAAGGTCTTTCAACAACTAAATCTCTTTTTATTTTTTTTCTCAACATACAACTGTTGAAGAGATTTCTCCAGTTACTGTGAAGCTTTTTCCTGTTATTTTATAGAACTACTTAAGATCCTATTCATCAGTGTGTTTGTTCATGAACTTCTGGGGGTAGTTAATTCACAAAGGAAGCTATTATTGCAAGATGTTCTGAATTTTATTTTGTTCAGTAATCATTAAGTAATGCATTCTTTAACCACAGCTGATGTGATATAGAAACTCTTTCCCTCCATGTACCTCCTTCATGAGTGCTTACCACTGCCGAGACGGTGACATTACTCTGCCAGCCCACAACTGAGATCTCTTTTGTTGGTAATAAGACCTTATCTGGTGTTCAGAAAGGCAGCATCCCTACTTTTCTTTGCAAAGGATTTACAGCTTTTCTACCTGTTTCCTGTCAAGAACCTAACAGAAAGTATTTATTAGCAAAGTCTAATTCCTACACTAGTCCTTGCAAAGCTCTACATCTCATGTGTGTTGCTGGCGATGTACTATGACCCTTTTTCTTTTAAAATTATTTTATTGCATAATGTAGTTTCAGTGGATCACATGGGTTTAAAACAGTGGCATCAGCAAGGTGATGATATTTCACTGAAATGGTCATATCGGTTGTAAATGCACAGTACCTAGTTTCGCAGTAATAAAGAACCAATAGTACTTTTAGTTTTATTAAGTATTTCCACTGGGAAAATAATTCTGTGTGTTGCTTATTTAAATATTCCCTGGCAATATCTGGAGTACTATCAAAGCCCCAGACTGGATGTAAAGTCTGTACCCCCTGGGACTCTGATTCACTTTCTGGGAGTCTTTAGACAGATAGAATTTTTTGTTATTAAGCTGTATATCACTTTGGCTTGGCAACATGGAAAAGATAGTCAGTGTCGTGAATTAGGGAGAGTGTAAATTATGAGTTCTTTCATGCCAGCTCCTTATCTGCCCATCACGAAGGTTGACTTTATGCTTGGGAGGATAGTCTGCTACCCCTTCTACCAGAGAAGGAAAAAGAGAAGCAAAGCCTCTCCTGCTCTGAATCAATTTCCAAATAAAATATTTTTTTTTTCCTGCTGGTTGCAGAGGGAGTCTGTGCCCCATGAGCATATCTCTGAGAGCTTGTACAATTAGTTCCAAACTCAGTGTGGAGACATTTGTCTCACAGGCAGCAGTGAGAGGCAGAGCAGGTGAGAGGGAGAGGTATCACATCACTTGAAGTGGAATCTGTTCTCCCCAGACTCTCTTTAGAGTCACAGTGAGGAGAGAGCATGGTTTCTCTCTGGAACAGAGATCACAGCACATGTCTATCTTATGTGCTCTGAATCTCCCTCTGCAGGAGACTCTACGTTGGCAGTGCAGAAGCCTGGAGACACCTGCAGCCAGGCGAGATGGATAGCTGTGCTGGGAATGCCTCACCTGGAGTCAGGGCAGATTAAACCACACACTGTAAATTCAAACTGTCCTTTATTGTGCACCAGCTTTCTACATAGACATGTCATTCATAGCAGAAAAGGAAACTGTGGATATGTTGTTTTGCAGACAACAATGCAATGTTAAACACAACTTTAATGCAAAACTTTTCATGTACTAAGTTCAAGGAATTTACAGAAGGCAGTTAACACAAGTAATGTTTTAGAGACTGTGACCACAAACAATAAAAGCAATAGTCATTCAGAAATATTGTCAGAAACTTGGTTAAAAAAATGAAAATAAAAATCTCTGGGTTTCAAGTTGGGATTTATTATCATAACTCAGCTGACTCATAGTAACTAAGAAAATTAACCAACATTTTGCAATGTTTGCTCCTTTACAGGAAATTGCACTCCAAGTATAATTAGTGTTGGATGTATGCTGTATATAACTAACATCAGACATATGAAATGCAGAGCAGATTCTGACATATGTTGAATTCCTCCATTTTTATACTACTTGCCTGGCATCTTAGAGCAGTAATCTCCAGCAAGGGTTCTGGATAATCAAGGTCTTATGGACTTATGGAACAAAGTTTTGAAATACTAACAATAGATGACAATCTGCAAAAGAAAATCGTTTAAAGTCTGCTAACTTCAAATTAGGTCATGAAATCGAAACAACATGCATTCAAAACCAGGATGTCAAATTTATGTATGTGTGTGCAGAACCATGGCTTAATTTGTTGCTGCAGCAAGCAATTTACAATAAAGCAAAAATTGTCCTTTCAGTAACAGACGTGCAGATAACAAAGTAATGCCTTACTTTATACCCACTGAAACTTTGCTCAAAAATTCAGCAGAGAATGTAGTCATCAAAGTACAGAAGCTGAAGACCTAAATGGGCAACAAGGAGAGAACAGAATAGTAATAAAACCTTTCTTTCCATCAGTTGCTTGTCAGTGTTATGCTGCTGTAGCAATGACCAATGACAGCTTTGAAACTCTCACACACTGCTCCAGTAATGCACTACACTAAATCACAATGTAAGAACCGGAGAACTGTACAGAAGGTACAATCTGATAGCACTGATACTGCATATAAACTTCTGAAATAGCACATAGCTCTCCTCAGAGTACTGAACTAAAGTTATCAGGGGTGTGAACAGGGTGAGTCCTTCCCCCAGGCAAGGACAAAGGGCAGCTTCTTGCTGCTACCAGTGCCTAGAAAGTTGATGTCACAAACAGAAAATCCTGAAGCTTTGTGCAGACTGGAAAGTTTACTGAACTGTTCTTTCTTACCTCCCCACCCCTTCCCTGCCTGTCTACACATATAGGTATGCAAATTAAATCCCAATTCACTGGGTGATCTACCAAGGGTAGAATAACTGCAGAAGTTGGCTGACAGCTCTGAGCATTCTCTTTCATCTTTCATTGCCCTCCAGCACCATGTTAAAGCAGAGTTTTTTGAGGCTCCCATCTTCTGCATTTGTTAGGATATCAAATGAAAACTGCTGGACTGAGAACTGAGTCCAGCAAGGATGCCATGGTAAGAACAGCTCTGCTCTATAGGTCTTTGATACGCTTACCAGTGTGACTCAGGGCAAAGTAAGCAGTGGCAGGTTCAACCCTGGAGCTCTGCATGCATTATAGGTGCTATAGGTGCTATTGTACTTCAGATTGGGCCCTGTGCATTGCATCCAAGAATCCACATTTTTCTTCTCACTTTTTATGTTTGGATAGCTATGAGCCTTCATATTCAGTAAGAGCTGCTGTCACAGGAACACCCTCTGCAGGAAAGGACCGTCTAAATTAATTTAGAGAAAAAAAGAGAAATTGTTGGTATGAACAGGAACTATGGATAAGCCCTCACTACTATCTGTGCCCTGAATGCTGGGGGCAGGAGGAGGGTTGGTGGTACCTTTGGAGTTAGGAAGCTTGGATTGCAGTGTGGAAGGTCATGGTTTAAGAAGTGGAGAACAACAGTCTTTATTTTTACTAACCAGCAGACATCTTACCAGTATTTTGCTGGGAAGAATGGTATTCCTAGCATCTTCCTACATTAAAATCTCTGTAAATGTCAATGACTATACAAGTCCCTTGTCACTGAATATAATTGAAATCTATTCTTCAGGTCAGTTCAGGGTTGAAGTAATTGGCTGCAGATCCACAGGGACTTCTCCATGCTTACCATAACCCAATATGACCAACGTGCCCCATAAGACCTAAACAATCAACCACATGTTTTCTGAATCCCTTAATATTTAATGGCACTTCATGAACATAGTGTATTATTCTATGAGAGTGACTGTGAAATAGCAGGATATCATAAAAACTTGGGAGACAACTACAGTGTCTAATATGCTTCTCCGATTTTTGCCATGCTATGGTACATAAGTGTTTGAATCACACAGCTGCACCCTTCATATCTACCAGTGCTTGATAAAGGGTATTTAATTTCCACTTATGTTTGCTACTTTTCCATTAAGCCAAAAGAAAATCTTCAGCACTGACCCCAATAAATCCCTAGCCACAGTCCTGTGTGCTTTCGTGCTCATCTTTTTCACTGTAGGCACAGTTGTCAAAGATTAGAAGCACACTAGCTCCATCTGCTGAAACTGTTTCAGCAGAACTTTACCCGAATATCAATGTTTGACAGGACATCTGTTTGCATCAGTTTATATCAAGAGATGACTACTAAAAGCAGATAACAAAGCAAAGCAAACACCTTTGTCAAAGATTAAATAATAAAAATACATATATTAACAATGTTGTCTTAAAATCTACTTTGTAAAACGTATTGTCCTTCATAGTAAGAATAAAGAGCAGCATTACAGAAATGAATCACCCATCTTCATAACATTTCCTGTTTTTACTGACCTCCATACATTTCAACATCCTTATCATTAGTGAACATGTTTTTCAGATTTAGATTTTCATTAGAAAATATTTTTTTCTGTTCTGAAAGATGTAAAGGTAAGAAGATCATATGGGGGGGATAAGAAATGCGGAATTGAACTAATTCAAAAGACTGTCTTTTGTAAAAAAAAAAAAAAAAAAAAAAAAAAAAAAAAATTGTATGTCAAAAGTTATATTTCCTATTTACTCATGAAAAATTGGTAAACCAATAATCAAGGAAAAATAACTGACCACTTTTCACTTCCTCACCGCACCAGAGAAAATAACCTGGAGTACCAGTTAAATGCAAATTTGGCATAGAAATCACTGAAACCTGTATTTTACAGCTTCTAGCAAGAAAGTCTGGAAAATATAACTAATAATAAAATAAATAAAACCACAAAATAATCAAAAAAGACAAGACAAAATTCCTTCTTGATAAAGCTCAAGCTAGTATGTAGCCAGTAACTCATCTAACACTAAAGTAAGGTCAACAGCCAGAACTCCATACACCAGGTAAGTATTTTTGTGCCTGGTAAGTCATAGCAATTTACAGGTATATTAAAGGAAGATTGTTTCTCCACTATTAAACTTTAAGAAGCTGGACTGAGAATAGATTATATCCCAAAATAAGACTTTTAAGTGCCTCTAAATCATAACGTGAGCCAAGCAGGAAATACCTTGGTCAGGTAAAATAAAACATCCCTACCAGTGTGTTGTTTTCACATGCAATTATTAATGAAACCAACTTTAGTGTTAGTCTTTCTGTGGAGTTTAGCCTTAACAGAAGAGGATCAATTTCACATGTAAGAGAGCAGCCAGTTGTTTAGAGGAGGTTACTGGAAGGCTTAAATCAGTCCTAGACCTTGCTGTGGGTATTCTCTGCCTAAATCCTGGCAGACTGTTGCTACCAAGGGCAGCAAGGAAGCTCAAAAGAAACTTAGATGTATATATTACATAATAATAATAATTAATAATAATAATAATAATAATAAAACACAAATGCAAAGAAAACAACACATACACAAAAAATGAATAAGAAAATTTTGTATGACTTCTGAACAACACACTCTTTTAAAAGTAGACTCTTTTGATGCAGGTTCCCAAAGCATTCCGTCAGCTAAGGGTAGTGTTTTGTTCCAGCCTCATGCAACGATGCATCTGTGAACTCACAGAAGCTTGTAATATTAAAGAGATCCCACATATAGGAGGTTGGCTTACTAGCTCCTGCTGTACTTGCTCAGGCTTCTCATTATCAACATTTTTGCTCAGCATCTCTTCTGTTAGCTCTGAGAGTTCTGTACTACAAGGGTGACAAGGAATCTATTCTGTACCTGATCCATTCAACCAAGTCTTAATTAGTTTCTGAGACAAGCAAAAAAGCTATAGATATAGATGATATAGAGATGAAGGTGTTCGTTCTTTGTGGGTGTTTTGTTTGTAAATTGGTTGATTTATTGTTATTGATATTTTAATAATAATAATAATAATAATAATAATAATAATAATAATAATAATAATTTTATTATTATTATTATTTGAAGTGTGTTCTAGTGAAATGTTTGTAGTCCTATGAAGGCAATGTCTAGGAGGAACTTTTTACAGATACCAACTTCACCACCTCTGGGAATGCATGTATACTTGTTACATCCCAGCTGTTAATCTGGTGGAAAATCTAGGGCATTCAGTTACATAGTTACTTAGCATATTTTACTTAGCCATTGTGCTAATTCTAATACTAAGAAGCTGCGTCTGAGGTTGTGGTAAAGCTTCTCAGTAACCTCTGGGTGTTTCCTTTCAAGAATATCTCCTATTTAAGATAGAACATGATTCCACACAGCATGAGAGGCAGCCTCTCTGAAAAACCAATACAAATCCTTCAGGCTGCTTTAGAGGGAAGGAGACAGAAAGAAAAAGAAAGTGAAATGGACAAAAAAGAGAGTATCATTCAGGCATCAGAAAGAACACAGAATAGTAAGTGTTTTAAATATTCCCTCTACAACTAGAGGTTTCTAAGGTTTATATAAGTTGTCCTCATTCTGTCCTATCTTCCATGACTGCAAAGGTGACAAATGCCACAGAACTATTGAAGGGATTGATTTCAACAGAGAAACAGGTTCTGAGCTTCAAGGTATTGCAAATGCACCCTGCCACAATCCATAGGCTGCAGAGATCACGTTCATCATCCCACAGCATCACAGACCAGAACCGCAGTAAGCTGAGGGGTGGGAAAGCAGTCTTACTTCTGTACCACATGCAAGAAGATACACATGGGTTTAGTAGCTCTCAGTAAGCCAGCCCATCTCCTCAGGGAAACCTTTCTTTGCCAGGCTTTGAGTGTGTCTCTAAAAGGGGTAAATCAGTACTGAGGCTCAATAGTATCCCGGCTGGAAAAGAACTGGTTGCAGCTGAAGCTACATAAGCACAAAACATCAAAACTTTTTTCTTTTTTTTTTTTTTAAATAAAAGACCACAATGCACATTCAAAAGAAAGAAATGAAATTAATTTGAAAAAGAAAATTAAAGAAGAAGAAGAAGAAGAAGAAGAAGAAGAAGAAGAAGAAGAAGAAGAAGAAGAAGAAGAAGAAGAAGAAGATAAGGAAAGGGAGGTTTGAGCATTAGGTAGGATCTGTTAAGGTAGATAAATTTATCTTGGTTTTGCCTCTGTAGAAGAACTTGTTTGCAATACTCTGCAAACTATCTGTAGGTTAGCAGTCTGTTACTCTTTGTTTGTTTTTTTGTTTTTGCTTGTTTAAGAAGAACAAGCTCTTAGGTAAAAATAAGCCTCTAAAACAATGGTCTAGCTGTTCATTTTGTTTTATCTTGAGCTTTCTTTTATGTTTCTCGGTTGCACATATTTATATTCTAGGCCTTGCATGGCCTTTACATTGCTGAAGGTTTTCATGCAATCAATAGAACTTCCACAGTAATTACATCTAAAGGTGTAGCTGTTTAATAAAGGATAGGAAATCTCTAGTTGGTGTGCCACTATCTCCCCAAACTGATTAATTATGAATGGAAGGGAAAAAAAAAAAAAAAAAGTTAAAACTCTACAGGAAACAACAAACAAACAAGGAAGACTTTTTTTTTTTTTAGAATGTTGTTAAAAAGCCATTTAAAAAAAAAAAAAAAAAGAGAGAGAAAGAAAAAAAGTGGACCTGTTCTAAGAATTACATTTCAAAGACAGAGGACAACCTTATTTAACAGACTACTTGGATCAAAACTGAAGCAGTTCAGAAGGGGTGGGAAGGTGGTTCCTGGCAAATGCATGTGGAAGAGGGAAATTGGAAACATGGAATCAATATAACTTATGAGCAATCAATTTTTTGGATTAAGGGACAAACAAATAAAGACAAACAAATAAAGGGGATGTCGTTGTAGGAATCTATTACAGACCACCTGGCCAGGACGACAACGCCAATGAATTATTCTTTGCAGAACTAAGAGATGCCTCAAGATCAACTCCCTTTGTCCTAATGGGGAATTTCAACTTGCCAGACGTCAACTGGGATCACCACATGGCTGACACGAGCAAGTCCAGGAGGCTCCTAAAGCACCTAGATGATAACTTCTTGGTGCAGGTGCTAAGAGAGCCAACTAGGAAAGGTGCCCTCCTAGATCTGTTGCTGGAGAACAGGGAGGGTCTTGTGGGAGACGTGACAATTGGCGGCCATCTCGGTCATAATGACCATGAAGTGGTTGAGTTTAGAATTTATGGTGACAGAAGGAAAACTGCCACCAAATCTTCAGCCCTGGATGTGGGGAAAGCAGACTTCAGGCTGCTCAGGGAACTAGTCAGTAAGGTCCCCTGGGAAACTGCTTTTGAAGGCATTCGCGTCCATCAGTGCTGGTCAATCTTTAAGCACTGCCTCCTAAAAGCACAAGATCAGGCAATTCCAAAATATCAGAAGTCAGGCAAGCAGGGCAGAAGGCCGGCCTGGCTGACCAAGGAACTTCTACTGGAGCTAAGGCGAAAAAAGAAAGTGTACGGCTGATGGAAGGAGGGTCAGGCGACGATGAAGGAATACAGGGATGCTGTTCGTGTTTGTATGGAGAAAATTCGTGTGGCCAAAGCCCAACTAGAGTTGAAGCTGGCCATGTCTGTGGGAGACAATAAAAAAGGTTTTTTTAGATATGTGAACAGAAAAAGGAGAACCAAAGAAAACATAGGTCCGCTACTAGATGGGGAGGGTCTCCTCACAGACAATGACATAGGCAAAGCAGAGACGTTTAATGCCTTCTTCGCCTCTGTCTTCAACACTGATGATGGGCTTTGGCACCCAGGGTACCCTGAGCTGGAGGACCATGACGGTGGGAATGACAAACTCCCAACCGACCCTGAACGTGTGCGGGATTTGCTGCTCCACCTGGATCCATACAAGTCCATGGGTCCGGATGGGATTCATCCCAGGGTGCTTAAAGAGCTGGCTGACGTCATCGCGGGACCTCTCTCACTTATTTTTCAATGATCTTGGGAATCGGGTGAGGTCCCACTGGACTGGAAGCTGGCAAATGTTGTGCCAGTTTTCAAGAAGGGTAAGAAAGAAGACCTAGCAATTACAGGCCTGTCAGTCTCACGTCAGTGCCTGGTAAAATTATGGAGAGGATGATCCTTGAAGTTACTGAAGCGCACCTGGGGGACAATGCAGTCACTGGTCCCAGCCAACATGGGTTCATGAGGGGTAGGTCCTGCCTAACATATTTGATTTCTTTTTATGATAAGATCACCCATCTAGTCGATCAAGGGAAACCAGTTGATGTGATCTTTTTGGACTTCAGCAAACCTTTTGACACAGTTTCTCATAGGATCCTACTGGACAAAATGCCCAGCATACAGCTAAACGAAAACATCACACGATGGGTGAGCAATTGGCTGACGGGCAGGGCTCAAAGGGTTGCGGTAAATGGGGCCATATCTGGCTGGCGGATGGTCATTAGTGGGGTCCCTCAAGGCTCCATTTTAGGGCCAGTCCTCTTCAATATTTTTATAAATGATTTGGATGTAGGACTAGAAGGTGTTTTGAGCAAATTTGCTGACGACACCAAACTTGGAGGAGTAGTGGACTCGGATGAGGGTAGAAAGGCCTTGCAGAGAGATCTGGACAGATTGGAGAGCTGGGCAAACACCAACCACATGAAGTTTAACAAAAGCAAGTGCCAGGTCCTGCACCTGGGACAGGGCAACCCTGGCTATACGTACAGACTGGGTGACGAGATGCTGGAGAGCAGCCCCGCAGAGAGGGATCTGGGGGTTGTGGTTGACAGCAAGTTGAATATGAGCCAGCAGTGTGCCCTGGCAGCCAGGAGGGCCAACCGTATCCTGGGATGCATCAAGCACGGCATTGCTAGTCGGTCGAGGGAAGTGATTGTCCCGCTCTACTCTGCGCTGGTGTGGCCTCACCTCGAGTACTGTGTGCAGTTCTGGGCACCACAGTACAAAAAGGACATTAAACTGTTGGAGAGTGTCCAGAGGAGGGCGACGAAGATGGTGAAGGGCCTAAAGGGGAAGACATACGAGGAGCGGCTGAGGTCACTGGGCCTGTTCAGCCTGGAGAAGAGGAGGCTGAGGGGGGACCTCATCGCAGTCTACAACTTCCTCGCGAGGGGGAGTGGAGAGGCAGGTGACCTATTCTCCGTAATCACCAGTGACAGGACCCGCGGGAACGGTGTTAAGCTGAGGCAGGGAAGTTTAGGCTGGACATCAGGAAGAGGTTCTTCACCGAGAGGGTGGTTGCACACTGGAACAGGCTCCCCAGTGAAGTAGTCACTGCACCAAGCCTGTCTGAATTTAAGAAGCGATTGGACTGTGCACTTAGTCACATGGTCTAAACTTTTGGGCAGACCTGTGCGGTGCCAGGAGTTGGACTTGATGATCCTTATGGGTCCCTTCCAACTCAGGATATTCTATGATTCTATGAATTTTCTGTGAATGAATAACCAAAGCCAAAGATCTCAGTTAAAAAAATAAAAAATAAAAAATCCATCTCTATCCCTAAGAGACATATGGAATATAAAATGGATTATAAAATTATACATCAACAAAAACAACAACAAAAAAAATGCTGGAAAGTTAAGGGAAAAAAAAAAAAAAAAAAAAAACAGAGCCAATAAGAAGGTGGGAAATGTGAACATATTCATGGGTTTTGTTCCTTTTATGTTATTTATTTTATGCTTCTAATCCAAGCATCACAGACTTCTGTTGATTAGCACTCTGAGAAAGTGAGAAAGTGTTAAAAACACATATCTGTAGTGAATATAATAAATATGCAAAACTATGTGGACAAAGGGGACAATGACAAAAAAGCTGAATAGATTAGTAATATTAGTGAATTAGATTACTATCTGAGTGAACACCCAATAAAACATATAAGCAAGGTTGTAATGCGAGAAACCAAGTGCAGACTTTGAAGGAATAAAGGACTTGGTGTCATATTCATAATAAAAGCTACTCCTTATAAGCTCCTATATGATGCAGCAGCAAAAATGGCTGCATTCATGTGATGATTAAATTAGTAATAAAGGTATATGAAAAGAAATTATTTTTTTACCTATGCCAAGACTGACACTAATATTGTGAAAATGTGTACAGTTTGAGCATCCACAAAGTAAAAAAGTAGCTAGAAATTCTCTAGTTGAAAGTCAAATAGGCAATTTAAAAGCTGGAGAAATTGCCTTGCAGTAAGGGTTTGAAAGTCCAATCTGTTCAGCCCAAATAGAGGGGCTTGAGAGGTGACTTGATTACTGCTTGCAAGTACCTCCACAGCAATAAATTATGTATTAAGAGGATGTTTAATATAGTAGAGTGATAATAAGAACATATGGATAGAAAGTAATGCCAAACTTTTCTGGCATGACATTTTTCCAACAATGAAGATGATTAATCATTATAGGGAACTCCTAAGGGAAATGGTGGATTTGTAATTGTTTCATGCCTTTGTATCGAGATTAAATGTCTTTCCTGGAGATATACATTTGTTAAACGCAACCTATTTGAAAGTATGTGAAAGAAAATGATTCAAGATCCTTTAATTTCTATAAATCCTGTGGATCTATACACCAGGACAAGACCTGTGCAATGTCTGTAAAGCACTGTGGAATATAAAGAACAGTCCTTTATGCATTGGAAAAGTTGCTGTTTTCTCCCCTGAACCTATTAACCTACATGGAAGAACATATATGGCTATACTCCCATGTCTTTTGGGATATCTGAAAACACCTGGCAATGACAACGTTTAACATAACTAGACAATAGCAACATCAAATTTCATGCTGGAATGAAGTCCCATTTTCCATCTGTAAGCCACCAACTCTCACTGCATTCCAAAACAGAATAGCTTCTTTAAGTTAATATATAAAAACTGTTTGTTTAGTAAGATCAAGGCTTTAGTAAACCTTGGTCCTTGACAGATAGAGTTGGATCATCATAAATAAAATGTCTTCTTTGCTATGTGAATTTTGTGGAGAGTTAACAAAGTTGACACATATTTTCATTTTCACTTTTATGTATATGCACTTTTTGTCTGTGCACAAACTTCTGCTTCAGGGTGGAGCCTTTCTCTAGAAGTGCTGGAAGACCAGTAGCCATTCTGCTCTCTTGAAACCTCTGGATTCTGCATGTCAAGAAGCTGGTGTTGTGCCAATGCATTTTCAAGTCATCCAAAGCTTCAGCTTCAGTGGAGGCTCTTGATGTCAGCTGTGTATTGATAATCAGTCTTCAAATGCTGACCTTCACATCTTGTTACCGTAGAATAAGGGTTATTAAACTCATTTCCAGTATGGTTCTTGTGTTAATGGAGAACATTTTCTAAAGCACTCCAGTCACTCAGCCTAACCACTCCATGACGGGTGAATGAAAAGTATCTTTGCAGCATCCTTGGCAATGCACAAGGCTTACATAGAAAGGAAATGCTGATGGCTGGACCGAAGATGATGTAGCTGATACAAATAAGAACAATCACCTTTTTTCAGACCACCATTGGCATGACATTCAGCTGCACAGATCATCTCAGAGAAAGGTAAGAAAAAACTAAGAGACTATTTCTCTGGAAATAAGAGGAAGAATCTAAATCTTCTACTGCCATCCTAGTTCTTTAGTAGGTGTAGTGTTCAACACACGTCTATCCATGTGAAAGGAGCAGAGTACACAGTGTTGTGGTTTAGGCCCAGCAGCAGCTCAGCACCACCCAGCCAATCTCTCACTCTCCCCAGGTGAGATGGGAGAGAGAATTGGAAAGGTAAAAGTACAAAAACTCATACGCTTATGTACAGACAATTCACCGTGTAAAACAAATGCTGTTTACTCAAACAAAGCAAAACAAGGAATTCGTTCGCTACTTCCCATCAGCAGGCAGGTGTTCAGCCACATCCAGGGTCCACGTACATGTCCACATCTCATCACGCAGAGTGCCATCACTCTGAATGCTCCTCCACACACACACCCTTCCTCCTTCTTTACCTCATCTGTTATGGCTGAGCATGATGCCATGTGGTAAGGAATATCCCTTTGGCCAGCCTAGGTCAGTTGTCCTGGCTATGTCCCCTCCCAGCTCCTGGTGCACCGCCAGCCTCCTTGCTGGCAGGGCAGCATGAGAAGCTGAAAAGTCCTTGGCTCTGTGTGAGCACCACTCTGCAACAACTGAAAACATCAGCATGTTATCACCACTATTTTCATCAAAAATCTAAAACACAGCATTGTGTGAGCCTCTGTGAAGAAAATTGACTCTGTTCCAGCCAAAACCATGACACACAGATAGGCTTGCACAGGACGGAGCCGCTCTGGTGCTTTCACTGAACTCTTTAAAGAATTAAAAGTGTGCTGTGTATGTGGGGATGGCTGTAGTACAGCTGCTTTTGGTAGATATGAGGGGAGTAGGGTAATCCATGGAAGAAAAGTAAGGAGAAGAACCAAGATAAGAGGTGTAAAGTCCTGAAAACAGTGATCACAGAGCTGCAGCTAAAGAAATTGTATGTTTTGGAAATGACTTGGAGGGCTGTGGGGTTGAGTCAGATATAACAATAAAACTATATGTTGCCCAGAAAAAGTTATAAGAAATCCTGAAGGTGTCATTTTGAAAAGAAAACATTACAATGCATGGATATATAATGGGTACATTCTGAATATATAGAATAGCCTCTTTTTAAAGCCTTGCTTTAAAAGCCTTACTAGTATAAAGCACTGGTGCTCTGGTTCAGTTAACTGAATAAGACAATTTTTTTATTTTTCTCTGCATGCAGAAAACAAGAAAGTAGCAGCCCAAGGGAAAACCAGTGCATTCCTAGTTCTACTTGCTGCAAGCAAAGCTTAGTTTGTTAATTGGGCTTACGAGAATATGAAACACACCAGCGGGAAATTACACTATGACAATCACGTTGCAGGAACACAGCCAGCCCTGCAATACCTGTCTTTTCCCAAATTTTGCAGAAGCCAAATAAGTTCCCTTATAGCCAGCTGGTCTCATTGTGACCGCAAACTGACTCATTCGATGTAAGCTGAGCTTTCTGTACAGGAGCAAGGCAGCTTTCATTTCTATCTCTGTTGCTCAACTTGTGCACAGCAACCCCAGTCTTGCTCCCATGGGCTTCCTTCACTAAATTGCCATTGCCTTCAGGATAAGACCAAAGCCTTTCTCAAAATGTCTTGAGTCTGCTTATGTGTTTTACCTTGTGATCCAGATAACCTAACGTACACAGGCAGAAATGCCTAGCTACTCCTCCGTTGCAATTATGGCTGTCATATCAATGGCAGGGGAGCCCAGTAAATGCTAGGCTTTAAGTACTTTCCAGTGCCCAGAGACTGCAAAGCCTTATTTTCTAAAAAAGTCCCTGGCATTTGAACACTCCTACATGACAGCAATGGCTGGACAGACTGACTGACTGACCCCAGCCCAAACTGTTTCACTTCAGGTGCTTTTCTAAGATATCTTTGAAGATTTCTGGTGGTTAAGGTCACTTGCCCTTTGGCTTGTTTTCTTATTAAAGGCATTGAAAAAAACATTTGCAGAGGTACTACATCTCATTTTATTTCCTAGCAGACATAGTTATGCAGAATAGATGGCAAAATAATACGGTATCATGGTTCTATTGTCTTTCTGCTCCTGTGTATCAATCAATTAAGATCACATAGAAAAAGTTTTATAGTACAGTAATTTTCATGAAAGTCATAGTCATACATTGATGAGGATGTTGACAGAAATGTAAGTGAATTACAGCTTGGCAACGGATGAAGCTATTAAAGGCAAAATGTCCTCCAAGTCATCCCTAAGGATCAGCAGGTTTTATACCCGACAGCTTTTCTTTACTTAATGGTGTTTCAATGGGAATTACATGAGCACAGTTTGCTTTATCTCACATTTGAAGTCTGTGCCTAGTCAGTTCTGTGTTAGGAAATGGAGGAAGGAAAGAAAAGGAACATAAGAAGAAACATGGTTTTGAAATTAGGAACTGAAAAAACTTTTTTTCTCCATATAACCCAGACTAATACCTTTATATACCCAGACCCAAGTAATTACTACTAAAAAACTTATATCAATTTATCATCACTACCAAATTAAAACAATATTAGCACGATTTGTTGTCGCACAAGAAAAATATAAATTATTGTAAAATGTTTTTTGTTTCCATACAGGCACATTTTATTTTACCTTTTCATCTTCACTTCATAATATCATCAGTGATCAATATATTTTCTTGCTTTCTCTTTATGACTAAAATTATCTTTCAAATAGAAACAGCTGTACCTTGATAATTTCCTGCATGAACGTGTCAACATCTTTACAATCCACCACCTCTTGCCAGAATGCAGAAATGGCCTGTACAGATCAAGTTCTAGTTTGTTTCTTTTCCAAGCCAAGTCTGAAGGGAAAACAATCTCTGTCTTACTAAATCATGATCAGTCTTGTTTATTGAGCTCTGAAAGGTTCTGGAAGGCCTCAGAAAAATGATATCCTTATATAAAAATACTGTTATTTGTAAATAATTTTGTTATTTATTATATTTTTTCCAAATAAATGTATGTCACAGGAAGCATAAGGGATGATTCAGTGACCTAAAAATCATATACTCGAAATATAAGCAGGATGGATAGTTGATGATGCATTTCAAAGAATGAATGAGAAGGCTAAAACAGGCCTACATGCTTGTTCATGGTTCAAACATTATTGTTTATATGTGTGTGCACATATGTATTCCATATCAACAGTATGTACATTACATATATATAAATATATAAAAATATATTAGGTATATATATATGTGTGTGTATAAATATATAAAAATATGTGTGTATAATTAACATGTCTGTGACCTGTTTAAGATATTCTTAGGCATGGTTTTATTTCAGATGAGTTTACCTGCCCATATTTACAGTTGTCCAAACAGTACGGATCCACTCTTGCTTTTTCAAAAATATTTCATCCAAATAGTTATGTATATCTTTAAAATGTTTTCTTTTTTTTTTTTTTTTTTTTTTTTTTGCTAGCTGAAATGCAGTAGTATTTGCATGGGTCAGAAGAGAAAACACCACAGTGACAATTTCTGTGGTCGTTCCTGTGGGATGGAAAAGGCTAAATTGGTGAAGATGATTTCTTTGAAGAAGATTCTTTTAAGTTATGTTTCAGTGATATTAAAGCAACACAAGTTTCCTCCCTTTGCGTTCACTCCCTACTTGTCCCTTTAATCTCAGCCTGGGAAGCACTGGTGTCACAGTTTGGATGGCCTCTCTTTGTGAGTGATGGGCCTCAACTTCTGCTGGTACTCACCAGACCTTTCCTTGTCCACCAGGAATGTGGTTTGGGTTGTCTCTGTGCATGGTGAAAACGGCATCCCTTTACCATAGGCAACTAATTATTCTTGTGTAATTGTAAACCCATTCTTCTAGAGCTGGATACTTTCTCCTTCCCCTTTAACCTTAACCTGTTCTGAAGGTATCAGGAGCTGCAGTGATTCTATTTCTTATCCAAACAGAAGTTGTTTCTCTCTGTGCCTTGCTCTTACAATTGATTGGTGGTCAAAGTGACACAAGCCTGCTGAGCAACAGGATGGGGAAACAGGAAATTCTGCTGCCAACAGGCAAAGAAGCAGGTAAAGAAACAGTTCTGTTCCTCCTACGCCACAGTACATATTAGAGGGCCTTAGAGGGCCCTCAAGAAGCAAGAACAGCTCTGGGAAAAGCAGTGGTACTTTTGCCATTGGGATTTGCAGGCTGACTCTGCAAAGCTGCATTGCCTGGGATAAAAACAATGGTGACTGCTGAAAACACTCCCAAACAACCTGCAAGTTCAGGCAGTTTATTTTTTGGTGGTGGTGGTTGGTTGCTTTGGTTTGGTGGCATTTTGTTTGTTTGTTTATTATTATTATTATTATTATTATTATTATTATTATTATTATTTGGTCAGGAAAGGTAATAATATGACAAGAAAATATTGTAACACTATATAATGGCATGTCCACTGTATCACCAGTTCTCTCAGTGTGACTACAAATTTTGCCCAACATGTAAACAATAGGGTCATTAAGGAGCTTCCTAACCATTTTGAATTACTCCTGGTATCTCGTAAAAGTGCTGATAAAAAAATGCTTTCGGCACACTGGTTCACTCATAATATATAGCGTATCCCACATGGACTTCTACCTACTCTGCCAGGTTCTGATTTACAATGATACTAGAAAGAACATTTTTCTCTGCTGTGCTCCGGATTCTGGTTCCATTGTTTTCATCAACGTTGTGGTACCACTGTTTCCTACTATATTGTTCTCTTTATTGAAATTTCTTCTAATCCCTGCAGTTCATTGCTGATACTACAAACAGGGTATTTCACATTTCCAGAAACAGCTGCCATTGTGATGTGAAAGTTCAGAGCACAAACAATACATAGCAGCTTTTGGCTGTAATTCCACATACCACATTACTGTGTGCTTTCTTGGTCAGAAAACACCAAGCATTTGGCATTCATAAGGAAGAGTGGACATATAAAGAAGACATTGATCTCTATCCTGCCAAAGACAGGTTCCATCTTTTTCCCATCTTAATCATAATTCAGTACAGTGGTAGGAAATCAAAGGAAAGCACTTCAGCTATCTTACATGCTCACTTAGGAATTCTTGTGGGAGGTCCTGACCCCTCTTGGCATTTCAAGAGGTGTCAAGGGCATTCAGCAGCTATGCTTTGGATTTGTCTATCCAGACTAAAGAATTGAGAAGGAAATAGCAGCATGAGTTTTAGGGTTTGGAGTTTCTTAGGTAGTTTGTGTTTTGCTTTGTTTTTGTTTTTGTTTTGTTTGTTGTCTTTTTTTTACTTCCTTCAAGCCTTTTTAATTACAGTGTCTATTGCAAATTCCAAAACAATATTTAATCTTTTGGAATTTGTGGCAGAATATCTACAATCTCGGTTTTCTTGTAAGCAAACTTGCAATTCATCTCATAACACAGGGATGGGGGGTTAGAAATCTTACACCTTTTTAATCAGATTCCTGCTGCTGTTGAAGAATATAATTTTGTATGATGCTGGGATAACATGAGAAGATTCAAAGTTCATGATAATTTTGATACAAATCCAAAGGTTTGTTTATTTTTCTTGTAAGATGAAGATTAGTTTCTAAAAAGATAATCTGAACTCTAAAAAGAATAATGCCTACTGCGTACGAGAATAGACAAGACTTGGACATGTCTGCATTCTTCACTTGGTCCAAGACTCTAGGAAGTCATTGAAGAAGCAACCTAACTTTTATACTGCCTTACTTGTAAAATTCTACCTGCTTATTATTCCTCATATCTAGAGAAGAATAAGGAGACTTTACAACTTTACTTCAAAAACTTTGTTCATTAACAATTTTTCAGGGATAAAGAAACAGAACAATATTTTTCTCCATTGTCTGATTTATATAGCACATTAACTCTGAGGATGAAAAATTAGCCAAAACTCCAAAACATTTTAAAATGTCCTGGTTCACATCCAGCTCTATAATAAATATGTGTCAAAACTGTCAAAGTCCAAGCTGAGACCAGTATCACCTTTCTTTTTTTTTTGCCTTTTTTTTTTTTTTTTGCTTTTTTTTTCAGACAATATTTTATTCACATTCCACACAGATCAGGAGTTGCTGAAATGATGATTCCAATGTGTGTCATATGGCAGAGGCTACATAATTCTCTTGCGTCAAATTTCAGATTGATATACTTGGTAATGTAATAGGCCAGGGCTCCTAGTCAGTGCAGATACTAGGGTAGGGCTTCATGTGACATTAGGTGTGAAAAATGGATTTAGGACCAAATGGTGGTACGACGTTAATAAATACTTTGCACAGTTTTGGAATCTAAACTATTGTCCTGGATCACCACGAATCCTCACAACAGGGATTTCCTCCATCATATCAATAAAATTCAGCCAATTCATCTAACTGATCCTTCATGATATGTGATATGCACTTAAATCATGAGCTTTATATGATATGCACTTAAATCATGAGCTTAGAACAGCTAAAATTAGAGGGAAAAAAACTCTTGGAACAAGATAGGTACATTAAAAACTAACATTTAATTTTCATCAGGAACATAAAATCCACACCATCTCTTTCAAAACAAGTATGCTCTCACTGTCTGTTCAGTCCTGTTCGTGATGTTTCTCATTTACAACAATCTCTGTATTATTTACATCATTTATACAGAAGTATCATTAAGCAAGGTTAGAGAAAAGCAATGATGTTTCTTGGCTGTTCTGTGTTTCCCAAAGGTATCAGTATTTTCCCTAAATTAAATAACACTTCTGCACTTCTGCTTCTAATATCAATTTCTTTAAGGGGGCTCCAGGAGTCCTTCAACATCCGTTTTGCTGCGCCACAATTTCAGTTGCATTCAATCAGGAAGACATGTTCCCTTTCCATGATTACTATGGGCAGTCTGCCGTTTCCCAGCAATATTTTTTCAGGATTTCATGACCTTTCCCAATGAAGTAAAAATAGACCCTCAAATGACTACCTGCAGATAACCTTGAATATATCTAGGTAACATTTTCTCGTCCCAGCCTTATCTATATCTATTACAGTGGCAAATCCATTTTTCTTTGTTTCTTTTAAGAAATCAGTGCTGCCAAAAATCTATCCTAAAAATGCATTTATGAGTTCAATTGCTGTAGAGAATATCCTTCAGTAATGTAAAGACATTTGCAACATAAGGTCAGTGTTGAAAATCCTCAACTTGCTAGAAGCTCCCCAAAAGTCCAGAAAGTATAATAAGTAAAAGAAACTACAGTGTATCACTATTTTTTCTGCTACAGGTCTCACAGTGTCACTGTCTACTCTGATTTGCCACACTCCTTCAACCAGATGGGTAAGGGCTATTCTTCTGCTCAGAAAAAAAAAAAAAAAAAATCAGAGAAAAAACCTTCACAGTTAATGCTAGAGTGCAAGTCAACCCATTCTTTATTACAGGTAACATGAGACCACAGTGTCATCTTAGATCTTTCTGAATTCTTTAGTGAAGTTATACATCAGCACTACTTAAATACTATTTTGGGGATTGCTGTTAGTTTCTATGTACATTTAATATCATCATATGATCATTGTCTTTTGACTGAGACAACAATTTCCATTTGTTATACAGTTCTGATAGATTTAATCAGGCTAACTTCCCTGTTATTAAAAAATAAATATATAAATAATCAATTACTTCTAAAAGAAAGAAGAAATCCCCTCTTCACTTACTCTAGAAAACTGTTTCCAGTAATGCTATGTATCAAAATATCTTTTTTATTATTCTAACCATTAGTAATGTAACAGTTGCACAATATAATTGCTATATAAGACACAGATTTTTTGCTTATTTAATTATATTAAGTGGATTACTGTCATGGTAGAAACTAGAAATTAATTTAGTACAAATAAAAGGAACTGACCAAGAAGTGAAGGGATAAGATTTAACTTAGATAGTGTACTTCAAAGTGAAAATGTTCAGTGTAGCAAGATTTGCCTGCAAGAATGTGAAAATGTCCAGCAAACAACAAATTAGACATGATTGCAAAAATTGTTATAATTTCCTCTTCAAGGAGGAAAAAGTCTGTGTGAAATTATTCTCCCCTTGCTCAGACCACTAAGGTTGCCTTTTTTTTTTTTTTTTTTTTTTGAATTTATTTTGATAAGGGAAAACTCAGATCTCTGTGAACAATTCAAGATTCTTTGTTATGAAAGAAAGAAAATGACTGAAAAATTTCCATAATAGAAAATCTGAGAAGCTAGCAGACACAATAAAATATAACAAAGATCATTCCAGGAGTACAGAGGGGAACGTGTGAGGTCTTTGAATGATGTTCTCAGATTATACCCCTGAGAATACACTGGAAGAGAAAACACTTCTAGGATATAGGGTTGAAAGTAGGGAAATTTTCCCAGAAGCAAAACAATTTTTCTAATTCAAGTGATATCTCTGGGTTATGGAATCTAAAATTGTCAGAGCAGGAGTCAGAGAAGGACATAACTGTTATTTAAATAAAATTAAGTATATAAATGTATGTATATAGAGACACCTTGGTAGTTATGATTACGAGGTTATATTCTCTACTACAAGACAAATTAATAGAATTACTTTATCTGTGATCACTATGCTATTGATTGTTTAGGTATTATAAACAATCAATGTGCTATTGTTTGCTTACGTATTAGAGCATTTTAAATGAGTTCACCTTTGCTCTTTCTTTGTTTCACACTGAACTATACTGACAGAGTACACTTCTCTCTCCAGCATATAATGTCATTAATAAATATCTGTCAATTAATTATACACACCGCTAGTCAGTAAATGTATCTTTTAAATAGAAGAAAACATTCTTCTGCTCCATCTCTCTGAAACAAAGTCCAAAGACTGAAACAAAGTTATTGAAAAAGTATAACTGCAGAAATCCAGTCTTTCACTCTAGACAGAATGCTTAAGATAGATGGCTTTTAAATTTCCTTTATATTTTTAGATGTGAACAGAAATGTTTACATCTTATTTGAAATACATTGTCTTAGCCATAGGTCTGTACACATTTACTAGTAATAACTTCTAACCTTAAAACAGATCATATAAAATGAAATATTAACAGAATAATTTCCTTCAAAACTATTACAAAAAAAAAAATCATGGTTATCGTCTGGGCTGTGTAACGGTGTAACATAACAGGAAGTTAAGTTTATTTTGTGAATCACAACAGCATTATCTAAGATTGGATGTGTTTTCCTGGCTACAGTGCAGATTTTGGCCTATACATGGAGGTACACTAGCAGTGGTACTACTGCATCCAATACACAGGTGCTACTGCTTCGAATATGCTCTGTGTGCCGTCCTGCCAGGGGGCTGGAACAGGCATGGAGGTAGAAGTGGCATAATGTGGCATCCAAAGCCTCTGCTGAAGTGCTGCAGTCCACCGTGTCTCATGCAGGACTGAAAGTGTCAATGAGGAATGCTTGTCAACAGGATAACTTGTTAATTGCTGAGAACAATGGGACAAACATTTGTATTATTTCCTTCAAAAACAAAGGAAGAAAATGGGGCTTTATTACTCTGAGTTCTGTTTTTAGCTGTTTTGTGGCGGGTTTTGTTTTGGTGTTTTTTTGGTGTTTTTTTTCAGCCACTGATGTTACTTGTGGTAAATATTATCTCAGCTTTTCATAATCTTTCAATTAAGAAAAAGCATTCTGAACAGATTGGACACATATCGAGCTCTAGAACAAAAGTGCATAAGAGTAGGAAGGTAAATTGTATTTAGTTAATAATCTCAATTTGATTGATACATTTAATAGCAAAACACACAAACATCCATGAAGGGTGGTTGTTATTTTTCTTTTAATTAGATGAAGTATCCAGCTAATACGTGTCATCATTAGCTCTTTCTTTTGCAATTAATGTAGTAGTTGCCCTTTGTGGATGAGACATTTTCCAATATTTTGTCCATATAAACAGTGTTTAAAAATTCTTATATATGTGTGAGAAATGACAAAAAATATCCAAAGTCAACTATCCTATTTCAACTGCAGATTACAAGGGAAAAAAAAGCATCATTAATCACAAATGCTCAGAACCAAAAAAGTTTTCCAAAAACTTGCTGTGACTTCTCTCAGTATGAAGCATGAATCCTTGTTTCTGCAGACGTGATATGATCCTTTTGTACTGCCATGTAAAAACACTGAGTGTAACAACTGCTGAAAATATTAATAGTGATAAAAAGAATCAAATACCCATAAAGACGAGAAAATGTTACCAAACTTGCTACCAGTAAATTACCATTGATGTCTGTTTCTAATGTTTCTAATGAACAGTGGTGACATGGTGAATCGCCTGATCAGAGTTAGGTAGTAAACTTACAACACAAAGCTTTTCAATTTACTTTACAATATATATGGTTTTTTGTACGCAATCAGATTTTAAATGTTAAAACAGCCATGCTATAGATATCTTTAACAATTTAATTTCCAGGTATCTAACAGCATGGTATTTCCAGGTATCTAACAGCATGAACTGAAGAAGGAAATTAGAAAACTCAGAAACTTCTAGCTTTTCAGATATCAGACTTTTGGCAAGCTCTATACTCTTTTTTTTTTTTTTTTAAAAAAAAAGGGGGGGGGTTAGCTGAATCCTTCAAAGGAACTTTTTAGGCGACAGAAGAGTTTAGGGGGCAGAAGACTTACAATTTCTGCCTAATAACCTCTACACGAATGTGAGCATTAGCAAAGATTACTCTTGTCTGGAGATTCAGATTAATTTTTTCTCCCTCATTGCCTCTGAGGAAAGCCAGGATGCTAAAACAGGGATACTAAGTCTGACTCTTCATTCAGAATTGCTGTGATGATTTTCACTGTTTATGAAATACTTTCAGATCCACAGACAGGAATTCCGTTATCAGTTTGTAATTATTACTGTTATCAATATGAAATTCCATATTGGGGGAAAAAAAAAAAAAAGTCATTTTGATAAAACTCTTGAAAATAAATCCCACTATGAAGTTAAGGGGGGAAAGAGAAAAAAAAAATGTTCACCACTCTAGCTATACACTTTTGCTCTGCAGGCATACATTGGATAAAGACAGTTGGTTAGAAGAGGTTAATACCCCCACCAAAGTCAGGATGAGTGGAGGACAAAGCCTGACACCAGTTGTGAATTTAGCATAACAGGGTGGAATAAACTATTTCTATTAAACAGTATGAACAAGCCGTCTGAGGAAGAGAAGATGAAATGTGTGAATGTGGGATCAAACTGTAAAACTGAGTTATGGTATAGCAAAATATTCTGGACCATAAGTTATAGAACAGCATAGGCAGGTGGTAGGAAAGCTCCAAGACGGGACAATAGGATTTGTGGCTATATTCTGAGGCTATAAATCATATAATAAGTAGCTATACTGAGTTGGCTGAAGGTAAGGGCAAAGTGCAGTGTGACATATTTGACATTATTGAACACAAGATGCTCTGTAAGATGCACAAGCTGCAATAGGAAAGAGTTATTACCATCATAGACCAGATAAAGGAGTGGAGAATAAATACAGAAAAATATTATAGGGTTTTTCAAACCATATTGCTCACAAAGTATGTGTTGGAAGACCAGTATAGTGGCTATAAAGAGAGGAGAGAATTTTATTGCTAGCTCTTCTTTGACACAGGATGTGAACATTTAGTTGAGAATGTGAGAAAAAAAATGACAAATTTAGGCTCATTATGTCCCAAACTGGTAAAAGAACATGAGACATGGAAAAAGAAAGCATAGCACCAGCTGTCTGGGTATACTGTGTGCATTGCCAGGGGATATTGCAGGAGGACTCTATCAAATATCAAGGACGCCTGTTGCAAAATTCTGCACAGGTCTCTCAAAACACTAGGGAAGAGAACCATAGCCTCAACTTTCTGACATATTTCTCTTTGTCAGTATTCCTGAGATCTTAACAATGTATGGAATAACAATAATAATATTCTACTTATGTTTAAAAGTGCAGTTTTATCGTTTGATAGCATACATGGAAATTTTTTCTGTGATTATGATGACAGGCAAAACTTACTGTATACTACCATCAGTCTGCAATGAGAGGCAGCATGATTGTCCTATAATACTAAATGCAATGATTGCAATATCTCAAAGACATGAGTAATGATGATGACTGCTTATTATATTTGTGCTTATATTTAAAAAAAAAAAAAAAAAAAAAAAAAAAGACAAGTTTTTGCTGAGTCTTATAACTGTGCAGACTGAGGTATCGATTTTATGTCCTGTCTGTCTGACTAGATCCCTGAGGCAGTAGAAAGTACAAGTTGCCAGTTCAGCCCTATTGATGTATAAGGTTTAGCATAAATATATCATCCCACAGATCTGGTGGATTTTCTTGAAGTATAACATCTCTCTCTTACTGTGCTATTCCCAGTTGTCTTTGGATGAGGAAAACTAATGCACAAATGAACTTTTGTGGTAAGACTAAAGAACTTTAAAGTCCAGTTGTCTTGAAGCTAGAATAAAACAGAGTACTCAGATTTAGATGATGCTTCCTAGATTTGTCATCCTCACTCATTCATAATTTAACTGAACTGAGATCAGAAGGGAATTTCTTTCGTATCTGATAGTCAAGAGTGTATCCACCAGATTTAATGTGATAAACCAGCAAATTTTAAGTGATATTTTTATGAATGTTGACATTTTAATGATGATTTGATGATTTTCTACTGATCATTATTTGTTTACTTTGAACAGATCGTGATCAATAATAAAAATAACAGCTATAGTCAGCCCTTCTGAATGATCATAAAATCCTTGCTTGTTTTGAGAAATCACATCTGCTTTTTTCCTCCATATCAAAATATAACTCTTTGTCACCTACTAGAGGGCATTGCCTTGAAAAATATTTCTTTTATATATACTTTCAAATTTCAGGTCAGTAAACTATAATAACTTTTCTTGTACTTAATGTTTAATCTTTTTTTTTTTTTTTAAATAAAACTTTGCTTTCAAAAAGATGATCCTTCCTTCAGGGGAAAAATTAGGAGGCCTCAAAAAGAGAAAAATGGCAGGCATTATATGTTGTATTATAGTGTGGATCTTCTTGAGTGGAGAACTTATTGGATTTCATAATTCTTCTAACACATTCTAAAGCAATTTTTCAAAGTAGAGTTGATAAGCTAGAAGAAGCTTAAGCTGCAAGTTTTTTTACAGCCCTTTCCGTCTAATGCAATTATTTCCTGATTCATCACCCCCAAGCAAATTAATGGAAGAAGGAAGAAAAATAGGATTAAATATAAAGATTTATTTCTAACAATTTCTACTTTTCAAATTATTGTTGGATTACAATGTCTTTTACTATCATCTGTAAATTATTTAAAGTAAGCTAAGTAATCTAAATTCTTCTCCTTCATAAATTATTTAGGGCATAAATGTTCCCTGTTGAATGCTTTTGTGGTCAAATAATGTATCTAAGGCTAAGTGAATAAAATTAAATTTAATGCAATAATAAAAAGGCGATAGCTGGAAAAGGTAACCAAAGTGTCTACCATTACGAATTTTCTCACAAAAGCTGTGAAAACCAACTCAGTAAAATTAATTTCTTACTTTCATTAATAAAAATACAAACCTTTCAGGAATTTGTTGATTGTTTTTTCATGTGTCACTGATATCAAAAGTAGAAAGCTTTCTTCAAATATAAGTTTACTTACAGCAGAATTAGTTTCTCGTGTTTCAAGATTGTTGTGGTTTTACCCAGATGGGCAGCTGAACTCCACCACAACTGTTCTCTCACTCCCCCTCCTCAGAAGAGGAGGGGAAGAAGAAAAGGAAAGGAACAACTCACAGGTTGAGATAAGGATAATTTAATTAAAGGAAAAATAATTATTAAGTGAAATTTATTATTAATTAAATAATCTAACTAAAGGAAAAAGGGAAAGGGGAAAAGGGAAAAAAGAATCAAACAAAGGCTGTGTGGAAGTGCAGAGGAAAGGAATTACTCTCTACTTCCCACCAACAAGCGATGCTTGACCACGTCCTTGAAAGAGCCTCAACGTTGTTCATGAGGACAGATGTTTTCACGAGAGCTCACCCCTCCCCTCTTATTCCTTTTTCCACCTTTTATGGCTGAGTGTGATACCACATGGTATGGAATATCCCTTTGGTTAGTTTAGGTCAACTGCCCTGGTGGCGTTCCTTCCTCACCTCTTGCTCCCCACCAGCCTGCTGGCTCTGGGGGCATTAGAGGGAGTCCTGATGCTGTGCCAGTATTGCTCAGAAATAGACACAACACTGGTGTGATACCAGTGCTGTTTTAGCTACAAGTGCAGAGCACAGCACTGTATGGACTGCTGCAGGGAAAGTTAACTCCATCCCAGCCAGACTCAGTACAAAGACCTATCAGATTCCTTTCATTCATAATTATGAATTCTTGCATGCAGAGATTTAACTCACAGAGTGAACAACATGGAGGGCTTCCAGATACAGTGCATTATTTTAAGAGACATTTATACTATGTACTGTATAGAGTTAATTTGGTAATTCAATTTTTCACAGTGTTTCACTAGTAAAGGATAAGCTAAACCCAATCAAACAGGTGTTTAAATCACTAGAATAATTGTAATTAATTTGAGAGAATTGTGTTTGGGGTCAGCAAACTTTAGAAACGGGAACATAGGTCAGCTCTGGTTTGTTTCCCCCTCTCTTCTAAACACCCCTTTTTATTTCTTTTTAAGTTTCTTTATTTAGGCAGTTAGTTCAAATTTTTTCTTCTTTCAAAAATATCCTGAAGCCACAAAAATGTGTGTAATCTGATGGTCAATGTATATATACTGTATATATGTATGTATACGTACATATGTGTGTGTATATATATATATATATATACACGGTATATATATGTATATATGTATGTATACTGCAACATTGTATTTGTCAGGCCAATTACTTAGAATGATATATGCAATCTCCAGAGCAGTAGTGGCAGAGTTTGTTGCTTATACCTGAAACAATACCTTTATTTGTCAGTCAGTAGGAGCCTTTGCCATGGGACAGCCTTAGTTTATCCATGAAGTTTGGGAATGTGAGCTCTCAAATGGTTCTAATGTAGAAGCCATTTCCCTGCAGCATTTCAATTTCTGTTTTTCGTTTCATTTTCATGAAAATAAAGAGTAACTAGAGCTCATGGAATAGGGAAATGAGAAATTAATCTTATAGCAAAATCAGACAATGAGTTAAATTATGTTGTGGCCTACAGCATGAATCCTGGTAAAGCCAGGCCACCTGATGGCTGTAGCATATCAGTATGAGGGATGCATAGCCACTGGAAAGCATGATGGAGGCCACAGGACTGAGAACTCCAAACCTTTATCTTTCTCAGGATCAAAAAGATTATTTTTGCAATACAGACAGCCTAGGGATTACCTTATTCTGTTACTTGCTCTCATGTATGTCAATATGCTGAGCTGTCAGCCAAAGAACATCTACTTGGTTCCTTACCTCAGTGTAGCAGGGGGTCAGAAACAAGCTTGATGTGTTTTCAAATAGAAAATTTCCTGTGCAAAGATGCAAGTGGGCTTTATTTGTTATATCAGAGGAGACTACTGTTAACTCCTTGGAATCAATGATGCTATGCTAATTCTAATCAGAACAGAAATACATTCTTTCTCTGTTCTCATACTGGCTTAAAAGTCATATTACTACCTGCCCAATACATCTCTTACACCAGAAAGTATCATACCCCTGAAATGATGCTCTTGCTGTTGACTCTCTGGCTCCTGGACTTGCCTTGGAAATCTTCCATTTCCAAGGAATTTCCAAATCATTCCATTGACTTCAGTGCTTCTAGGTTGATTGGAGTGAGCTGAGGAACCAGACCCAAAGCTCTAGCAAAGACAGCAAACCATGTAGTAAAAGCTTCCTCTTGCAACAAATTATTATCTGTTTTTGGTTTTCATGCAGGCTGTTACAAGGAAAATATAACTGGAGAGAAAAGGCTGGTAATTCATCTGATAACAGAAGAAAAAAACACAAGATCTTTTCTAGTACTGGAAATTTTTCATAGGCTTCTTGAAAAACAGATAGTGCCTGAGGATTGCTCTACTTATGATCATTACTTGCCCTGTGGTTTTATAATGTTATCTCCTAGTTTATTAAAAATATTCTAAAAAACGTGACATTTTGCTTTCATCATTTCTTCTTCAAAAAACTATAATAGTTTTACCTCATCTTTGCTTGTAGGAGTGAAATGTCTCTGTTACTTCTAACAGTAGTACATAAGCTTGGATAGTCTCTCTAGGTTTCTTACATGGCCCCTGGGCCATGGAATGAACTGGGTTTAATTTACTCATCTCACTCTTAGGAGAATGATTTTTCTCATCACCTGAGAGGTGAGGAAAACAGCTTCAAAACCTTATTCCAGAGTGATGAAGAATTTAGTTTCAATGAAAATTTTTACCTTACTCTGATCAGTTATAACAATTTAACCATGTAGTACTTCAGTGGAAGAACAGTGACATGATCTATGCCATCAGGTAAATGTCTTTCCAGGATAAAGACTGTGGAATTACAAAATCACAAATACACTAGCATTTTCTTCAGAAATAATTTCCCTCAAGAACATGTTTAAGTCATGTGAAGTCTGTTATTTGCTACCATGAATACTCTCACCCCCTAGAGCCACAGTATGTTAACATCTTAAAAAAATAAGTTTTCATGCAACAGAAATGATGGTTCTAAGCATCAGTATTCTGCTTTGTGTTATATTTCATTCACTATTACACCAGTCTGGACTGCAATATTAGCCAGAAATAAAGGTTACAGGGTGGTATTAAACACAAGAAGAAACAAAAGATTTTCTTTTATTTTCTTTCTTTCTTTTTTTTTTAAATTTCTTCCACATTCACTCAGTTAAGCACATCTGCAATTCAGTTTTATAGCTGTGGTGTTGCTAAGTTTTTTGGATGGTCTCTGTAGAAAATATAATCTCTCTCATGTTATGCAGAAGATCCAGATGCTCCCTCTGAGCCTCACTATAGAAGCTAGAAGAGCAGTAGGTTCTTACAGCACTTTCAAGCCTGCACATTTAATATCTCATAGAATACACATAAGTCCTTTATATTCAAAATTCAAAAATATAAGTTAGTCCAACTTCTCCAACTCATCACTAACTACTACCTCTAGATATAGCAAGTGGAATGAAGGTGGAGGAAAAGTTCTTTTCTGTTGATTCAGATAAGGGAAATAAGGTATCAAGAAACATAAAGTTTCAGAAGAGACTTTTTTGCAAGCCACACTTTGTGCAGCTGTAGGTATACTGCTTTATATTACAGCTATGCTTTGCCCAAAATATTATAAAGGCAGACGTGCAGTCAATGTAGCAGAAGAGTAACTGTCTATTAAACTACCTTGTTAAAAGGTACTCTCAAGAAGTGCATGACTGCTCACGAACTTCAAAACTGGAATATACCCAATGTGGAAAACCCCCCGTGCATTCAGACTAACCACTGACTAACTTTCTTGTGCTCTTGTTAGGGAAACCCACCAAAAAATGCCATAGGTATTTACAGAGATGGAGCTGTCTGGGCATAGACCAGGCCTTGAACCATGACAGTTACCAGCCTGATCAGAAATTTCCATGCAATTTATAAAGCTATAATGTGTTCTCACTAGATTACTAGATTACTCATTGTTCTGTATAGAAAAAAGGAAGAATTCACACCCAAGTGGCTGATAATACCGTACGTTCAGTAGACAACAAATCTCTCTATAAAGACTGTAGAAACATACTCTTCAAGATTCACGATATGGTCATGTTTAAATGGCTCCAATGATCAAACCAGCAGAAGTATACTATAAATTGATTTTTATTGACTGAATTAGATAAACAGATTCATTTTTAAAAAATCATATTACAAACTGCTGCAGTACAATAAAATGGGGTTGCACATGTGGAGGTGCCATTCTTAGCCTGCACAGCTCCTGCAGCGCTGCAGCCCATTCTCATTGCAAGCAGTACACTTGAGGGCTTTGAATGAGTCCGTAAAGCAGTTCCGAAACACAGACATCTTGCTCCCATGGCACACTGAACACGGAAGGAATCCAAAGCCCCCGCAAGAGAGGCACTCATGAGGGTGCTGGACTCTCTGCTCAAAGAAGAAAGAAAGATCACAATGTTACCTTCTCAACAGCTGTATCTCTAGGACAAAGAAGATTCCAGGACTGCTTCTCAGAAACACATTTTGGTTTCTGTCATGAGAAACATCCACTTCCCCATCCCAAGGTATACCACCACAGAAGACCCATATGTCTGCCTCTATACGGACCCACGTGCAATGGTTAGAGATGCTCACTGTGGGATCATCAGTTGCATTACACCTCAGAAGCTTGTGCTGATAGTTGTCAAAAAAGCTGGCTAAGTGATGGCTTGCTCTGATGTAGTCTTAGACCTAGATCAATTCTAATAGGTATTGCAATTGACTGATTCTGAACTCCAGGCAGTTTATGCTGATGTTATATTTTTCTATGTTATATGTTAAGATGTGAGGACTTTTATCATTTGCACATGCTCATGCTGAATATGTTGTTCCTATTACAGTTAGAGCTGATCATATCAAAAAAAAAAAAAAAAAGCAATTCATAGCTTCTGACAAGGAGTGCTTTAGGAAATAAGTGATGTATTCAAATTCATGGGTGTAGAATGCTGAAGCTTTAAGTAGAAAAGAGAAAGATCATTAACATTCAGCAGTTATACCTGGAGAAAACTGCTGCAGACAAGACTTGGGCTCCCTCAATTTTCTTATTTCATGAGTAAAACAGTAGTTTTACTATACTTTGTGATGGATTAAAGATGATTGAGGACACAGGAAGAGATTTTGAAGACATTTTTAAGTTACAGTTACTGAAAATACTGCTAATTTATTTAGTGATTGCTTGAAAGTTCTGTACCAGATAAATGAAAAGTAGACCAGTACTTACCACAGCACAGATATTTAGGTTTAATATTGTACTGTTGAGTAAAGACTTTATAGATTTATTTATAAAGGAAGAAGAGTAATCCATAAAATTCCTGTTAGTGTTACTCTGAGGAATCATACACCACTGAAAATATTAGTCAAAAATTGTTACCAAAGTATACTAAAATATGTAGAACTAACATAGCCCTTTTTTTAGCATCATTGAGAAAACCGAAGACATTGCTGCAAAGCTAGTAAAAACAGCATTCATCTATTGACAATTTAGATGAACATACAAAAAATGTAGAGCATAAGATGAAAGGAAAGAGTCTTAGCTGACATAAGTCATTTCAGCTGCCTTGAAGTCCATGTCAGTTTGATGCAGCAGAAAATCTGACTCACAATCTACAAAAACTTATTTTCACATGGGTCTGATTAGGTGAAATGCAGATTTCAAAGTGCACAGTATGCCCCAGCAGGGTTCATGGTTTGTTGTACTGAGGCAGTCACAAAGGCATGATGCACCAGTCTTGCTGCTGCTGCCATGTTGGTGTATCTTTCTGTTCTGAATCTTTATTGTAATGTAGAAGGAGCTTCCCACTTATTTCACTTGTCAGTACTGTTGATACAACAGCATTTGGGCTGGTGCACAGCAGCTGCAGTGCAAATCTCTCTAAGATGATAGATTTTTTCTTAATAGATTTGCAAAACACTTCCATCAATATTTCTTGCCATATGCTTGATATGTTTGTCCATTAGTTTATCCTTATAGGTAAGCAGAAGACACAGCATGACTAACAGATTATGCGATATATATCTGTAAAACAAAGATCAAATTTATATGGGAAATTTTATGAGGGACAAAACAACTAGAAATGCAGTATAATACTATCAGATTTTTTATTATTATTATTTGTTTGTTTTGTACTGTAGCTCATAAATTTGCAATTCTTCTTCACTGGACATACAACTCCTTTTACTATTAACTTCTCCAGGGACAATGTTTAGAAGTATATAATGTAATATTTTTGTTCTCTTTTATCTCAGGAGTGCATGTGTCATTCATAATTTAAGATGGAAGTTTACTTCATTGGACATTATTGTAATTAATCTCAACATTTTAAGATACTATTGTAATCATTAAATTCATTATTACTTCTTATGCTTATAAATAGCTACCTTTTCATGTAGAAAGCTAAGATAGCTAAGAAACAATGCACAGTTGTTTTAGCTTTTAGTCCCCATTTGACAGTCACCTGTCAGACAGCAGTAATGCTGAATGTATTCATCCTATGTATACATTTGTTTAATAGTTTCTGGTTAGCTATTTAATGTGGCCAGTAGATTCTTCTGTATTCTATACAGAACCACATACATTGAGTAATGAGACACGGAAAGCTTTTCTGAGTTAAAGAACAGGGCAGACAAATGCAGAAGGTTACACCTGCACTGCGAAGGGACATTTATATCTCCAAAAAGATGAGGCAGTCCTCAATTTACTGGATAATGCCCAATCTACACCTGGAATAAAGCAGAGGTGAACATTCCTTGGTCAACCTGACCGTAACTTTTGAAGGAGTTTAGGAAAGAAACTGGCTATGAGAAATCATGCTTCCCCAAAAAGAGGATTCTCTTTTAGTGAAAAGCTCAACATAAGATTGTATACAAAGAGCTACTATGAAGGAATGTTAGGGAAGCATACGCTGTAGTTTGTTTAAATACAGGGAAAAAGAAACCTTTTAGATGTAATCTTGGGGATAAATCAACTAGATACAGCTTTCTTTTACTCCTTCATCATTGTCTTTAACAAATATCGTATCCATGTTATCTATTTTTAATGTGGAAATTACATACTTCTTAAGTCTATGTGTTATCTTAATTTGTTTACAAGTGATTTCAAGACAACTAAATAATAACTCTAAATACATTTCTTCCCCACAGCTATCCATATAACCCAGACATTATGACTGATATCGCCACCAAAAGGAAGACAGGTAGTCCCTTGAGCAGGAAGCAAAAGCTTCCAACTTTTGCCCAGATTTTCTAGATGTCCACTTTCAAGTCTAACCAGAATGCAGGAGATGTGCATGAACATCTCAGCATGTTCACTGTGGCACACAGAAAGTGGGTCAGCATCCACACAAGAGGCTTGACTCCTCTGGGACATGGTGAAGATTAAATACCAAAGGTGTTGTCAAAAGTTATAGGAAAGTGAAAATTACCTGCCTTTCTTGCTGTGACAAATAAGAGAAAATATAGATAGGTGGACATTTGGGTTTCATGTTATCACCGAGTTTTCTCAAACTTAATAGGCTGTGATACTGAGATATCATTTATTCAAAGAGCAAAAAACAAACCAGCATTTGGGATCATTATATAACAGAAGAAAGAATAACAGAAGAAAGAATAGAGGAGAAAGAATAAAGAATAGAGAAGAAAGAATAAAGAAAAGAATAAAGAGAAATAAAAGAAGAATAAAGAGAATAAAGAGAAAGAATAAAGAAGAAAGAATAAAGAAGAAAGAATAACAAAAGAAAGGGAATCCATTCAGGAAAATGTTCTCAATTGCAAGTATTCAATGTATGTTCCCTATGATTATTTGCAGAAATAGTTACCTCAATTTTGGTTAAGAGATCCTGTAGTTCCCCAGATTCATTCATTAGCAAAATTTTCTCAGCACCCTATTAGTAAGAAGAAGAAAAAGGTCAGCCAGTTTAACATGAAAAGCCAAAGACAATTAGAAGATTTGGTCTTGAAAATTTAAACAGGCTGAGGACAAATTTGACTCACATTAAGCATTTTGTAATTAGGTCAACCTTAGGAAAGCTAGAAGGAAAGAAGAATCTAATCGTTGTTATGGTAGAACTGTCTGAGGTTAGTTACCAAGTGTCATATTGCATTTCCCCTTCGTAAAAGGTGACATGGCTTGGAAATTCTGGTTGTGTTCACTTTATTTTACAGGGTGTGGTTCCTGACAGAATAAAAAATATGTCTAGTTACTATGTCAAAAATTATAATTATATAAATATAAAACACATCAGACACTGCAACTAAATGAGAGGAGGAAATTTTATTTCAAGTATTATAGCAGTTGAGCATTGAATTAAGATATAATATGCCTAATGTATAACAGAAGGAGAAAAAGGGTAATGAAAATACCATAACAACATTAAAGTCAGACACAACAATGAATAATAATAATTTCGTCTGAGTATATTAGGCCTCTGAGGGGTTCTGTGATCTGAACCAAGACAGCACTGAAGTAGTTCTTTTTTCCCTCTGAAAGTAAAGGCTGAGAGATTATTGCAGACGAAACAAAAATGTCAAAGATGATGTAAATCTCTTTTTCCCTTTTCTTTAATTAATTTAATTTCTTCTCCCTCTGCAATTAGAGGGACATATTTGAACACTTACGCTTCAGTTATATAGCCAAATATACTGAGTACTAAATATTACTGAATACTTACAAACACTTTTAATCAGTTTAGAAGAAATTGACAAAAGGTAAGGAAACTGAGGCATACACAGAGGGAATTGCACAGTCATGAAGCCAGCTCACAGCAGAGCTCAGATAAGACCTATGTTCCCACCTCACTGTCTTGTGCTTACTCGCTACTGTGGGAAATTGGCCACAAGTGGTGGGTTCATGACATCTCATTGTCCCATTTTTCAGGTCTCTGAATGCCCAGACTGCTAAAATTCATCTTTTGTAGACCTCACGTGAACTGGGAGGTGTGGTGGGATGCTAGAGGTGGAATGCTGGCAAACAACGAAGACTTGCCATTACTATGAGCTCACCACGGTCATCTGCAGGGCCATGAGGGGCTCTCACCTCTTGCTCCTCACCAGCACCATTCTCCCCGTTACGTGGAGGTACAGGAAGGGATGCCGGGGAGCATATACATCAGTAACGTATGTGCTAGTGTCGGACTAGTGCCTTGCTAGAGACTTCCCATGCTGCATCATCTTTTCAGTATCCCTTTTTTGTCTTGGAAAGCCATGGTCACAGACCAACCCCAGAGGGACCCAGGGACCCAACACACACACAGAGCTAGTGTTCAGATGGAGCTTCTATCAAGGTGCACAGCAGGGAGAAGGGAAGAAGCCCACAGCTCTACCAATAGCTGAGCACAGGGTACAGAACCACTTCAGTATGTAATACAAAAATCAGCCAAGGGGCACAGAAATATTGCAAGGGATTTTGCATGACACCCTAGTGAGGTTGGTTTCCCTCTGCAAAGTCTTTTAGCTGTGGCTCTCTACAAAGAAAAACACTTTTGACTCTGTGTATGATGTTATACTAAATAGGTCCCTTGCTGACTTCTTTACCATGTTCACGTTTCTTATTCAGAGATGCTTGTAATCACAGCATTGCATTTCTGTTAAAAAGCAAGGTATTGATATTTTAGTGGATGTGAGTGCAACTTCTGCACTGAATGCTACTCCTTCAGTGCTACACTTTCAAAGAGATTAAAAAAAAAAAAAGTATTTGCAAGTTAATTATTTGTGTTTAATTTTGTGGAAGATGACAGGAGACTCAGATCTCAGATCAGCTAGCATTGCTTATGCTGAATCTTCCTCTATTGAAATCTATTATATATCATGGGCACAGTGTATACCAGCTTCAACATATCCATCACAGCCCTCTGTGTCCCCAGCAGAGAAGCTTTTAGCAGTCGACCAGCCTCCTTCACACTTGCCCTCTAATTTTTCTCTATTTTCACATAGAATGGGCAACAGGAGTGACTGGCACAACAAAGCAAGGGTTTGCCAAGAACCACAGGGTATTAGCTCTGGGCTTGAATGCTCTGCAGTGGCTTAAGACAGAGCTTGCACTGCCTGTGCTAGGCAAAAAACTTTAAGTATTTGGAGCTTTATTGATGTAATTGTGGCACTGCAAATTCCCTAATCTGGACAAACCCTGATTTGCCCTCATTTAGACAGGGATCTGTTCTCCGTGGCAACAGCTGGCAAAAAGCATGCCTGTGACTTCTGGTCTGTGATACAATGGTACGTACTGTAATGCTGACTGGCTTTTGCAGCCCTGTAATTAAAAATCTGACAGGTTTCCCATTACAGATTGATATTTCAAAGGATTTATATTTCAGATGACATTCATCAGCTAGCTGTGTTATTTCCAAAGTGGAAAGTCTTATTATTATAGCTTTAAAATTAAAAACCAAAGTTCTAAATGTCTATCAACATTTTTAAGTGTTTCAGTATGTCTTCTGTGATTAATGTCTGCCTCAAGTGAAATTTGAATAAAAGATATTTTGCAGAGGTTAATCTACTCTTTGGATCTGTGAATCTTAATTCTCAGTGCCTGCAATAAATATAGTAATGAAAGCACCTGTTAAATATTTCCAATAGTTGCTTTCTGACCAGAAAGTGACACCTTTCTTTTTATTCTTAGATTGTGCTCAGTCCACAATTACCCACAAAGGGATGTGAAACAGTTAAGAATCTGTCCCTCCAAACAAACATTTTGTTAACCAGGTAAAGGTTTGAAGCACCAGCCTGTTAATGCTTTATCTGCCAGCTTAAATAGTTAATAGCTCTTAAATATCTCACAGCCATGGTGCAGGAGAAGATTTCTTTTGAAAATCAAATGCTACAGACTTTGCTAAATAATTCAACAGGTTTTCTAAACTATTTTTTTGCTTCAAAATATTTCCCAATTTTCCCTTGAGATATTTAGCAATTAGCATCATATTTCAGGCATGGTCCCACTATCTGCAGAACTAGGACAAGCCCAGTAAATTTCCTACTGCTCCAGCTCTGTCTTGTTATTGAACCAGCTTGTTGATAATCCATCATAAATGTAACCTGTTACCATTTTCGTGATGCAATTCCTCATCAAGGAATGCACGTAGATGTACGCATTTGTATGCAAATGTTCTGCATTTGGCTGTACTAGACTGCCTGCTGATTTGGGGAAACAGCCTCTCTTTTGCTTCATTCCCTATATTGAGAGAGAAATTAACACAGCACTGAAATGTTAAATGAGAGTGGGCTGGAAACCAACCTTGACCACCATGTGAGAGAATTGGGTTTGCAGGAAATAGACGAACCCAAATATCTGTTGTGGACACGTACAGAATTTGATTAAACACCTGGAAATCTGCCAATAAACTGAGAAAAGTGTGACTGTAGCATAAGAAAAGTTAGATTTGATATGCAAAGAGCTATCAGATTTTGTATTAAGAGGACATGCAATTAAACCCTGCTGTTCCTGAAATGTTAAACTGCAAAACAGAGGAAGCAGATGAGTGAATGCAATAATTATATCATAACTTTATTGCCACAGAGCCATATTTACCCCATCAAGTGAAAGTCAGGAAAATGTGTTTACTCTAGCAAAACAATGAGGCAATTGAGAGCTACTAATCATAAATGACCACTGGAAAAAGGCAAAAAGGAAACTGCTAATATTTTCATAAAGAAATATACTTTACACAGGTATTTTCTAAAGTTAATTATGAAAATAGCTTTATCATTCTTAGTAAATGGTCATAACCAACGAGTCAAAATATTTTGACTGTAAAACTCATGCCATTGTAGATTCATTACAGATGGGTAGACTAAGTAGGAAGTTGTTTCTTCATGAAAAAAATAAATGTACATATTTGAAAACATTTTGAATAAGTTTGAAAGGAGGAATGGCTGATACCCCAGAGGGCTGTGCTGCCATTCAGAGGGACCTGGACAGGCTGCAGGGCTGCGCCAAGAGGAACCTCATAAAGTTCAACAAGGGCAAGTACAGGGTCTTGCACCTAGGGAGGAATAACCCCAAGCACCAGTACAGGCTGGGAGCTGGCTTGCTGGAGTGGAGCTCTGCAGAGAGGGACCTGGGAGTCCTGGGGGACAGCAGCCTGACCATGAGCCAGCAGTGTGCCCTTGTAGACAAGAAGGACAACAGGATCCTGGGGTGCATTAGGAAAAGTGTTGCCAGCAGGTCAAGGCAGGTGATCCTCCCCCTCTACTCAGCCCTCATGAGGCCACACCTGGAGTATTGTGTCCAGTTCTGGGCTGCTCAGTACCAGAGGGACATGGAACTACTGGAGTGAGTCCAGAGGAGGGCTATGAAGATGATTAAAGGACTGGAGCACCTGTCGTACGAGGACAGGATGAGAGAACTGGGCCTGTTTAGCCTGGAAAAGAGAAGACTGAGGGGAGACCTCATCAATCTGCATGAATATATGAGGGGAGGGTGTCAAGCCTGTCTTTTTTCAGTTGTGCCCAGAGACAGGACAAGAGGCAATGGGTACAAACTGAAGCACAGGAAATTCTGGCTGAATATGAGGGGGTACTTCTTTACTGTGAGGGTGACAGAGCACTGGGACAGGTTGCCCAGAGAGGTTGTGGAGTCTCCTTCTCTGGAGATATTCAAAACCCGCCTGGATTCCATCCTGTGCAATGTGCTCTAGGTGATCCTGCTCGGCAGGGGGGTTGGACTAGAGGATCTTCAGAGGTCCTTTCAAACCTCAGCCATTCTGTGATTCTGTGAAAGGCAGCTGAATACTGGAATTTAGTCATATGCTTAAAGTGAAAAATAAACAAATGTATTTTTAAAATATAATGCATTACGTATTAATATCTATAATGAGCTAATATGTATATTAGGGATGGCTCTGTCTTTTTAATGTGCATCCCTTTTCCAGTAAGGTGGGCTTTTACATAACATAAAACTCTAGCGATCCTGGGTTCCTTTGTATGAGTAAGAGAATGCTCCTTTTTTTTTTTTCCTGCATTGCATTCTGCTTTCTGGAAATTATTTTATATTCTGCTTTGGCGCCCCAGCAGATGGCATAATTCCATTTCAGATGGAGAGATGGAGACAGCCTCAGGTGAAACTGGGGGGAGGGGTGGTGGTGGGGAATCAGATGGTAAGGAGCATGTTGCAGAAAGAACCTGCAATTTCCTGAAAGACTGATATTTAGACAGCATGTGTCAAAAAATACAATGATTCAATCCTGAAAGAAATGAGAAGATTAAAAAACCTGCTGTACTGCAGCACACAGGACTTTACTTGACAGGGACTAAATATGATTTTTCTATTGCTTCTGCCCAAGTAGCTGATTTGTCTCATTCCCCCTGTGTAGGCAATGATAAATTCCACAGTATTGTGAAGATTTATCCACACAGCTTGCAGTACTCTAGCAACCCTGTCAGGATTTCTGAGCAGCTCAAATACCGTGTACTATGTCACATGCACATATGCTGTGTTCTGGTGCTTTTGTTACATTTATCTCATTAAAAATAATCTTGTCCCTTTTCAAAACTCTTCATATTTTAATTAGGGTTTTTTTTTTATCCTATGACTCATTGAAAGGTGCCTGGCTCAATATAGATTCTCTTTTGTATTGCTACATGCAATCTCCTTTAGGGAGGGATTTGCCAGGAAACAAATATTCAAAATTAAAAAGAGAGAGCAAGAGAGAGAGAAAATATTGCATGATTAATTTACTGACACACCAGGCTTCTGGATTTCTGTTTTACATTTGCATATCAGAATATAATTATCATAAAAGCCATTACAGAAATGTCCACTGTTACCAACGAGACCAAATTCCATGTGAGTTCTCGATCACATTTTGCTGAAACACAAGCCCAGTGCAGGAGGCAGCCAACCTGCTGCCCTGTGAGTCCCTGACAAGTTGTCTTCTTAAGGTGTCACGTCCACGAGGCATTGAAATAGCTGGGGAGTGATTGCTTCATGGCCAGATCCTGAAAGACTGGTAAAACTTTTGTAACCTTCCTGATATGCAAACGGCCCTCCAACTTATTGCTCTTCCTCAGTGATTTGATTTTGGCCTATTTTGTTTTTTACCAGATCAACAGGTACTTTTTCTTGTCTTAAATAATATGAATGGAGTTTCCATGCTGTAATAAATGTGTGTAGACCAGAACACTAAATTCTTTCTTCTTTTTACCCACTGGTGTCAGCAGGTAGTTTGACAGTTTGATATCTCTCCCACATTTATCTAGCTTCCTAATTCACTTTCCTTCCTTTCTATATGTCTGTTAAATATCTCATAAAATAATTAAATAGTTTTAATAAAATTGTATTGCTTGTTACACTGTTGCTCATCTGTTAAAGACAAGTTTCCCATGATCTTCTAAAAAAGAAGCGGCAGTGAATTTATGGGCCATCCATCACACCAAAGTGACTATAATTGGGCATCAGCTAGAGCTCAGCAAATAATTTATTCAATATATTTCAGTATTTTACCTGATTTGCTTTGACAAATTGATCACAGTGAGATTTTCTTGGACTTGGTCATAACTCATTGTGTTGTTATTTTTTATTATTATTATTATTAATATGACAGTTAGGTAAGCAAATCTTAGTCTGAATCCTGGTGAATTTCAAGCTTTTCTTCTAAGAAGGACTTCTGTTGTTGGCTGGTTGGAGAGCTCTCTGTCTCAGGAATTTGATAAAAGCAGTCTCTACTGTGAACTAAATTTCTCTGTCTGCTAATACCCTGCGCATGGTCCATTTTGCAAGTACTAGTGTTGTCTGGTGAAGTGGACTGCTCAGAGAAACCAGCCTTAAGCATAGCATTAAGAGTTTGGCAGAGTCCTGCCAGTGCCACGAAAGGAAGGGAAGAATGCGTGCTTGAGCATTTTTGCAGCCCCAGCACCAATTGTATGCTGTTTGTTGATTGCATTTTATTCCATTACTTAAATCTTTTATAAAAATGAAAGCATTGGGCAATACCAACAAAATAACCCTGCTGTGTTTAAATACAGTTTGCCTCCACAAATCATGATCTCGCAGTTGGTGTTAATTGCTAGTTCTTCACCACTTGAGACAAATACCTTTTCTGAGCTCCCAACCTATTTTGTTGGTTGCTTTCCAGATTTTTTTGCTTTTAAACTCTGATTTTTCAGTTTATGAAAGAAACATTTCTAAAGAACAGGTTATCCCTAATACAAAGGTGCAGTTTTAGACACAGAGTACCAACGTACAAATTTCAGTTATAGTTTTCTACTTGGAGTTATGTCTCACAACAGAGCAGAGTTAGGCTGTTTTTATTGCTAGATTTTAAGTATTAACCATTCTGTACCTAAAACCCATTGATTATAATTGCCTGATACAGACTACATTATATAAAATTCAGTGCATGTTTAAGCTCTTAAGCTCCAAGCTGTTAGACATTCTCATATTCAACAGAGTTATTACTAAATGACAGGTATGTTTTCTGTGTTAATTTTCCTGGGTCAATAATATACCCAAGTTTTCATGAGGAAAAAAAAATCTATTTCTCTAGATTTCCATGTTTTCAACTACAAAGATGAACTCTTTTCTTAGAAACACAGCATCACTTAGATTGCATTACTTCATCTTACTCCCCTCCTGAAAGCCTCTCCCCACCTCTTTTGTGTCTTTACATCAAACCTGCCAGTGTGGATGGGTACAACACATCCCACAAAGGGGCCTCTGTCTTTGTTCCCATCACTCCAGCATTGCAAACAATTTCATAAAAACATAATAACTTTCTTCTATTCTTACAGACTTCATAGTCTCATGTTTTACTTACCCCAAGGTAATGGCCATCAATAAACACAACAGGGAGGGAGGGAACTTCACACACCCTCCTGCATCTCTCATCTAGTTCTTTTCCGTAATCACTGTTGAGAGCAATATTTTTTTCTTCAAATTTAACTCTGTGGTTTTGAAAGATCTTTCTAACCAGTTCACATCTTTCAAAGGTGGTTCTCACCACACGAAGACTGGTTGTATAAATTATTATACGGCCAAATTCTGGCACTGATGACACCTGGAAAAGAAAAAAAATAAGTTCCAATTGCAGTATATGATGTGTTAACAGTTTATTTTTTTTCTGGCTGCTGTAATAACATCCAAATATTGAACAATTTCATTAAAAATATTGTTTAAGCAAAAAGAGAAACACAATCTTTTTTGTACTTTTTTGAAATGTAAAGATGGAGTGTGAGGAACTAAGTGTTTGTAATCACCACCTTAAGGCAATTTAAACTGCTTATCAAAGTAAGGTGCAACTTTGCTTCTTTTGGAAAGCTTTGGAGATAGTTAATCAAGCACAACATTTTCAAGAAACAGACATATTTTAGAACTGGTGGGCTTCCAAATTTGAATAAGTCATTACTCTTTTGTTGTTGTAGTGGACACAGATTCACCAACCTTCCCCAAGCCGTAAGACACAATGCTTTGGGTTAAACCCATTTCATTTGCAAAAGCACAAATTCTACAAAGAAACAATAGAAACTTGAATGCAGGGCTCCCCACTGTTTTTAAAACTGCCTGATTCTGTTACAACAGTGACTCCTGTTTGTTTATACAAACACAGTCTGGGAGTATCCAGATGAAGTCCAGACTTGATAGCTAAGGTGTTAAAAGCCTCCTTTCAGCAAGGACAAGAGCTAAAACTAAAAGCTCCATCACATCCATGAACCAGCACTGACATAGAATATTTTATCTCCATGCTGAGCTAGATCATGATTGGAGAGGGGACAGATTTATCACTAATTTTTTAGTGGGGACCCAAGTTATATCATTCTAAAATCCAGCCAACATTAAAAAGTACATTTTGTGTGTATTCAGTCTCCAAATCAAAGCCCACTGTAGTTAGGGGACACAGTTCCATTGACTGTAATAAGTTACAATGCAGGCCAGTCCTTCATAGGTATAAGTTTATACCTCATATTTCATTTCTATGATGAAGAAAACTATGGAGTGTAAATACTACAGGGGTTATTTTGTCCAAGAGAGACTAGTACATTTTAAAAAAGCCTGAGAATCTTTGCTCTAATCAAAGACACTCTGTACCAATAAAGAGCTAAAATCCTTGCTTTTCTAATAGTTAGTAAGACATTTCCAAGGATTTTGAGTTATCTATAGTATATTGCAAAGGAAATTTCATTATTTCAGTGCTATTCCAGGAGTAAAACCACAAGTCAGAAAATAATAAGTAAATATACCTATAATGCACTGTAGCAATCTATGCAAAGCAAAGCTTGATGGGTGTATGGATACTTTTGAACTATGTCATGCAATAATTGTAAAGACAAAACCGTGTGGAAGCCATTGGAGATTTTGTCAAATAATGAGGTCATGATTTATCTTACTATTTAAATTGAAGAAAAATGTCTCTTTAAAAACATATTCTATTTAAAAAGATGCCTACATGGTTCAATGTACAGCAAAGAATTCTCAGAAGAACATGTGAGTTTTACAGATCACTTACAGACTGCGGGAAGTTTAATTGCAGATATATGTAATTTACCTATTTTCCATCTCCCATCCTAGGAAAGAAGCATGTTGTCATATGTCAGTATTTATTTCTCTTTGAATAGAATTCAGAACTTTCATTTTAGGGGAAAAAAAATATATATATAAATAATGTTACAGAAAGAGAGCTACTTTTCTCTAGTCTTTTTTCTGGGCTGAAAATCTGTTATATCTCTACTGCAAATTGACTCTTCTCCAGAATATTATCCACACATCCCAAGTGAAAGGATTAGCTTGTCCTCTGCTTAAAAGACAAGTAATCTACGTAGACACTGCCAAATATTGTAGTAACTGTGCATGGAAGGAAGATGAGTTCATCCTTTGCAGAAGTAACCAAGAGGAGGTCTTAAAATATTCTTTCACAACATAATTTCACATACTCATTGTTTTCTCCTCTTTGGAGTGAAAATACATTTTGAAGTGGAAAACCATTCAACAGGATGGAAATTCGTGTTGCTTCATAGCTCTAATCTTTAATGCTGTTTGTTCCCAGACAGCAGGGGCTGGCAGGAGAGATACAGACAGTCATTATCTAGTGAAGCATCAGGGCTGTGGTGTCCCTGTAGCATACAAATAAGCAGCTGAAGACATGGAAAAATGGAAAGTTTTAAAGTAATCTGGAAAGATATCAAGTGGAAGGTGTGTACACAGAGTCACTTTTACGCTTATTCCTTTATTTTTTCCCTGTTGTGACAGTGAAGAAAAGCTCTTCTTTGCTCTGCAAAGAAATATCAAGGGCATTGATTAAATAATTCTTTAGGGAAATTTTATTAAATGCCTTGCTTTCTGTGCTAAAGACGCACATAATTTATCCTTGGCAGGACTTTATCATACCAGAGAAAATCCTTCCTCTCACCTGTCCTGAACCACACTGGTAATTAAAAAAAAATAAATAAAAATATAAAAAATTAGAGAGATTTACATGTGTTTATTTGTTTTTGTTTTTTTTTCCTTAATGAGAATCTATGTTAATTCCTATTTTTCTATCCAATTCACCAACTACAGCCTGTAATATTTAGTTGCTAGAATATGCTTTTGAAATAAATCAGCAGAATAATGTTTGAACACTCTGCTTTTCCTTCCTAGGCTGGAACTGTTGAAAAAACATAATAAATGGCAAGCAATGTAAGCAAATGAATAGAAAGACATTTTTGAAAATGAATATTTACAATTTAATGTAACAAACTTCAAATTAAAATCATCTTGTATGACTCATACTTGCATAGAAAATTTTAGCTGAAGATAAAGAGAAGGTAATTCTCGGGTTAATGGGCATGACAAAACTTTGCTTAGGTTGTGGAAGTTCAAAAAATGTACAAACCAAAAGATCTGGAGTGACTTACATTGACCATTTTCTTGTACTTAACTGGGATTCTCATAGAAACCTGAAGTTTATGAAAATCATTTGGCCAGAGGCAGCAACTTTTTGTGTCAGATTCAGAAAGTCTCTTGCACATGGGCCAAGAGTGTGTTTCAAAGAAGTTGTCCATAGAGAAAGACTGTCAAGGAAGAGATTTAAGGCTGCAGAGGGAAATAAGCTTGCTTTAGCTTCAATGCTCTGCATCATTTACAGCTCACAAGTTAATAGCATCGTGCTACCAACATCCAAAGAAGCATCCAAAGGCACTGGATGTTTTATTGCGTCAATCTGAACAGCTTAAATTTTGCTTGGGACCAGCTAGTAGACAGCAACAGCAGCAGCATAACCTACATGACTTCATGACACTGATGCCACTCAGTGATTCAGGAACAGCTGCCTTTTTTTTTTTTTTTTCCTCTTTTTTTTTTCCTCTTTTTTTTTTCTCTTTTTTATTTTTTCTCTTTTCTTCTCTTTTTTTTTCTCAAAACAAAACACAGAGCAAAAAGAAGGGATGAAGGAGACTGAAAAAGAGATGAAAAGACAGAAATAACCAAAAAGAGATAATAAAGCAAAAACCAAATTGTGGGGTACCAACAAATTTAGAGCAGTACAAACTAAATGTAGAGATCATAATGCAAGAAATATGATATAAAAGACAGACAGTGAGACAAAATGTAGTAAACAATAAAACAAAGACAAGGTCACTAATATATGACATTCTGAAGCTTTTTTTAAAAAAGAAATCCTGGTAGCTAATGAAAGTACTCAACAGCAAATATATTATGGAATAGACAAATATACAAATCTCCAAGTTGTTTCAACACTTTTTTTGGTTTTGTTTTTGTTTTTGTTTTGTTTTTTGCCTTTTTTTTAAGCAAGGCATGTTGCTGGAGCTGCACAAATATCATGAAATATTTGGGAATCACACTCAAAGTGTATTTGAGAATTTACCTTTTCTGTACAACAGCTGCCACAACAATAATAACAGACTTCTCAGTAGCTCTGAAAATATTGTGTAACAGCCAGGCGTTTCCATGGTACTTCTGAAAGCTGTTTAAATTCATACACTGTAAAACTCCCGTAGATGTCTCTGGGCTCAGATCTGCCCCAATGTATCTTAACCCTAGCTTCAAAATCCCATTGCAACTGAAGTAGCAGCAAAAATGTCCGTGTTCCTCTGCTAATCATGTACCTATGCTGACCCTGACCAATCCTCCAGTCTGCGTAGATAACACAATCCTATTTGTGAGGGAAAATCATAAAATGAATTATGGAATAATAATACTAGATTGTTTCTTCAACATGTTTGTCATGAATTGCTTTCCCAAGGCTATAGATTTTAATATCTTTTATGATATTTTTATGTCTGCCTTGCTGACTTTGAGTGGTTCTTTGGACCAAAACTCGTATCATGGATATTTTTGCAGCACAGTTGGGATCTGGCCAAATTCAGAGCAGAGGAAGTGGTCCAAGCCGACATTTTTCTACTTGTGTAAGGACCACTGGTGCACCTTGGGGTTGTTCATAAAGCAGTTGTAATTTTTTTTTTTCTGAAAGCCTTTGTATATGACCATGTCTGCAAGCAAGTAAATAGACAAGCCTAGCAGGGAGAGGAATATCCATGTTGTTAGCTTCATTTCTATTTGCTTGCAAAGGAAAACTGTGACAGCAACACTTTGAAAGTCATCAGGAGATGTTTGGGTTTTTTTTTCTAATCTTCCCTCTGGACAGAAGTATGAATGCATGTTTTAATCTCATTGGTGTGAAAAGAATATCTATTTATATTCATACTCATATATAATTTATTTCAATTGTGGTGTCACCTGCAAATTTGCACTTCTAAAGTACTTGTTTCCAATAACAAAAAAAAAAACAAACAAGCAACAAAAAAACAGCTCTATATTTTACTTTATATAAGCAACTCTATTTTAGTAAAAACAGAAATCTTTTAGTAAAAACAGAATCTTTTTCTGCTAAGATTTATGAGCTTGTATAATACTTTGCCAAAAGTAAAAGCCCAAATTTTAATGCCAGCTTTTATCACATAAGAGATTTTAGAAGGTTTTTACTATGTTCAGGTATAACATCCAACTAATCTTATTCATGCAATAGTGAATTGCTTCATTGACCTAAATCAATGGCTGATATGCCCTTCTCTGTCTCAGAATATCGTCTTTCAACATCTCAGTGTTCTACTGAAATATGCACCTCTTGGTTTCGCAATTAGATGCTATCAGACCAGCAAAGTATCTCCTATCCATTAAGTCGGCTGAAGAAGGAATCTAAAGTGCATTACAAACCCTGCACCAAGAGATGCTTCAGTGAGTAAATGCAACATTCATGATCTAAAGAAAAAGTTGCGCAAGAAAAAAGATGTATATATAGATATATGTATGCATGAATGCATGTGCGCATATATATATATATATTCATACATGTTTGCATATCTACAAGTTTTAAATCAAGCCGTTCAATTCAAAACTGGTATTGCATAACTTAGGGCTTGAATCAGTATCAATAATTGGCAAGAAGAGTTGTGGTCTAACAGTAGTTTTCTAATTATGATTTGTTTTGAATTTTTTATTTTACACTCAGAAGGGAAGGCAGCTATGAATGACTGTTGAAGAAATTCTGCAGAAAAAAAAATAAATAAACATTTAATTTCTGCAAGACTGAAAAGTTTGTACTGTCTTTTGACTTTTAAAAGGCTTCCAAAATCCATACTAAATGTGTACTAAAACAAATGTATTCTTTCTGAAAAGTTAACGTAAAAAACAATCACCGAAATGTTTTTATTTTTTTACATTGCATTTCCTCAGAACATACATGTTTTCCAAAATGCATAGTATTTAATGAAAGACACCAAGACACTTTAGATGAAAATATGTAACATTCTTTGAAAGAGATGGCTGGAGACTGAAGGTCTGTGGTCTAGCGAAAACTCTACAGCATTATACAGTGCTAACAGAGTTGTGAACTAGTCCCTTTGGTCTGTCATTGTTGGTTGTCTATTTCAAATTAAAGATTTGATGGCATTTTTCAGAAAGCATTGATTCCCAGGCCAGAAGACCTCTTGCAATGAATGGATCTCATGTTCCAAAGTAACATATTTTTCCTTGGCAGGTAAGGTCTGTTTACGCATACCGAAGGAATTGCAAACAGCCACGGTGTGCAGTCTCAGTACAAAATCACATTCTGTTCCATTTCACTGTTTGTAGTTCAAACTCTCCATAGGCTCACGCAGCAAAAGCACAGTGTTCACTTATTTTTTAATTTAAGCACTCTCTAAAGTGCTCTACTACGTTAAGGCTGTTAGTTCTGTTTACATTGTCTTCAAGGACCTGGCACTATGTCAACATTTGGGAAAATTCAGAACTTGAACTTTATTAAATACAAGAATCTGTGCATTTTAGTAGTGCACTGTAAAATAAAGACTAATTTTCTGCAACGTAGCAGGTCATATACTCGAGTCAAACCATGTCCTGACCTTCTCTTAAAAGTATCACTTTGATAACACTACACTTTTTCTTATCCAGTTTGGTATTTGCAGGGACCATAACTGTAGGACTTGGAGTCTGTGACCCCCTGTCATTGCGACAGTGAAATTGTATCACCAGTTATCATACTCATAACCATCAGTAAGCTGGTAAGATGTATCAATACCAATTTACAACACAGACAGTAGTTTTGTTGTGTTCAAGAAAGTGGTTCAGTCACTGTTTTTTCAGATTTCAAAATAGCACAAGTACTTGTGTGTCTCTTGTCTGCCTACTTTCTGGCACTCTCCTCCTCCACAAACAGCAGCCCTAGGAATATACCCATTTCCAAAAGCGGTACAGGAGAACCTGTTCTTCTGCTTGATTGAATGTTCCAACACAGGGCATGAAGCATCTAATTTTTTCTGTTTCAGTTTCATAGGGCTAGTGAATTCTGAGGAGTTGGTCACAGTTACAGAGAAAGGCTGAGATCCAGCAGGAAACTGAATTGTTTGATCTTCTAGCTCCTGGACAATTCTTGTCTCTCTTACCTATACATCCACCATATAGTGCAGATTGTAAAACAGCAGATTTTTACCTCCCTAAAGCTGGCATCTTCAAAATTGCTCATCAACAGCAATATAAAATAGATATAGGATTTCATTATGCTTAAGGCATATGTATAGTTTCTTTATATATGTCTGTAATTCATTTTTACTTCTCAGATCATATATCAATGTTGGGAATATCAGATGAAAATAACAGAAGTAGTAATAATGTTCCTGTTACCATTCTTCCTGCACGCACTCATACAGCCTGCTCTCAGGTGACCCCACTCCAGCTAAGAGAACAAGTTATCTCCCTCAGGTTTGTGGTTTCTAATAGACCCTGATGCCTCTGCTTGCATGTACTTTCTAAAGCCAAAGCTGCCTGCTACCAGCATTGCACTGACTCTGGGTTAAAAAATAAAAATAAATAAAAATAAAAGTTATTTGATTTACTTAAGGAAGTCAGCCAGTGCAAAATTTAATAGAGTGTTCAAATTTGTAGGAAAAAAAAAAAAAAAAAAAAAGAGCAGTATCTGTCCATGCCTAATTGGATGTTATTTAGCATGTTTTGGGATTCCTATCAGTATTTTCTTATTAGTGTATTTATTTCTTTTTGCATATGATAGGAATAAATGAGGCTTTTGAAAATCAGAAGCAAAAATTAATTCCTGTAAGTAATTCTAATCTATCCTGAAATTCTCCCTGGAAGAAACCACACTGCGACATAATGCTTTTTTTCCTCTTTTGCTCACTCACTCTTTACTTCTCTCTCTTCATGCTTACCAACTTGACATCTCCAAGAAATCCTTCCAGAGGAAAAGGGAGAGAGTTTCTGGGAAGTCTCGCTTGGAAATGTTGAATGGTTTTGCAAGAAAAGAGAAGGATTTCATTGTTGCAGTTTCAATGTCCACAAATATTGAAAGGGAAGAAGCAAAAGAAGCCAAAAATAGTTTTGCCCTCAGTAGTTTACACAAGGCACTAGAAGTTGTTTGGAAAAGGTTCTTCAGTAGCAGTGTCCAACGATAATCTAACATCATGCAGTGCTTTGAAATATTCTTGGTTTTGGTGAAAGAGGCCTGAAGACAGACAAATTTTACCTAGATTGTCTTGTAACATCTACTTTTAGGTAGTCTGGGGTATGGGATGGGTTAGGACAGGTAATAGTTTAGCTGTTTACACTAGATGAGTGTTTCTATCTTCTGTACCTTACAGATCTCATCAGCCTGGTAGATCTCATCTTTCTTTTTCTTTCCAAAGGAAAGACAGTGACTTGAAAGAAATGTTAAGGTACCTTTTATCCACAGAGTATCTTATGCTCTATATTCAGCACAGTCACTTATTTAATAGCTGATGACATATAAAGAAATCTAAGCATCTTTGAGCAGGCAATTTCATTTATTCTTCAAAAATAATGGAAGAAATTATTACTGCAAGTAATAATGACCAAAATATAGTCCTAAAAGCTACAGATATTAAGAAATTGCCAAAATGTTGCTCATAAATGAAATATAATTGCTATTGTTAATTTGAAAAATGCTGTCATACAGTCCTTAAAATGTAGTTAAAATCATTCTCAGTTAATGTAGTAAACATTGTAAAAAAAAAAAAAAAAAAAAAAAAAAAACTAATGGACATTTATTAAATGATTTTACTTCATTCTTTTTCAATAATTAATTATATATATATATATAAGCTGTTACAGAGATCTCTGTGGTTCAGTTTGCTAGCATCTTCTTCTCCACTCATCAACACAATAAAGACACCAAGAAAAATACAGTGTTAAGGATGCACAAGACAAATAACAATAAAGTATTAGAGCTAGACAAATTGTCCCACAAGTAATCTTGTTACAGCTGGCCTGTACTGATGTTAGACTGCTAATAATTTTGAAACTTCCGCTGCTAGTACAAAGGAAGTCCACTGCATCCACAGTGGAAACATCTGGCACTTAATTCCAGACAATGCAATTCTGTTAAGTTACAACACTATCTGTTAAGATACAGCAATATCCACAGAACTTAATTTCAGAAAATTGTTATCAACCAATACTATCACCATACAAAAATAATGTTTATTTATAGCCAAGAACTTCTACTGCAATTTTAAGTCAGTAGTCAGGTAATATCCAAACCAAGTTTCAGCAAGGTGTAGAAACACTTTCCCTTCATTTACAAAGTGTGCTATGGGCTCTTACACAAAAAAAAAGATACCTGAAACCTTTCACTCTTATTATGATCTCACCTACAAAATGAGTCTCTAGTGACAAATGTTTCCAGAATTAAGTAGTACTTAAAATCAGAGTTTAAGTGTTGTCTGATCACTTTAGTTTCGAGTATATCAGTCATTATAAACCACACAAAGCATTATTCTAGGACGATTATTTTATATCAATTTGTTTGACTAATGATGTCAAATGAAAACATTTGGAGTTTTTTAGCCAGTCCAAACTGATAACCAAGATTCATCTCAGTATGAGGAGACATGGTGAAGAGAATGCTCAGCACCAAGTGAAAGAAATTCACGTTATAAACTGAATAATACTGCAATGCGTTTTGAATGTGTTATGAAAAGGAGAAATATTTATCACTTGATTGGAAACAAGTCTCATAGAATGATTTTGCCACCCTTGGACCATCATTTTCTTCAGTGCACATCCATGAAGTGACTTGACCTGGGTGAAGCTCCATGACAGTTTCTCAGTGTATTTATTTTACTAAATACAGTGTTTGCTTGTTGGGTGAGCAAAGTGGCCTCAAAGCAAATGGAAGGTACACTTGCTTTTTCTGATGTTGATTTTCATCTGCACTAAGAGCTTGATAGCTTCTCAACTTTCAATAGCTGTGCCAGCGTATAGTACAGTTTTGTTCTTTGATTTGTTAACTCAATAACTATAATGTTGTCATCTCTGAAATGAACTGTTTGGGAAGGTGAAAGTAAAGAAAGTTTAAAACTGCTCTCAGTTAAATCACCTATTTTAAACTTCCTTTACCTTGCCTTTCCTGATCAGTCATTTCAGAGGACCAAGATTTCCTAAACAAGAGGAACAGTGGTGGTATAATTTTACTTACAAATATAGTATTTGCAAAGTGGATCTTTTGAGACAATGAGCAGCACTAACTTCTAAGAGATTTTTCTTCCAGCAAAACAAAATTTCAGTGGGGAAATGCTACAATTTCTGAAATATGTTTTACTTCTAATAGATGTTTTAGAGTATGTTTAACAAGAACATGTTTAATACCTACATTAACCTATACAGAACACATCATGCAGACATCAACACCTGTCCTAACAATGAATTTTCTTTGGCAATGAGATATTCCATGTTCCTTTCTGTGCCTATTTTGTGTTGAAAGATTTATTGTAGTTCACTGTAACCTTACATACAACCAGGGAAACAATTGTTCTCTTCAGGTGCGGTGGTAGAAGAGCTAATGTTACTAACATTTGATCATCTGCTATGTTTGATAAATGGCTTTCAGATGAACAATCTGAGTGGCATTATAAAAAACTTCTCTTTGATGTATTTGCTGGATCAGGAAATTGAAATCTATACTTCTACGAAATTGTTACAGTCTTACAGGAGATATAAGCTCTTTGATTTGCTTCTTGGATATACATAACATATATATACATATACATATATATCTTGCATTGTTGTTATTGCATAAAAGAAATAATTAAAACTGCTCCTTAAATTTAAATAGCATGTCTTAAGAAGTAGGCTGTGCCAGTGAAATGCAGAGGAGTTAAAATAAAATAAATAAATAAATAAATAAATATCAGAAAAATTCAGATGTAGTAGCTGCAAAAATTTTCCAAAACTTCAAATCCACTTGTTGTCAGACTGAAGTCCTAGTTGAAAATTATTCTAGAGTTTTTTCTAGTTACAACAAAGTTAGGAAGAAAATTCACCATAGAGGAGGCTAAAATATAGGTATTTTGAAGTTGTAAACCTCCTGTTTCTGCAAGAAGAACATTATTCCTGGAAGACATAGCTTGTGTTGTGACATGCCTGTATACAGCCGTAATGCCTACAAAATTGTATAACATTATTTTGCTGCATGAATCATGTGACCATTTGGAAGTCTTTTAGCATGAACTTTCACTGTATTAAGTTATCTTGGTGATGGTTTATGACTGTATTACTTCAAAGACAGGCAGAATAACAGCATAAAAGTTTATGCAACATTCGTTTGACATGCAAAAAATATAAACATTTCTAAATATCTGGAAAATTGGGAAGTCAAAGTATGAAAATAGAAATGGTGATTCGCAACATATCCTACCAATTTTCTGTCACAGACAATGGAGAACAGGCAAATTGGAAGATCACTGCTACTTCTCCAAAGCACCTTGGAAACAGAAATTAATTAATGTAAGAGAGGGGAAAAAAAAAAAAAAAAGTCTACTGCATATCACTTAGAGAAATGCTGCCATCCGTAAATTAAAAATGTATGACTGGAGCTGCATAGCATCTGCCTACCTAAAGATACATCTGTAAATAGTGTGGAAGACCAGAGAACTGAAACAATGGATCACACAGATGGGTCATGAAAAGAATGTTAATATTAATTATGCAATTCTAAACAATTTACAAGTCCCGGATATCTAAGAATTAGTCTTTATTCTTAGAAGATTTGACCTAGATTATACCATTTAACTTCCTATTTCTTAACGTTTATGGGATACTACTTCGTATTAAAAGTTATACCTACAAGTATGGAAAAGAATTATTATTCAGCATTTGTTCTCTGTTTATCTCACCTTTATCTCCTTATCACTGGGAACAGGGAGATACAGATTAAAATGAGAATGGAATTTCAATAAAATTGAACTTTTTCTCAAGTTTAAAAAACACTCTGAATTTATGTGCTTATTTTTTCTGAGCCTTTTATTTTCTGGTTCTAGTCAAAACAAGATGGGCTGGAAATAAAAGAGAGCATATAGGTCAACTTGAAAGAGTGGTGACTAGTCTTTAGTGTTTCACCACTTGCCCAAACAGAAATGTTAAACTTATCTAGAGTTGCTTGTACTTGGCTGTGTTCATAAAATATTTAAAATTGCTAAATATTTTTCTTGCCTGTTATATTACTCTCAGTTCACATTGTAAGGTTCCTTTGGGCCTTGTTTTCTAATAATATGAGTACGATTTTTCAAATATGATTACCTGTCATGAGTAGAAGCATCTTGTTCTGCTAATTATTCAAATGCTGGTGGTAATTCTAAGGTTTATTTACACTTCCCATGATGTCACCCTGAATTACTAACAAAACAAAACAAAACAAAACAAAATAACTGTCTTAAACAGCATGCTTAGATTTAGGTCCCAAATCCTCTCTTCAGTAATAAAACAGTTTTTATCCTTGTTTATGTTTATCACACTGTTCAAGATATTTGAATATTGAGTTGTCTGTCCATGTAGGATCATTGTACAGCTTGTGTCCTATCTGAGAATATCCTATAAGTAAGGATGGCCTTAGCCAGAAGTGAAGCAGAGCAAGGCTTTCTGAGGGTGGGCAGATAAAGATTAAGCTGCTTGAGAGCATAGATCATGTGAAAAAGTCAGCAAACAGCATGGCTCTGAGTGAGTCCTGGTTTGAGCATGCTGGTCCCATCTGTCTGTAATCACTGCTGCTTCCCCCGGTGGAACATTTCATACTTCAGGGTTGTGTTGATCAGCAGCAAATTGCTGTCATGAAAATGACTGTGCCTACTCCAGCCCATTTCTTTTTGGCAACAGCTTTGGAAAACCCTGTTTATTGTTCTCTGGTAGACAGATGAATTTTAAAAGAAAAGGTTGCTACCCCTTCCTATTTTGGCAGGTTGATTTCTGTTTGAAGAAATAATCACTCTTTCTGTTTTCTCCTGTCTTTCACCAGTCCCTCACTCATCCTTTCTAAAATATTCCCTTTGTAACCTTACACTGCTGGAGAGATTGATAGATGCTAATAATAGTGTAATAATGCATACATGGATCTCTGACAATCATTTTACATTTAAACACAGCCAGGTGCAGTTTGCTCACATAGTGATTCTTCCAGCAGTTCCCAAATACCAGTTACAGTTTGTTTAATTAAAAGGCATTACTGCTCTATGAAAATGAACTCTAGCCTGTTGAGCTTCTTACAAATATAATTCATCACACTGCTGACTGCAGAACAAACTGTTTAGCAGGTGGGATCCTGCTCATGATATTACATGCCTCTGTCTTCTTGGCCAAGCTATGCTTTGTGTGGTGAATGGTTCTGTTTTCCTAAGACTTGCCTTGAGTATATCAGAAAAAATCAGGAAACAGCAATAGTCCATGACTTTTTTATTTGCACAAGTGCTGAAACAGTTAATTTTTCTAGTGTTAAAGATACTGTATAAGTACAAACCAATATCAAGGAAAGCTCTTATCAGTTATATTTAAGTCAGCTGAAAATTTACCTTTAATTATGATCAATTACACTCTGGGGTCAGTCTGTCTTACACAGCAGAACTACTGCTCACTCAGAACAGCTAAAGAATGCAATAGCATAAATGGATTAAGGTGCCACTTTTGAACTGCAAGTAGCAGCAGTAGAGAAGATTCTAAATTGTAATCCATTCTTCACAATTTACCTTCCTATGCAATAAAATGGCTGGACTTGATGATCTTATGGGTCTTTTCCAACCTAAATTATTCTATGAAAATCAGAGGAAAAAATTGAATGAATATTACTTTGATTTGGGATATACCCTGGAGTTTTTATGCTTGGCAGATAACAAGCTTTCTGTCAAAAGTTATTTAATTTTTTACTGTATTCCTGTGAATGGCAACTGGCCATTGCACTGGCATCTTGAAATTCACAAGAAGTGTTGAGCAAAACTGGGAAACCAGCACCCTCCCGGCATACATAGCTTTCATTTCCAAACTTCTGCCACTTACGTGGAAAATGATTCCCTTTTTCTTTCCCACTGTTCTATCCAATTTAAATACTACCTGAAGATGTTACTCATCTGGGCTGAGATAAAAACAGGCTATTCTGTTATGAGTTGAAGTTGTCATTTGTGCTTCACAGTTAAAGATTATGCAAATAATTCTTCAGGTGCACAGTGAGCATTCTCTCCCCTAGGACCATGAAGCACTTTGCCTCCGCTAACGAATGTTCCACAAGTCTCTGAATGAGACAAAGAGCAAAGCTGAGCAATGCTTAGCTTGACAAAATGCTGATGAAGTGCTGACTCGGTCCTTGCTCCATAACAACAGAGAGCCTTATCACTCAATACGGAAGTGATGAACAGGAATCTCTTCAAGTTATAGCACTACTTAGTTCTGTATTAGCACTGAGAGATAAAGGATCGTGTTTCCCTGCTAAATTACCTAACATAATTGGAACTATGCTCTCAGCTATATCTTCATTACTTAATAATATCTAGAACTTTGGTACTTTCATCTTCAAACTCTGAGTAGTTAATTACTCATTATACACTCAATCTTTGTTTCTTTAAATTAAAGAGCCATATGCATTGCACACATAAGGTGCTTCATTCCTTTTCTTATTGAATGGATTCCAAAACCAAAGGCAGAGATGGAGATTTTTATGCAGACAAAGAGGATGCAACTCCTAGACAGCATAAATATACTAGCTCTGCCCTGGAATAACCCTTACTGTTATTCCTAGCTTTGATGTGAAAAGGTACAGATGACTCATCCACCATTTCTGTGTGAGAAAAGTAGATTATATCTCAGTGCAGCACAGTTATAGGTTTCTTGTTGGACAAAAAAAAAATAAGTTGTAGGCTTTTTTTTGTCTTTTTTTTTTTTAACTAAATAGATAAAATGTCTGAAAATCAGAATGTAACAGGTTGTATGCTTCAAATGAATACCCCAACCTGTTAGGCAAAATAGCTGCCAATGTAGGTGTTCTGTATATATCACATCTGTAGTTGGTAACAATTTTTTAGCAGGGACAGTTTAAGCAGCTTTATGCTCTAGTCAAAATCAGGATTTGGTCCAGAGATGTATAGTTTTAAAATAAAACATACATTTTTATTCTTACAATTGTATTTTCCTATAATAATGTACTTATAATAGGGATATAATCTATATCATGTCATGTAGTTAAATGTGTTGTGGTCAAAGAATATGAATAGAAATGGAGATGCTGGGGTGATTTAAGTTAGCTATCTGCTTTTCTTTTGGAGCAACATTTCCCTGTCTCCTTTGCATAGATATTATTTAATCCCCTAAAAAAAAAAAAATAATAAATAAGGTAACAACATTTATTCTAACATCGTATCACATCTTCAAGCAATGTTGAAACTCCGTACTGATTACATTTCTGCTTTTTGCATAATTTTCTACTAATATGATAATTGATACAGGATGAAAGAATGGTCAGAAAGTTCACTTGACATCTTTTCTTCTTTGTCAATTCTTGCCCTTATCTGTTGCGACTTTAATAGAGAGCTGCAAGAGCAGCTGAGATAAAACTACCTGTTGGAAGGAACTGCTTCTTTCAAGGCTGCTCCCAGTTGGTGGCAAAAGAAAAAAAAAATAGTCACTTGTATCCAGATGCAAATCCTGAGCTGTAAAAGTGCCCTTCCACTCTGCAGTCTCTTACATGAAGATCCATGAGAACATCATGCACCAAGTAGATTTTCAAAAGGCCTGACCACCTGGCAGTTGCAAAAATCTTAGCCAACATAGCAAAATTTCACAGACATTTAAATGAACAGAATCTATTTTCTGAACAGGTAATTTAGGAGCTGCCATCTCTTTTAAATCTTCATGAGAGCTTAAGCTTGGACATGGAGGGACTGAGTAGATGGTTATATTGTTGGACAATGGTGGGATTTAGACGAACAACTGACTTCTCCATTACACATTTGGAAATCTGATTGAAAACATCAGCCAACATCTGGAAAAGGAAGTTCTCAAGATGCAAATTAAGATCTGCAATAGGTGGAACGAACTCTAGCAATAATGGTTAAATCAGACATTGTTCCCTTCTTTAATCAGGGAAGAATGTTTCCTGTCTCTTGTGGCATTCTGCACTTGAATACCAATGAAATGCTTCACAGATGCCTGTGTGGGAAGGGTGAGTCCTCTGAATTTAGGTGCACTACACCAAGAGCAGGATGTGAGCAGCTGGGCAGGAAAAGAACACATTTTCTTTTAAAATCTGCAATTGTGTATGCATGTTTAGAAACTGTCCACTTTCTGATGTACATGCACAAGTTGCACGGGGAAATACATTTTTATTAAATAATATTGCACAACTGTTAAAATTCATTAAAATATTAGCAATCAGTGGCATTCCAAAAAGCTTACCAGGGTCAATCCCAAAGAAACATTTTTTTTGCCTTTGCACCAGCATTGTCTGATTTGTCAGTGCAGAAGATAACACTGCATTTTGTTATAAACTTGTGCAGTTATTGGCCAGTAAGCTTTCCCATATTTCTTTCTGATGAGGGGAGGAAGAGTAAGTTTTCATGTGGCATTTCTGTGGTATAGAAGACATACTTCTCTGACATTATTGATGGATGGTGTCTCTAGATATAGTTCCAAAGCAAAATTGTGCTAAGGTTGTTAAAATATTTTCCACAATTCATACTAGCAATATAGATGGCTTTTCTGTCATCTTTCTTGTCATGTGTGAAATAAGTCTATACCTCACTGACTCCAGTTGCTCGTCTGTGACCATTTCTGTTGCTTTGTATGATGGAGGTTGTAAAGACTTGTACTGTGGCCAACTCTCTACAATATGACTAACTGTTCCAAGCAAAAGCACAGGACTGCCTCTTTGGTTGGGAAGCTATATTTTTCCTACTCCTTTTCAAAATCAACAGGCTGGGGATGTTGTCCTAATTACTATTTACCTTATAAGGTGTAGAAAATTTTAGCAAGATTTGACTTTCATGCTTTGTAATATCTAGCACTGGATGTTGCAGCAATGAAGAGGGTTTTCATGCATGAAAGTCAAACCTTTTTCTCTCTGGCTGCAAATTACATTCTTAAGCATATTTTATTGTGCTTTAGCTACCAACTTATGGCACTGCTGAACATTACAGTCACGGGCTAAAGCTCCAGCCAGAAAAAGAAGTATCTCTTTAACCACTTCTTTCTTTCAAACTGTTAATCATGAACCTTGTGTTGGTGTAGTGTGTAATAAACTGTCAACAGTACTAGACAAATGTCAGAGCAGGCTGCTGACAGACCAGAACAGTCTAGCAAGCATTATCTGCAAAAAAAGATGGTTTCACTTCTTCTCTCTTAAGAAAGGAGATGACACGTACATGACAATTAAATTGGCAGCAGGTGATGTCTGAAATGTGTTTTTGGTCAACTACTAAAATACACTTTACTTGGGTCACTGTAACAGAGTACCAATAAAGCATGTGTACATTTAAAGTTGACTAGCTAGTCTTTGCAAATACTGGTGTTTCAAAGGGTTTCTAAATCCTAGTTCAGATCTGAAGTAGTTCTGAGATCTGTAAATTACATGGAATCGTAATGTAATTAACTTGTTAATAAGAATTTTTGTTAATGCCTTTTATGGCATGAAATGAAAAACATCAGTACACACCTGCAGAACCATACCACTAAGGTGAAGAAAATTTCTAACTATTTGAAGCTAACATTTTTTGAAAGAAATGAGCTCTATCCTCATTATTAGCATATTTTTACAATTGCACAACTGTACTGCTGTGCAAACTAGTGACAAATTGGCCCACTCTAGCAAAATCACAGAATCACAAAATGGAGGTTGGAAGTGACCTCTAAAGGTCATCTAGTCCAAGCCCCCTGCCTAGCAAGATCACCTAGAGCACATTGCACAGGATGGAATCCAGGCGGGTTTTGAATATCTCCAGAGAAGGAGACTCCACAACCTCTCTGGGCAGCCTGTCTCAGTGCTCTCTCACCCTCACAGTAAAGAAGTGCCCTCTCATACTCAGCTGGAACCTCCTGTGCTTCAGTTTGTGCCCATTGCCTCTTGTCCTGTCTCTGGGCACAACTGAAAAAAGACAGGCTTGACACCCTCCCCTCATATATTTATGCAGATTGATGAGGTCTCCCCTCAGTCTTCTCTTTTCCAGGCTAAACAGGCCCAGTTCTCTCATCCTGTCCTCGTACGACAGGTGCTCCAGTCCTTTAATCATCCTAGTAGCCCTAAAATATTTGCTTCCATGTTTGTAAATGTAACTAAAATACACCTCACCTAAGACAATCAGGTACAATGAGGACCCTTAAATATCTGGTTGCAAGGTGGTTTATTCGCACATAACCATTAGAAGTAAATAAACAAGACTGATGCTAGTAACTAAGCATATAGGATGGTTCGTATTTGTAGAAAACTGTATTTCAACTTTCAGCTTTAAGTGTTCCACAGACTTCATTTGTCCTGTGTCAAAGGATGAAGACATTTATGGGCAAGAGGACACAGCAAATGAGCTAGCAGGCAGCATGTTGTACCATATCAAAGAAGAGAGAATAACCTAAACTCTTCTTGATGGTCCTAGTTTTAAGAATAGTTTAAAAGTAATTTTTTCCTAATTGTCCTCCTGAGTTACTGATTTTAGCTTCATAGACAAAAAAAAAAAAAAAAAAGAGTTATTGCTGCTAATTAACATTTAATACTAACCAGTTCATCATTTTATCTCTGTTGTAAGAGGCCAACTCTCAGAAAAACAAATTTCATACTGTTAGAATAAGTAGAAAGAACTTCAGCACTAATGTCCTAAGAATTTTTTGGTAAGCAGTTTACTTAACATTACTCTTTTTCAGTCAAAAATAAGGTCAGCTTAAAGGAAGAGGCATTTTCCACATTCATTCAAAGGCTGAGCACCTTCCTGAGCAGCTCTGCAGTGACATTATGTAAGAATACCAGAGCTGCAACTGGGCTCAGCACCAGTGTTCATCTAGTATTCCAGGTCATCTACCAGACAGATAATTAAGAGAGGATGGAAAGCATATATGGCATTTCTTCCTAATACTCTCTAAGTTTATGATTCTTTTCAGCTCAGAGAATTTCCTGAGGGCAACATTTTTAGGAATACTGCTTAGTACAACCAGAAGGCACTTTTTTCCATTTGGCATTTGTGTTCATTGCCTGAGAACAAGCACATTAGTTCTTTCTTTCAAAAAGAAAGCAAATGCTTTTGGTTTTGTTTTGTTTTGTTTGTTTGTTTGTTTTCAGATTTAAAGGGGGGCAGAGAGTGGCAGAACATGGTTACGTGCAGTCTCTCAGGTCTTGTTTGCCTGGATTCAGTCTGCTCTCTACCTCCTGTCCCTGACAAGTAAGTCACAGGTTCCAAGCTTTTCCAGGACACTTTCTTGCTGTAGTAATGCCATGACCTTATAAAGTGTAAGACTGGGGAGAGAGAGAGAGAGAGAGAGAGAAATGGGAGTCAAGTATAGTATTTGGGATGACAAGTAGAGAGTCAGCAAGCCTGTCCCCCACTCACGCTCCAGCAACTTATTCACGCTGTCTTATGACTGCTTAACTCAAAGTACTACTCCCACCACTACCTCCTGCAGACATGTTTTGTAACAAAGCAGCATCTGCTTATGTACGTTTTGTGTAGGATCTGATCCACCAGGCATGCTCAGAGGACACCTACTGCATCAAGCCCTGCAGGTGAGACAGGCAAAGGAATGCCTATTTTGTGGTTCCCACAGGACATGAGTAGGAGGTACCTGTCACATCCTGTCAATACCGAGATAATGAGGCACGTGGCCAAGGCAGATCATTAGTAAAAATTTCATTAATAAAAGCTGTTTTTTTTTTTTGCCTTTGAGACAAGGTGGCAAAAAAAGAGGAGTTTGGGAAATCAATTTAGTTGTAAGTCCTTATTCAGAAGCCTTTTTTTGAATCTATACCTTAAGTCTTGGTTCATTCTAATACTGCATATATGTATTCCATATATAAGTATTCACTGCAGTATAAGCATATCTTCTTTGCTCTGCACTTTGTTATGCAGAGGATAAAGCCTGGGGGTGAGGCTTATTAATAAATCACTCTGCTTGGGAAAGTAGCCACATGGTGTAGACTTCACAGAGCGAAAAATGTAATTGTGTTGTCCCTCACAGCCCAGGGCAACAACTCTGCTTTTTCCTATAGGCTGCTCACTCTTGGACCACAGGCACTTAGACTCCAGCTGAGGTGAGTTTGAGACATCTCTGTTCAGTAGCAGTTAGTTCTTAGAAGTTGCTTTCTATCAGCAGAAGAGAGAAGGTGCAAACAAAGTGCAAAATGATCTCCCCACTGCTGCTCCCATCCTGCTCCTGCCAGAGTCTGGCTGTACATGAGACTCAAGTGTCAAGGGCGTTCACAGGCCCATGCTAGGAAGTGCCAATACAGCCTCTGTTTCAAGGAAGGCTGGAGTGCACAGATAAGCCTGTCGAGGTTCAAAACTGCACCACTCACATCACTGATGCCTGACCTGCTGCAAAATGCACAAAGGCTGGCTCTCAGTTGCCTTGCATTTTGTGATCCTGTCTACCTGTGCTAAATGAATAAAAATAGTACAACCAGTAGGGAAATGCCAGTTCAGTTTTGTAACATTTTGCACTTATCTGCAAATGTAGGTGTGATTCCAGAAGCAAAGTACATGCTTATCTGAAGCAGAACCATATATTTACACTGAGCAGGAAGGTTTAATTGTCTGAACTGTCTGTGGGGTTTGCCTCCGCTTGAGACACCTGAGTGTCTCAAGAACACAGACTTCTTTTATGGATCCTTTGTTGGGATCAAAACATATCAGAACAAGAGTAATTTTGAGGCCATACAGTGTTCTGGCATGTTGGACAGACATCCAGGGCATGATGATCAGACTGCTAGAACAAAAGCTCAGTGTTTTTTTCTTCAGTTATTGATTCAATCTTGAAGAGGTGATAAATATAACCATGGTTTTGTTGCTTAGCTTTCCAATGTTGAGTACATTGAAAAATCAAGACATTCTTACCTATATTTTTTTAAGAAGAGACAGATAAGTCTTTTCAAACTCCAAGCTTGTATATAACTTTTAGAAGTTTAGATAAAGTCTGTTTACATATTGTCTAAGTCAAATATGTATTTCAAGTCCAGTAACAGCAAATACTAAAATATCATGAACATACTAATAATAGACTTGTCTGAGTTCAGTGCTTTATAGCTGATTTATAGGAGAATATGAAAGCTGATTTATAGGACAATGTGATAACAATAGTAATATCCTAAGTACTGACCAATCCCAGGCTCCTGTTAAAAAATGACAGACCTGAACTTCTGTCTTTTTGAATCGGTGTGGCTGTTCAGCAACCAGCTCTGGAAATGACCATTTTTAGCCATCACTTAATCAACTGAATTAATTGAATCACTGTCCCAAGTGTTGTGGTTAAAGATAAAAACACTTAGGAAGGTACAAAGGAAGAGGTGAACAGACAGTATGACCATTCCAGCGGTGATCCAGATGACCTGCTAACACTGCATTTTCTGTAAAAAATACTTTTTTTGTAGTCATTTGACTCTCTGTAATTATAACTTTTCCTATTCTTAGGTGGATTTCAGTGCTATACTGATCAATACTTAGTTTTCCAGATTCATGAACACTAAGAACAAACACTGGAACTTTATATCTCAGAGAAGGTACCTACAACTCACTGGGGTGGCAAAAAGTGTGGCTTAAGTTTATGAGCAGGTTTCCCTGACATTGCTATTGGCAGGTACTGGGAATCCAGCATGTCAATTCCTTCTGCAAATTATGCCTGTTTGGGAGTCACAGGACAGTGTCTATGGGTAAGAATATGAAGGGAAAGTTCAGGAGGCCTCTAACAAACTTAGTCCAGTCCTAGCAGAAGTTTTTGAGTTCAGAGAGTGCAATGATGCTAGAGAGTCAGGAGCACAACCAGCCCTGACCATCCACCAAAGAAGCGTGGAGGGGAATGATGTTACTTCATGACTTCTCCAGTAAAACCACAGACATCTTCCCCGCTCTTCTGCCCATAGTTTTGGGGATTGCAGTGATACACTTCAGAGGACAGAGTGATATACAGTGTGCCACCCAACCTAAGGCCTTTGCTTTTACTGTTACACCAGAAACATTTTTATCAGTACTTTGCAGCATCTGCCTTCTTTGGAACACTGTTACTTTTGTGGCTGTTTTTCATTTTATTTTCTCTGTGTCTTGGCATTAGCCATCCCTTCTGGTTTTGTGAGCTTTGCATGTATTGTAGCGTGTTCACTTCTCCAGATCACTAACAAGCAAAGAGAGACGGCAATGAGTCTAACCACCCCAGAAGCTTTCCTTCTCTTAACAAACTCTACCTGATTCTTCACTCTACCTGATTCTTCTTTCCCATCTCTCTCTTTAAATATTAATAAGCTAATCCTTTATCTGGCTGAATATTGACTTGCACTTTGTAACATTAAATGTTAGCTTTACCTGTGATACTGTACTGGAAAATATCATAAAGACCAAACACATTATGTCTGTCTCTTCACCCATATCCATTCTGATGCAATGTTCAGAAAGGCATTAATCAGGTCTGTTAACCAGGCCTGCCCTTCCATAACAGACGTCAGCAGGCCCTGCCTGGGTAAGATCTGTAGCTAATTTAGCAGGAAGTGACCTTTCAGAGCATACTGGAAGGCCAGTGGAGTGTGTAAGTGTGGGATTAGAGGAAAGGATCTGTGCTGAAACTGGGAATGAGGGGAGACCTGTGTGAAAGCTCTGGCTGAGCTTCATTGCTGTGCACAGTGCACAACAGTGTCTCGCATGAAATGAACATTGCACTACTTAGCAATATACCGAGTAATCCAAGGATTTTTGCTCCGCATCATCTGGAAGCCATCACAGGGACAGCCTGTTCAGACACACACTCACATATACACACACAAAGCAATTATGAAGAGAATCACATTTATTTCAAGGAAATAAGTATCATTTCTGTTCTGCTTTGTATGGGAAAATATAGGATGCATTCAAACCTACTCACTTGTTAAGTATTAGAAAACAAACACTACAGTCATGTGCTGAAGAAAATAATTACTTTATATATGCAGAGAAAGAGCTTATGCCCCTGTTGCAATCAGAAAGTCACTTCCCCAGCTCCGGAGCTGCCATTGTGGTCAGATTTAATGTTTCAATGAAGATAATTTCACTCATGCTGAGAAGGTGGATGAACAGGGAGACCAGGAGCTCCTGGTCTTTTCCTTTAATCAGGGTTTTGAACTGTGATCATTTCTCATGGATAAAATATTTCTGACTACCTGAGCACTGTAGCGTCAGCCTGTACGAATGAGCCGAGGCCAGCCCCCAGGTCCCAAGTGAGGTGGATTTGCCTGCTGCATGGGCCAGGCTGGACATGGTGGTGGGCCAGGCTGGACATGTTGGTGGGACAGGCTGGACACAGGGGAGCCCCAGCAGCCTGCCTGCTCCAGGGGATGGTTGCTATGGGAATGTTCTCCTTGTGGTATTGCCCCTAGAAAGAAAAGACTGGAGGGGTTGTCATGGAAACCCCGTTCCCATAAACTGGGCTGATGTCTTCCTGCATCTTCATCCCTAACATGTCCTACCATGGAGCAGAGATGCTACCCCAGACACGTTTCTCTGCCCCACACCATCTCCACAGCTGTGCCATCCCCAGCTGCACATGGATGCTCCTGCTGGGCCCCCCAGGCTCCTCCCAGGGGGAAGGGAGACACCTCCTACTGTCACCATGCCACAGCAGCTCATGTCCAGGGACAGTCATTGGACAGTCTAATACTTGGGACCTAATTCTTCTTAAGAAATGCCTGAAATTGGAATTTGGTGGCTGTGCTGGCGATGGAAGTGCTTGGCATGTGGTTGCAGGAAGACGTTGCTGGGTCTGTACATCTATTTGGTGGTATATATACATTCTCAGTCCAAGATTGTGTCATACAATAAAAATAGCTGCATTTTTTTCCTCTACAAATACTGCCTGTATGCCTCACAGTATTCACATTCCCCAAAACGCCAGAAGATGTGAGGTTTCTGGATGAGACTGTTATGGGAAGGAGCTCTCTAAACCAATTCTGTAGAAAGGCTGTAGTTAGTCAATGTGGAAAAAATATTCAAAAAGACAAGTATTCCATGGAATATTCAAATACATAGGAGTGCTTTCATCACAGGTATACTAGAAGTTTTTCTGAACACCAAACATCAAAGATCTTGACTGTGTGACTTAAGGCCCATTTAATGAATCCCTGTTTATCCCCAGAATATCTGAGCAAATTGACTTATTTTAAGGGACATTTGGACTTAATCTTTGCAGGTCCCTTCCAACTGAACTATTCTATTCTATTCTATTCTGTTCTGTTCTGTTCTGTTCTATATAATAGGACAATAGCGGTGGGCAGATGTAGTCTGAAGAATCTTAATACTGACACTGCTGAAAAACTCCAACAAAAAACTACTTTCAGAGTCACAGGACACTGACACATACACAGTACGTGGCTTCTTGCATGCACATTTTAGTTAATGAGTGATCTATTAAAAAATAAATCATAAATGTTTGCATTCAAAAATTTATCACCACTCAGGATTTAGGACTGTCAGGAGGTCATGAACATACTTTGAGATGACAAACACCTGCTTTGACACTGATTCTGAGAATTGTATGATGTGGTCACCTACTGCTGAATCAACAAAGGGGCAGAAACAGGCTCTTGTTAAGGATGAGATTCCATATATATCTTTGCTGTTGTTATACATCTGCTGTTGCTTACCCAAGGGAAGCAAAACATGTAACTGCAGATGGTCTCACATAATCAAGTGAACTTAGGAAAGTGCCCAGGTCAAGGGATTTTGAGTTCTATCTTTTTACAGAGACATATTTATATCTTAATATATTTTTGAATGCAGAACTCTTGTTGCTCTCTAAGCGGTATTACTGCACAATTAACTGTATGGAAAATACCTACAGAAAACTAGAAATTACCCTACAATGTTATCCTAACATAGGATTCTCCATTTGTAGCTAGACAGAGTATGATCTTATTTCACATCAGGATCAGGCCATTTCCAATCAGCCCCAAAGAAAACTTACGTGTTTTGCTCTTCTGTGTGCTCACCATGTAGCACATAAAATTGTATCATAATATGACTTAAAAGATATGCAAACAAACACTCATTTTCACTGGACTTCAAACTTTATCTCTAAGGAAACAGGATCTTGTAGAAAAATAACATGGAGCAGTGTCTGGAATCATGGTGGGAGAAGAACACAGACATGTCCCAGCTAACACTTCTTAACTCATATCTGATTAGAAAATGTCCCCAGTGAGTTTGCTACAAATTTTGTCAGAGTGGGGAACTCGAGGGCAAAGTTTTCAGTGAGTAGCTTGAAAGAAAGCAAGCTCTCTGAGTGCTCTGTGATATAAAGAACAAAACACAGACATTACAGATGATTCATCTTTGAAGAAAGAGCCATCTCACACAGAAACATCAGTACTGACAAAAAGACTAGGTACAGCATAGGGGGTGAGTTCATATTCAGAAGCAAGAGAATGCTAGTCCACAGCCATTCCTAAAGTATTATGAAACGACTTAGCTTCAAAGTAACAAAGAACTTTTAGAATATTTAATTTTAATGCAAAAAGCTATTGTTACTAATACCAAATTCCCCATGATTTAAAGCTGCATAAATTATTTTAAAAGAAGACACTGAAGCCAACTGTAGGCTAATTTAAATGAGCATCATAATTCTGGGTTCTAACAAACTTTAGAGAGAGTTTGGTTGCATACCTGTTCTTTTGCTTGAATATTAATGACTGAAAGACCTGAATAGTTATGTAGGTAAATTATATATACAAACTAAATTTTTTAGAACTTTATCTTGAATTTTCTGAGACCTGCTTTTCTCTGCCTAAGGGGTCAGTGTGGCACATACTGTTTCAAATACAGATATTCTACTCCTTCAATAAAATGAATGGAAAACAGACATTAATAAAAGAGACCTCTGACTAAGATTTCATTCCTCTGAAATTTTCATGTGGGAAAACAGTCATTGCTGCCATCCTGCATTTAATTTGATCTACTTTGCAGATTAAACACAATGGAATTTACAAGTATACATATTTACTTGTAGGGGACAGTAGATAGCATTGCAAACTCATTAGAACTAATATAATGGGGGTGGAAACATGACACATCCTTGTACAGATCCCCTGTACAGATCTTTGGTAAAGCCCCAGTTAATTTCTCCATTTTGTTTCTTTCCTGGTCTTGACGTGAGAAGCACAATATACCCAGTGCTGGTAAGCAAATTTATGTCAATTTTGAAAGAAAAATATCGCAGTCAGTTTGGAGTGTGGAGTCAGTGTGTACCAGAAAGAGCAATGAGATTGTGCTGAGCAAGAGCAGACAGCAGACAGCAAAGGGGATGAGGCAGAATTGAATCCAGAGCCTGAGAAATTGTCAAAGAGAGAGATCTGGACAAAGGAACAGAATAATGTGCAACATTAAAAGGGACAGATACTGGGCCTAGAGCCAGCTGTACTGCATCACTTACCTGAAATACTTTTGACAGACTGTCAAAGAGGGCTTGACCAGCGCTGACTTTGTGCTTGACACCTCTGACAGTGCCATTTTTGCTGAGAATATTGATTCGCTTTGTACCAAAACCCTTCTCTTTAGCAGCTCTGACTAAAATAAGCAAGTCATCCTGCTCGCTTTCGTTTTCATCACACTCAGACCCGACATGTCCATTCTGCTGCCCTTCCACCTCGCTCAGCCGGCTGGTCTGGTCAGTCTCCGAGCTACTGGCGTATTCAGAGTCCAGAGAGTCAGTGGCCTCTCCATCAGCATAGACCTCCTTCAGCACCCTCCCGCTGTGAGAGGATGCCACGCGGAACCGAACCTTTCTCGACAGCCTCTCGCCTTCCGCCTTCACCTCGCTCTTAAACATCTTCTCTTCCACCGATATAAGCAGTTTGCATTGTTCCACTGTGGTGCCCATTGGATCTGCCAGTTTGTCACGCTTACCAACAATACCAGCACTGTTTCCTGCTGACAGGGGTTCTCATATTAAGCCAAAGAGGATCCCCAAGAACCTACACTGCTGTTCGGCGGTTAATAATGGATGTGTTTGTGCTATGGTTACCTTTAAACTAAAACCCGTAAAACGATATCTTCAATTAAATATTAAAGAGCCATTGTGTAGTTTTAGCACTAAAGAAGAAAGGGAGAAATTATATTCATTAAATAAAAATTCAAACCCACCCATGATAAACCCAATAACAGACATTATATGAGTTTATATAAATGTAATTTTTTTTTGCTGAGGAAGGCAAAAAGGAAGAAAGAGCTTTCCACAAGATTTATAGAGTCACAGCTGCTCATGTAGATGACACCTGAGGTGAAAATCACGAATTTCAATACCGAAGAGAAGTCAATGATGGGCACATCTTTCATCATGACATTTCATTCACCTACCAGTCAGACCTCATTCGCCAGTTTCCTTTCTATATAAGTTTACAGAGATTAGGAGGGGAGCTATGACAGCACTTGGAGTTGCTGGCATTTTCACAAACTAACAGAGCAGTGGAGAAGCAATTAGTCTCAATTTGTTGCAGAATAACACAGTGATATTAAACAAAATTGAGCCACTGCTGTCATCAGACAGTAACTATGTTCTCTGTTCTGTTTTGGGTTTTCAATGGGCTGGGATAAGGGAAACTGAACAGAAGAACAGGAGAAAACTAATTAACCGGGGCAACATGTGTCAAACAAAAGAAATGTAGGATAAGATGGATTCCACAACAGGAGAATCAAAACTGTTCCATACGCACTCCTTACAGCTTCATTTCCCCCCAGACTCATAAATAATACATTGTTTCCTGAAATCTCTACCTTTCAGGCAGGTGTAGGCAAGAAATGAGTCCCAAGATGCTCAGCCAACCGAGAATGGTAATGGCCATGATCATGAGCAGATGCAGAGCTTCAAGCATCTGAGGAGGTTTTCTGGCCAAGGTTTTTGGAAATGCAGACTCATATCTTTCATCAATTTGGTGGGAATTATTGCAGCTTTCTTTTGAACAAGAGACATGAAAATGCTGCACTTCGGTCATGTTTCTTGTGAATAAATTCTAAAATTACTTTTTTTCCATGTGCAAAATTGAAACACAATCGATTAGTGGCACTTCATAGCATTATTGGTTGCCACATTTCTTTCTGAAAGGGGTCACAATATTATCAACTATATTTAATTCACTGTATTATCAACTATATTATCAACTATGTATAATTCACTATTATTATCAACTGTTATTATTCACACAAAAAAAAATAAGTTAAGTAAAAATAATAAATTACAGGAGTTAAAATTAATCTTTCAGAGAAGAAAAACATCTTGTGTCAAAGTCTGTACTAATATTGAATAAAGCTATAAGATACCTTGCAAAATTCAGTTTGGGGGGATGAGGTGAGTCACACTGATTGTAATATAGCTACTTGCCTATAGGATATTTGACAAAAAATACTATTCATTATTACTAAAAACTGACTTAGAATTAAGAGCATTTTGTAGCAGAATGGATATTTCCAAATGTCTGTTATGAAATTATCTAAGTAGGGCTAGAAGGTACCTAAAAAAATCACTTAGCAGGTTGCCTACTCCAAAGTTAGCTATATCATTATATGCTGTGATGTCTGAGTGATCTCAGAAATCTGCAGTAATTAAATTATTTTTAATATTTTTAATTAAATAAAATCCTAGTGCTTTGCAATGAATTGTCACTGTTTAAGAAAGCTGAGCTCCTATAATAAAAATATTTTTCACACTTTCATAATATTTTTAATCTCCTCCAATTGATGTTATACATTCTTTAACATAAAAACAATTTTATTCTCATTGCAGGCAATGGGAAAAGCTCCTAATGTCTGTATTGCAGAGAACTTAATGATACCTGAGTGATTTAAAAAGTTAATGTGACATTGAAGAAATGTAGAATTAAACTGTACTACATTCTAAAAATATTTCAAATACTGTTAACTACTTGTTCTCTACTAGTAGGAAATAAGCTCACCATTTATTTTCATGGCAATTCCATTACTCACCGGAAAATATTTTTGTTTCTGATTAAAAGAAAGAAACAAACAAAAAAAAACTACATGCACAGTTTTATCTGAAGGAAAACATGCAAGCACATTGGAGAATGCCCTTTGACAGAAGTGTCTACACACATAAGGTTTCATCTTGACATTCCAGCTGCGGATCTTCTCTGAGCGAACATGTGTCTTTTGGGGTCAAGTGCACATAACCAGCAGGAAACAGATTACAGGGACTTAACTGATTATATTCATGACATAAGACTTCTGAGAGTTCAAACAACTAAAATGCACAGATTTGTACCATCTGCTGGGTGCACACTCTCAACAAACACAGAATGGATAGAATTTGACTAAGCATCTCTGTCCCTCCTGTAGAATTAAATTTGTTAACTCCTGTAATAAATGCTGACACTAATCCCACTTACCCACTTTGCTGCTGCATCCTGCCAGCTGATATATTTGTGTTCCTCATTTCCTAGTTTCTCTATACAAAGTTATATTCATTCAAAGGATTATTTCTTTTAATGAGCGATATCCATTAAAATTAATGTGACAGGTTTTTTCAGTAATGACATACTTCTTACTTGTAATTATGAATTTTCTTGAAACATTTGGCTATTGTTGTTTTTGTTCCTTCTTCATCAACCTTTGATTAATTTGGGGCAAGGGGATCAGCAAGCATAAAGTCAAAGCACATGGAGAAAAAGTTATCACTACAGAGATTTCTCCTGTATAGAGAAGCACTCTGTAAATGTAGGTACTACAGTTTTGTAGGTACTACAGCCATTCTTTGAGTCTGAAGAAGGAAGGAGACACAAGGAACTGGACAAGTCCACTAGCTTGACGTTGCTGCTAAATAATGCTTTCCAATAAAATTCTCACACTTCAACTTTATTGCTAATTTGAAAGGAACAAAGAAAACGGTGCTTTTGGTAGTTATTAACTTCCTTTTTTGGCATGAAGTTCAGATAACTGTACTGGAGGAAGCTTATGGGACATGTGTTGTACAGTGCAGCCTAAAAGACCAACATGTGCTCCCAGATAGACATCAGAGAATCTTCCACACTCCATGCAGAAAGGTACATGCAGTATGAAATCCGTTGTATTTTCCTTCCATGACAGTAGAAAAAGTCCAACTAACTAGCTTAGCCTAAATACTTACCTTTTAAATTACTGAAATTAGGTCAGGTGAGGCAAATTATTTAGTGTTTTTAAGGAGGAATGATATTATGTCAAAAATTACTATTCTAACTGTATCAGGATGGAAGAAAAGAGAATAGAAAGAAACTATGGTTTCATTTATAACCCTAACAACTTATTTAATATGTAGGCAACATCCACTTGTCAGTGTTCATCATATACATGCATATATTATATGTTTTTATTTCAGCAGATTATGCAAGTAGAGAATCTGTCCCACATAATTTATTTCTGTAAGTCTAGAGCACTACCAGATTCATCTCAGAAACGGACCACACATCAACAAGATTTAACTGTAGTAAAATGTTTGAAAGGTAATCTAGGCAAGTGATTAAACAGCAAAGATTTGTTTTGTTTTGTTTTCCTGAAGAAATGTAGATTATACTATCAGAAACTACTGTAAAAATAGACCTCATGACATTCCCATTAGTAGAATAGAAGACCAAGGTAATAAAAAGATGCCAGAGTGGGTACCATTAAAATACCAATGAAGTGGAAACTAAATCATGAAAACAAGACTTTTGGAAGAAAACAGATGTCCAAAGAAGAAATAAATCAGATTGAAAATAGCAAATGTCTTCTTCATTTCTGAATATGTGATAATTTTAATAGAGTAGTTTAACCTGTGACAAAGTGTTATATTGTCTGTTTTGATGTACAGTGTAAGTGGGGCCATTTTGCTTTGTGTATTTGCAGGTTACTAAGTATATATAGCAAATCTGTAGGCTGATTTGATGGCATTTACACTGGTGTCATTCATCATTAGACAGATGGCATGAATTCACAGTGACACGTCTTGTGATATTAATTTTTTTTCACTCTACAAAGTCTGTTTGCAACTACCTCTAACTTTATTACACTGGTAGCAATCAGAAGCATATTGCTGCAATCCATAACTGTTAATGCATAATTAGAACAGTTATCAGCACCCAGATACTCAAAAGACCTAGATTTCCCATCCATTGTTGGGAAGCGGGTAGCTTGGTTTGAAAATCTGAGCTTGTTCATTCTGTTACAAACAACTAATATTTGTGAATAATAACATCAAAAGGGAAGCTTTAGAGATTACAGAAGTAGATGATTCGGATAATGAAGGATAAACATGTTGCTAGCTGAGACAGATTTAGTGCATTTCCCACTTGCTCAGAAAGGAATATTCCCATTTGCTAGCCTTATAAAACATCTGCCTAGTTTTCTGCAGGTCAAGGATAATATTTTAACTTTAGTAAAACTCAGAAGGACACACAGAGAATATATCCAGATACCCATCAGAGAACTTGCATCTGGTCATTGTTTGCCAGGCATAGCAGCTGCTAAACAAAAATACTACAGATTAGAGCAGGCTGAGCAGACTGTTGCTATCATAATGCCTAATTATTCATATGACAAGTGCTTTACAGTGTCATTTCTTTTTGTTTGTAGGTTTTATTTAACTTCTGTTAAACACTTGATAGACAGAATGACAGGGCTTCTGTGTCTATGTTTCTGTTTGCAATAGTGGGTTGGGTACGTTGATTCAATTTATATAATGAAGGATTTAAATGAATGAGGAAATCAACACATGCATCTAGGCTGTGCACACAAGTGCACAAGGAGGTAAGAGGATCTTTCTGTTATCGGATCGTTCTGCTACCCTTTTTGCCAGGGTAGCAGAAAGCCTTCATTTCCAAACTCTTTAGGGAGATATACTGTATGTTATATCTGGAAAGGTATTCAATAACTATCTTGAATTTGAAATTGACAGGCGTTTCAGCATAGTTCTTTCATTTCTGCTTTTTCCATGGTATATATCTGTAGGAGCCAGGCTTCTGGATTAAATGCAGAAACAGCGGTTCATGAAAAGTTTCTGTCTTTATGAGGTAGTTCAACTTCTGCTGAAAACATATTTTGTTTATTTATTCTGAACAAAGTAAAAGGTCAGTTCTTAAATATGCTAAATATCTGAGTTATACAAGGTACAGACACGATTTTTTTCTTTAGGAGAGCTTGCAAATACTTCTAGCTTATCAGCTGCAGTAGTAAGAACACTGACTGGAAGCTTTGGCCCATGTCATATGTCTGATAACAGGCAGAATCATTTATTTTCTCTGTTACATAGCCAGTCTCAAAATTCATTGTTTGTAGCTCCATATTTATTTATTTTTTTGGTCATTTAAGTGGTCATCATTGGATATGGAATGTGCTACCTGTCTCTCCAGAAGCTTTAGCTTGTACTTAGACACCAAAGTCTTTCATGGTCACAAATTTTAGAGTCAAGAACAGGACTGAATTTATAAGCTGAGTTTCATTAAAATCTTTGGTATATTTTCCCTCTGAGTAGGACATGTCCTACTCAGTGTAGGATTAAGAACAGTGTGCACCTGTCTCCCAAGACACCTCCCAGATGATCACGACAAGCATTTCCCCAGGAAGGAGGTTCCACTTAGACCTACAGTGCTAGGTCTGAATGTCAGAATCTAACATAGAATAGGTCCAAGAGTCATTGTCTTCAAACTAAAAGGTTGTTATGCTGTGGAGTAACCATAAAACATATGGCAAAAAGTTCAGTTTTCTGTCTGAAAATTCCTTAGTGGCTCTGTTTGAGCACATCTCAAATTGGCTTTACTGTCATTAATACTGGAAATTACAGGTAAGGTGCAAAAGAAAACATTAGAGATTAGAGGACATTAAAGGTAGAGGGAAATATTTATATATTATATTTATTGTAAGTTCTTAGACTTTCAAATATGAAAACATTCTTTTTTGGTGTGATTTATAACATCTTTGAAATCTGGACTAAAATCTGATAGTTCCTCATCAAATATTACATTCCAAATTCTACCAAATTAGCTAATATTTGGAAGAAGAACCTTCTACAGGAAGTACTATTTCACTAGAAAGAAGATTCTCTCTTGTATCGATACTAAATTTATCATTTTATCAATGACTTCAAAGTCTAAGAAACATCCAGGACTGTAAAAGCATGTAATCTTCTTCTCTTGGGAAGAATAACAGTGTTCACACTCATACTTTTCCAGGCTAATTTTCAGGGATTGCAAAGAGTCCTTCTTCACTGAGGAAAAAAAAAATCAACATCACAATTTCACAGCATCATTTCCATTCTCAGAGCTCCACATGAAACAGCAGAAATACCTGAACCCTGTCCTGAGCTACCTCATACATCTATTTCTCTTAGCTCCTATTGTAAAAATTAAATTAAATTTAATTTAATTTAATTTAATTTAATTTAATTAAAAAAGATGTAAGAAATAAGAAAATCTGGCATTCAGTTACACCAGAATAAAATGGGAAGAACACTTTGGTGAAATTCAGTGTAGTACTGCTCTTCCTCACATGACTCATTATCATTTGTTAAGTATCCCAGGTGTGCTTCCAAGGATTTCAGTGCTCACAGACAGCATCTCTGGGTAATACCACCTAAATAAAATATAAAAAATCCTAGCACACTTCTGTCAATCTTCTGACTCCTAAATGCATATATGCATATGTATAACAGATATAAAGTCCTTATAGCACTTTCATAAAAAAAGGTTGTGTTCTGACTACATATTGCTTTCAATATTTTGGACAAATTCCAGATAGATCATTGCATTCTGCATTGATAAATTTTCCCTGTGCTTCTAACTGGATATGGTGGTCTTCACCTCATGTTGCTATGTTCTTTTAAACAGCTGCTGAGTCCTACTGCTGAGCTGTCGACATTTCATTACCTTATTTAAACACCTTTCTTAAATGTAGCTTGTAGACAAGAAAGATCTACTTATATAGTTTTACTGGAATTATTCTGAGACACTTCTAAAGAAATGAAAAGGATTTACAAGCACTAAGAGTAGGCTTAATTTCTATTATTATTATTATTATTTTTATTCTGAGATTATGACATTTTTTTCAGGCTGGTTTATATCCATTCTGGAGTTTTTGATTAGCAATACTTGGTTTTGGACTTCACCTTTGAGGGAGTCAATGCTAACAATGTGTAAGTTGCCTTTTTTTTGTCCAGATTTATCCTTCTGCAGAAAGATGTACAAGTTACTGTTCACAGACTGTATGGAAATTCTGTTGCTGAGCATGTAAATGTCTACCAAAATCCTATACCTGATTTGCAGCACAGATCTTGCAAGCCTCTCTCAGACTTTCCACCATACAAAATTTTTAAGATGTATTTTTGAGCCAAAATATGACTAATAGTGATTTAGAATCTTTGTTTGCATCTCTGGCTTTCACAGGAGAAAATCAGATTGAGTGTTTTCCTCCTATCATTTTTTTTCCTTAGAAAACCACATCACTATTGTAATTGTAGATGTTAGATACTCCAGAGACAATAACATATAATAATGCAGCTTAGCTTTCACTTCACATGTGGGAATAGGAGTGATGAAAATAAGATAAAGGACTTTCATTTGGGTATATTATTACTAGCTAATGTTACCACTAGCATTCTTTCTGTGGATTTCTTTTATTCAAAACTTGATAAATCTGTACATGTTAGTTCTCCATATCTCCAGATCATTGCTGACGGAAAAAAAAAAAAAAAAAAAAAAAAAAAAAAAAAAAAAAAACTCCGAAAGCTTGTGAAGTTGTTTTGTTAGTTTTTCAACTGTGTACACTGCTGTTCACCTATGTAACAGTAGCCTGACATCTGTACAAGGAAGATGATCTGCATACACTGTGATTTCCCATCTGGCTTCTAGTTGATAAGAAAAGTAGCTCAATGCCTGAATTGTTGTGCTATTTATAATTTACGATATGGTCCCTATCAGTAGTGATGAAGGAAATATTTATGTATGTACAAATGTATTAAATCCTGGATGGAAAGAAAAGGGTAGCATTTCATATACCCTTCAGTATAACAGGAACACATCAGCTTTGTTTTGTGTGCCCCAGAGGAAATTTTAGTAGCTGTGAATTCCCAGAGCCAATTCTTTACGAGGCCTGGAGGCAGAAGGACCATCCACAGACACAGAAGAGATGAGACTGGTTTGATTTTTCCACCTGGTTAACCGATTAGTAAGTCTAGAGGTGAGCAGAGAAAGACTGCAGAGGGCAGAAGATTGAGGTATTGGTTTCCTTAATGGCTGAGCTAATTGCAAGAGGTATGAATCATTAAGTCATTTTGGCTCTGCAGATCTCAGCCATTGAACTGGGAACACCTCACTCAGTTTGATCCAGGCAAAACTCGTTGTATGAGGAGGGAAATAACATCTACAAATATTATCTGGAGTGACTGGTGATACCATGCTCATGCTGAGTGAAATTCCTGGCCTTATACTGAAAAAATTCAGAGCTTAGCCTGTGTAAATGAAGGAGAGGTAATGATCTGCACATCAGCATAGGCATGTTAGGGAGCTGTGGGACCCAGTCTCTGTGAAAGGCTGGCACAGCGCACCCTCAGGCAAGTGTAACAGGGGTAGGGGGCACCACCACCAGAGGAGGGAGGCCTTCCTCTTCTGTTTGCTAGCAGAAAAATTGGTACTTTTTGATGCATAGAGGAAGAAAAAGCTTGGGAGAACAGATGACTTCTTTTAGCACTGTTAGCTTCAAAATCCTTTGCTAATAAGTGATTCAGCACATTGCTGTTATCATAAATCCAATTATTCATGAGTCTAATTTTCAGTCTCTTCCTTGGGCCATTCATTTGCTATTTAAAAAATAAAACTAAAAAAATATGTCAAACGTTGTCCAAAGGTATATGAACATAACAGAGTACTGAGGGGAAAAGAGGGGAGGAAGGAAGGAAGGAAGGAAGGAAGGAAGGAAGGAAGGAAGGAAGGAAGGAAGGAAGGAAGGAAGGAAGGAAGGAAGGAAGGATTCTTTACTTACCCTGAATCTCTTTAGAACCACGAAACACTGACTAGCCAGCTGAGCACTCAACACTCGGATATTTGAACACTTTAACATGCTGGTTTGTACATTATAACAAATCACACGTCTTCAGTCACATATTCTTTTGCGTGTTATTATTATTACATTGGTCTTATTGCATTCCCCAGGAAATCAAAGACACCAAAACACAAATAACCTCCATACACTATTCTAATCTTGCTTTCATTTTAGCTTGGATTTTGAGCACTTAGACTGAGCTAATTCAATTTACAGGCCCATTAACCAGACTGCAAATGAAAGGGGAAGACAGTGTGTCTCCACAGGAATCCTCAATGTCAAAACAGTCTCTGAGTTTTAAAACCTCAGGAGCTCCTGATGCAGCACCAATATGCTTTCTTAAACCTGAAATCCAAAATAGGATCCAACAGGTAGAGAAAGTGGCAAGGAAACCAAAAGAAAATTTGTAATGCTTTTTTCTCCAGTAAATGATAAATTGCATGTGAATTTATCTACAGGTTTCTGAGTGAAATCTCTACAAATAACGACTGACTTGCCAACAGGATTTTATTCTTAATAACTTTTTTTTTTCTGATTTGCCTTAAAGTTGTTTAAAAATAAAAAGAAATATTTGTTTCTGTGTCTCTCTCTATCTCTACCTCTGTCTCTGTCAGAATTGAGGGACAGCAACATCATTCAGCACTGTTTTTCCAGCAGGCATGTATGTCTGTGCTGCAGATGGCTGTGTGCTGAGTCTCCCCATCAGAGTTGTTCCAGGCACCCAGCCTCACAACATTATCAGTACCGTGTGGTACTGCCACCTTTTAATTACAAGACTCTTCCCATGAATGCAAGATTCCTTAATTTATAATTTTTTGGTTTTGTTTTTGTTTTGATCAGAATATCTTTTGTATTGTGTTTGGTTTGATTAGTTTTACTGTAGCTGTTCATTTACTATTTCTGCTCCCCAGAGGTCAGAAGACTGCTGAATTGCATCTGTTCCCAAAGGATGCATCCTTCAGCTGAACACTCGTACATAAACGACTATTATTTCCTCTGTGATGCGTATTCATCAGAGGCAAATTCAAATGTGCACTCTCGCTTTATTACATTCTTACATTTGAAATACGTTTCCACAAATGCAAGATTTCAAATCAAGACTTTGGCAAGGTTCAGTGGCAGTCTAAATAAGTGGCAGTCTAAATAAGCTCAGAGGATTTCTGATCTCCCTATCACCTCTCCATCACTGAAGTCAAGCCCAAGATATTGACTGAACTGTTGAATATTTCATTTAGAAATTTACCTATAGTCTCCTGTTAATAATACACATAGACACTATCTTTTTTTGAACACAAGTAGTGGCCTTTATGTCAGGCAACTAAATGCCTGCTGACTAAATGTCACCTCTCTGAATGCAAAAGCTATTTCATTGTCCAGAACTGTTCCTGGAACACTGAGCAGCATAACGATCCCTGATAAAATAGGCACCTGGGAGGGCTGATACCACAGTGAATTTTCATAGACATGCACTGTCACTAGACTCCCATTTTATTGTAATCTCCAAAGACTCGCATTTATTGGATTCAAGGTCTCCCTTCTGCCATTCTGCTGTCATTTCTGCTCCAAGGCAGATAATTTGAAGTTTTTCTGCATCTTACATTTTCTGGGGTATATTCTCTTCTTCTCTGCAGCAGGCTTTGTTTATTTTCAGAGAAAAAAAATGCAGGTGAGAGCCAAATCAGCTGGGCAAGTGAGCATTCCTTTTAAATAAATGAAGCATTTTGGTGGTTTAAACTATAGCATAGATATCAGATTATTTTAACATGTCCCAGAGTCACCTGGACGAAACTTAATCACTGACAATATTCCCTAAACATTTAAAAATCATGAGTCATGTCCCCTAAAATCTTCAGAGTGGGTAACTATTGTACTATCTGAACACATGCATATTTCTTGTCCTTTCTGATCTTGATCTTGTTCTCACACTCCTACTTTCAAACCTTGCCCCACAACAACATGGAGACCAACCTCATTTTTCACAGAAGATGAGATTTTCATGCAATCCTTGTATTTCAAGTGTTGTGCATTTGCCCAGGACCATGTCTAGTCATGTTTCAAATATCTCCACATTTTTTGCTTAAGAATACCAGTTATTGTGACGCTTACATAAAACCTGCAAGGAATGCTAAATCTGTCTCAGGGCTTAGTGCTTCAAGGTGCATGCAGCACTTGGCATCCCTCTTGAACATCCTCAGCCACAGTACAGCTAGTTGTGTATGATAATGACTAAATCTTTTACCAGCTTATGCACACATCAAAAGTTATGCACTACAGTGAGAAGAGACCCAAAAATCTGGCATCTTCTAATCCATCAGCCCTTTGCTTAGAAGGATTTCTACTGGAAGTACTTACAGGGTCCTTAACAAATAAGCTTCTCACTAATCTTTAGTAGAATAACTTCACAAGGTTTCTGAGGTGCAAAGTGTTTTCCATCAGTCATCCACATTGCTTAACCATTGTAAAGCTACCAGAGTCTGCTAAGAACTATGTCCTTGCCCCTCACTGTGGGAGGATTTGGGATTCGGATTGACCTCAGGGGTGAACTTCTTTACAGTTGCTGGTCACAGCAGCATCCATAGTCTGCAGGGCCTTAATTGTCCTACCTAGCATTTTAGTGACAGCAATTTGATATTTCACTATGGACCTTTCTCAGAGGGATTCCCTTGCTGCCTGCTACAACGGTAGTTGGTATTTGTGAAGGTGGATCTAAATACAATATGGATGTCCACAGCCATGGCAGAAACTCTGATCTTCAGCAAAACAACTATATATGTTGTGTCATGCCCCAGACCTTGTACAATATTGAGGTGCCTGACTCCTGCTGACAGAAGTAAGTCTCATTGATAGGTGTTTGAGTACTTCAAAGCCAGCAAGTCCAGGGTCTTGACCTGAAATGGCCCACAGTTAACCCTCAGATCACCTTCCCAATCTTTCCCGATGAAAGAAATTGAACTCTAGACCTTCCGTCAAATTTTATTTTTGTTGTTTCAGTCCTACTCTCCTTTAAAAATATCAGCAGCCCACGGTAAGCCACCAGGTTAAAACACACAGAGAAAAGAAGTTCAAGTGGTAGAAGGTGTCCTTTTCTTCTCCCTCCCTCAGACACCTTGACACTGAAGGGGAGTACAAACTGCAGCAGGGAAATGAGTTACCATTCACATGGACAAATAGGATGAAGTTCATGTCAGGAATGTTAAGAGGTATTTTTAAAGTATATATATTAACATGAAAATATATATATATATTTTTTTTTTTTACCAACATTCATCTGTCAAATTTGTAGAAAAAAAAAAAACACTCCAAAACTACCTTTCCATGTTTTTACTAGCTCTGTATTATTTAATTATTAGAAAGATTATTATTAGATTCATTATTATTATAAGATGTTATTATTATTATAAGATTCATTATTTTTCTGAGACATAAGATGTCCGTTTTCATATAAACCAACCCCATAATTATAGAGAATACTTTAGACAAACATAGTTGGAAAAATTAGAAATAGTTATATCTCTGATTCCATGTTTCTTACTTCAGTCATCATGTAATATGGCTCATACCACAATGAACCTTTTCAGACCTATAAAAGGTAGTATATAGGGAGTAAATATAGCTTACAAGAAAGCCATGAATGTACTTATGAACATACATATCTACTGCAAAATTACTGTTTTATACTGATAAATACTAGATTGTAATAAACATGAGGTTTAGATCCAAGTTTTCATTGTCCATGACTACAGTTGCAGCACTTGAACACTGGAATGAAGTGCCTGGATGCATCTTATTTTCCTTTTTGGAAGGAAAAGATCACAGAATCTCAGAATCACAGAATCGTCTAGGTTGGAAGAGACCTCCAAGATCATCTAGTCCAACCTCTGCCCTAACACTAACAAGTCCTCCACTAAACCATATCACTAAGGGCTACATCTGAACGTCTTTTAAAGACCTCCAGGGATGGCGACTCAACCACCTCCCTGGGCAGCCCATTCCAATGCCTAACAACCCTTTCGGTAAAGAAGTTCTTCCTAATATCCAGCCTAAACCTCCCCTGGCGCAACTTTAGACCATTCCCCCTCGTCCTGTCACCAGGCACATGGGAGAATAGACCAACCCCCACCTCTCTACAGCCTTCTTTAAGGTACCTATAGAGAGCGATGAGGTCTCCCCTGAGCCTCCTCTTCTCCAGGCTAAACAACCCCAGCTCCCTCAGCCGCTCCTCGTAAGACTTGTTCTCCAGACCCCTCACCAGCTTCGTTGCCCTTCTCTGGACTCTCTCGAGCACCTCCATGTCCTTCTTGTAGCGAGGGGCCCAAAACTGAACACAGTACTCAAGGTGCGGCCTCACCAGAGCCGAGTACAGGGGGACAATCACCTCCTTAGACCTGCTGGCCACACTGCTTCTTATGCAAGCCAGGATGCTGTTGGCCTTCTTGGCCACCTGAGCACACTGCTGGCTCATATTCAGCCAACTATCAACCAGTACTCCCAGGTCCTTCTCAGCCAGGCAGCTTTCCAGCCACTCATCTCCCAGCCTGTAGCGCTGCTTGGGGTTGTTGCGCCCCAGGTGCGGGACCCGGCACTTGGCCTTGTTGAACTTCATGCAGTTGACCTCAGCCCATCGGTCCAGCCTATCCAGATCTTCCTGCAGAGCCTTCTTTCCCTCGAGCAGATCGACACACGCACCTAACTTGGTGTCATCTGCAAACTTAACGAGGGTGCACTCGATCCCCTCATCCAGGTCATCGATAAAGATATTAAAGAGGACCGGCCCCAGCACTGAGCCCTGGGGGACTCCACTAGTAACCGGCCTCCAACTGGATTTGGCTCCATTCACCACAACTCTTTGGGCCCGGCCATCCAGCCAGTTTTTAGCCCAACAAAGCGTACGCCAGTCCAAGCCACGAGCAGCCAGTTTCTCGAGGAGAATGTTGTGGGAAACGGTGTCAAAAGCCTTACTGAAGTCAAGGTAGACCACATCCATAGCCTTCCCCTCATCCACCAAGCGCGTCACTTGGTCATAGAAGGAGATCAGGTTCATCAAGCAGGACCTACCTTTCATAAACGCATGCTGACTGGGCCTGATCGCCTGGTTGCCCTGCAAGTGCCGTGTGATGACACTCAAGATAATCTGCTCCATGAGCTTCCCTGGCACCGAGGTCAAACTAACAGGCCTATAGTTCCCCGGGTCTACCCTCCGGCCCTTCTTGTAGATGGGCGTCACGTTTGCTAGCCGCCAGTCAACTGGAACCTCCCCTGATAGCCAGGACTGCCGATAAATAATGGAAAGCGGCTTGGCCAGCTCCTCCGCCAGTTCGCTCAGTACCCTCGGGTGGATCCCATCCGGCCCCATCGACTTGCGTACATCCAAGTGTCGTAGCAGGTCGCCAACCATTTCTTCATGGATAGCGAGGGCCACATCCTGCTCCCCATCCCCTTCCACCAGCTCAGGGTACCAGGTATCCAGAGAACAACCGGTCTTGCCACTAAAGACTGAGGCAAAGAAAGCATTGAGCACCTCAGCCTTTTCCTCATCTTTTGTAACTAAGTTTCCCTCCGCATCCAGTAAAGGATGGAGATTCTCCTTAGTCCTCCTTTTTGCGTTGACGTATTTGTAAAAACGTTTTTTGTTATCTTTAACGGCAGTAGCCAGATTGAGCTCCAGATGAGTTTTGGCCTTTCTAATTTTGTCCCTGCACAGCCTCGCAACATCCTTATAGTCCTCCTGAGTAGCACGCCCTCTTTTCCAAAGATTATAAACCCTCCTTTTTCTCCTAAGCTCGAGCCACAACTCTCTGCTCAGCCAGGCCGGTCTAGTTCCGCGTCGGCTCGTCTTTGGGCACATGGGGACGGACCGCTCCTGAGCCGTTAAGATTTTCTTCTTGAGGAGCGCCCAGCCTTCCTGGACTCCTTTGCCCTTCAGAACCTCCTCCCAAGGGACTCTGCCAACCAGTGACCTGAACAGCTTAAAGTCAGCCCTCCGGAAGTCCAAGACAGCGGTTTTACTGGTCCCCTTCCTGACTTCGCCAAGAATAGAGAAATGAACCATTTCGTGGTCACTCTGCCCAAGACAGCTCCCAACCACCACATCTCCCACCAGACCATCACTGTTCGTGAACAGAAGGTCTAGCGGGGCACCTCCCCTGGTAGGCTGACTAACCAGCTGCGTCAGGAAGCTATCTTCCACGCTCTCCAGAAACCTCCTAGACTGCTTTCTCTGGGCTGTGTTGTGCTTCCAGGATATGTCTGGGAAGTTGAAGTCCCCCACGAGAACAAGCGCTGACGATTTCGCAACTTCTGCCAGCTGCCTGTAGAACTCCTCATCCGTCTCCTCATCCTGGTTCGGCGGTCTATAACAGACCCCCACCAGGATGCTTGCCTCGTTGGCCTTCCCTCTGATCCTAACCCATAGGGACTCAACCTTATCATTCCCAGCCTCAAGTTCCTCAACATCTAAACACACTCTAATATAGAGAGCCACACCACCACCCCTTCTGTGCTGCCTGTCCCTTCTGAAGAGCCTATAGCCAGATATTGCAGCACTCCAGTCATGAGAGTGGTCCCACCACGTTTCCGTGATGGCAACCAAGTCATAGCCTTCCCGCTGCACGATGGCTTCCAGTTCATCCTGTTTGTTGCCCATGCTGCGTGCATTAGTGTAGATGCACTTCAGCTGGGCCATTGCCATCTTCCCCGGCTCTGCCATTGTTCCCCCTGGCACAGCTCCAACAGGCCTTCTTTCAGCCCCATCCCCCTTCTTTCCTAGTTTAAAGCCCTCTCAATGAGCCCTGCTAGCTCCTGGGCTAGAATCCGTTTTCCCCTTAGAGATAGGGACCCATCTGCGGCCATCAGGCCGGGTGCCGAGTAAAGCGCCCCATGGTCAAAAAAAACAAAATTTCTGTGTTGGCACCAGCCTCTGAGCCACGTGTTAATCAGGTGGGCTTTCCGTGTCCTCTCGGTACCCCTCCCTGCTACTGCAGGGATAGATGAAAACACCACCTGTATTCCCACTCCAGCCACTAACCGTCCCAGTCCCCTAAAGTCCCGTTTGATAGCCTTCAGGCTTCTCTCATCAATATCATCACTGCCAGCCTGGACTATCAAAAGAGGGTGGTAGTCAGAGGGGCGGACCAGGTTGGGAAGCTTCCTGGCAACATCCCTGACCCTGGCCCCAGGGAGGCAGCAGACTTCCCTATGGGTAGGGTCAGGTCGACAAATAGGGCCCTCCGTTCCCCTGAGAAGGGAGTCGCCTACTACGATCACCCTTCTGTCTTTCTTGGTGGAGGCAGTCTTGAGGCGTGGGGTCGGCTTCCTCGCCCTAGGCATCCTCCTGGGTAGACTTTCTACCTTGTCCTCACCCACCAGCCTCTCAAGCTCCAGGGCCTCAAATCTGTTGCGTAAGGGGACCTGGGAAGGTGGGGCCGGTAGGGGGGGGGCGTTGCCTGAAAGGTCGAGCAGGGACCTGTCTCCATCCCTCCTCAACTTCTAGGTCGCCACCCTCTGCCCGACAGCGACAGGGCAGGGGTTCCATCCCCATTTGGGGTGTCTCACCCCGGTACCTCTCCTTCAGGCCCTGCAGGGAGTCACTCCACCAGTCTATCTCCCGCTCACACTCCCTGATAGCCCTCAACCTCTCCACCTCCTCTTTGAGTTCTGCCACCAGGTGGACCAGGTCGTCCACCTGCTCACACCTCACACACACGGCGCCTCTGCCTCCCTCAGATGGCAGCAACAGGCTCAGGCAGTCCCTGCACCCAGAGACCTGAACTGCCGCATTGTTGAGCAGGCGGCCAGTCTGGGTGGCCACAGACTTTCTAGTGAGAGTGCTCTGCCTAGTGAAGACCATCGCAATCCAGTTAGCAGTCGACAGCCGTTAAAGATGTTGTTCTTATGGGCGGGGGGAAACTCTGCCCTCTCCGCCCTTCCTGCTCGCCCTGCCTGCGCAAACTGCCGCGCCCACCCTTCTGATGCGCCACGCCCTGTTCGCCGCGCTCCTGGTCGCTCGCGCTCCCTAGGGGCTGCTTTTGAACGGCCGGGGAGGGGGCGCTGCTGGCTCCGCCTACGCCTCGTCAGCCTCCCTCGCGGGGGCTGCCGGGTCCTGGCAGCTCCCTCGAGCGGCCTCGATGTCGGAAAAAAAGCCCTGCCTGTCCCGATCCCCCGCTCCGCTGCAGAACGCGTCTGCCCCGGAGCCGATCGCGTCGGCAAGTGGTTGAGATGCTTTCCTCTATGCACAATTGTAACCCCCTTTTTTTTTTTTCATACAAGTCCACTAATCAGCATAAGAGATTTGAGAGCTGTTAGATTTCCTTGGTGCAGATTAGTTGGATTTAGTATCATCAACTGGGGTCAGAATAGCCTCACCTAATTTTAGAATTATTGAAGCTTTCAGAGACATTTGACAATGTTGGCAATCTTTTTAGAAAATGCAATATACACATAAAACATATTGATATTATAACTTCTTTGGCATTTTATCAAATACATGACAAAATATTTGCATGTATGTTTGTTTTTTTGCTTAGTACCATATTTGCTGTCCTTGCCCCTCTCCAAAGGAGAGAAGTATTTTAAGCTGGGGGAAGTTTGAACACTACTGACTAGAAAATAAAACAGAGAAAATTAACTACATATGAAAGTAAAGAAAATTATTATGTAAATCATTTCATTAGTAGCAAACATTTAGTAATGACTAGTTTTCTAAAAGCCTTTAAATGCAATCCAACATTTATGTCAAATCAGTAGTGCGGGCAGAAACAATGGCATATTGAGCAAAGCTTCCATTGTTCCAGCTTTGATTTTTATCCATTGTTCTGAGCGATTGTTCAGTCTGCTTCCCCACATCTCACCCTCCCTACTTTGCTTGCCTCCTTCTCCTTCTCTGCTCTTTCCTTGGTGGAGTTTACACTAGAATGTTGTTTTGGTTTTATTTTTGCTTTTGTTGTTTCCTTTAAAAAAAAAAAAAAAAAGTAAAATAACATTTAAATTTCTAGCTTGTAAACATTCAGTAATAGTTATCTGTGTTCAGTAAAGTCCTGGTTATTAACTATTAAAAAAAAAAAAACTTAATTCCTCTAGATGGGAAAGGTGGATTTCAGCCAAGTCATTTCCTAACATATTTGAAACAGCAGATTGCATAGTTTGAGCGATCAATAGATTATGTAATGCAAATAAGTGATTTCATACCTCTTTGACTCCCATAATGAAATAATTTTATTATACCAGAATTATATCTATTATTCTCAAACTGTCTGCACTGCTGAATGTGTTATCTTGGTAAGCATACATATTCCTAAGTGAACTAGCTGATGTTTTAACAGTGTTTTCTTTTGCAATTTGTTGACCAGAGAAAGAAATTTGCCCTCAGTGTTTCCAATAAGCTAGTACTTTCAGGGGAGAAGTATAATATTTCATTGGATCTGGGCTTTTTAGTTATTTCCTTTGCTGGAATCAAGAATTAACCAAAATTTATGCAGGAATAAGAAATTAGAGGATCTTTTCAAATGGAGTTTGTACTGAAGCAATGACTGCAATTCATATTGTTTAAATATTTTAAAAGATAAATTAGTTTAATCAATCTGACAATGCATACAGGTATTTTTGTACCTAAGCCCAACATTGTAAAATAAAAGATGGTGTTTGTCTTTACTGATTTGTTGAACATCATTATTTCGTGGTCTAATCCACCCCCTCTAACCTGCAGGCCTGAAACATCATTGCTGTAAAGCAAAAGTGATTAAGCTTTTGCTGATTAAGCAATGCATTTTAAATAAAATAATTACCTAATCAATAATACAAGTAACCTAATAAACATACTGCTACTACTGATTTAGTTATAGCATTTTGCATAATTATTGCATACCATTTTAAAGCTGTTAGTCATCAATCTCTAGCTCTATAGATTTCTATAAATAGCACACACCTACCGTTGAATTGCAGCTTTATCACCTTTTCCTCTCCTGACCACCTAGCACTGGGCTGCAAGTCCATCAGTTGTTACCACACTTTTCAGGCAAAAGCCTGATGGTAAGTTCAGCACATTGTCTAAGAGAGCTTGCTCCAGCATCCCACTGGGTGGATCGGCATCCCAGTTCACCAGTCAATTCCATTAATGTCTGTAGACATCTACACTACTAGTATCAGAAGATTTACCCCCTCTTTTGTTTCTTACCTGGTTTTATACCTTAATTCCAAGTTATTCTATTTCCAGACCCTTCTTTCTGCCATTCTTGCACCACCTTTTCTCTGTCCAAACGTGTCCCTCTGGGCCAGAGGTGGACCAGGTCCTTTGCTTGAAGGCACATCTGGCTCCTCGTCAGCTTGGAGGAGCAGTGAACCTATTTTGTAGCTGTAAGCCATTAGGCGGGGCAGGAGCCTTCCTCTTGGTGCCTGAA